>NC_135576.1:101539964-101848364 GCF_965152235.1 Eretmochelys imbricata | reverse complement strand
TTAACAGTTTAGTTTTATTAATAAAATTTTAGCTAGTCCTGATTTTAAAAAAAGATTAGATAGATAGGTTTTGGTGTCAAAATATGACATTAAAGGGATACTGTCAAGTTAAAAGTCAATTTTTAAAAAAAATAACCTGTGTTACTCACAGTACCTTAGATTATTAGAAGTGGGGGGAAAAATCTAAAAAAATCCAGTTTATTTTTCTTCAGATTTGCTGTCTGTTTACTTATTGCGCTCTTCAACAAAAACAGACTATCATTGACAGTTTTTCTTTTATTTTTGTTCACTTTCACTTTATGCTTCTTCTCATGTATCAGCATAATCTTGAGATGTATCATAATCATCATCCATCATGGCAAATCCCAAAGGATGTAGCCTTCTTGCAGATCTAGCTAAATCATTAAGGTAATCTGGCTGGATGTTCAGTTTATGTTCATCATTGGCGATCATATCACATCATCAAAGCTTTTGGCAACCATGTGATCACCAGTTGTCTAGTGGCATTCCTTGGTACACACTTTGCTGGTTTTCTCCTGTAATGTTTGAGGACTGTTTAAATAAAATAAAATCATATTTTGTTTTGGATCATGAAAATATATTCATATTTGCTTTTGTAAAACTTTTACAAAACAAATATTGAGTCCACAATACTTGACAGTGCCCTTCTCAGGTTACAGCAGGAATTCCGTTAATTACCAGTTGTGAACTTTTCAGAATCTCTCTTTCATAAACATACTTGAGGGATACATTGGCATGCATGAGGAAAGTTTGTTAGAATTCATGTTACTCATTACATTTCCTCCATTGGCATTGCTTATTTCCATCAAACACTTAGCTCTTCTGTTTAGCTGTAATAATTTGCATTTTCCTAGTTATTAAGAATAGTTTATTGTACTAAAAAACTTATGGCAGCCAGACCAGAGATGCAGCAGTAGTGTGTGATGCTGATATGAGGGTAGGCCAAGTTCAGTTGAGATTAATAACATAGTAAAATTGGTACATTTGGTTTGAGTGTTTGGACAGGTCAAGAAAAGACTCCAGTTGCATTGTTGCAGAACTCTCTTCCTGTTACTGGTTGATTGTTATGCTGGTATTTACAGTGATATTGAAGAAGGTTGCATGTTCCATCCAAGGTGGTAGATGAATGAGGTAGGAGTTGCTGAGGGCTGCAGAGGTTCAGTAAAGACAAGAAAGTAATAGGAATATCAACAGCCTCTAAATTATAGAACCTGAATCTCCAGATTTCAGAGTAACAGCCGTGTTAGTTTGTATTCGCAAAAAGAAAAGGAGTACTTGTGGCACCTTAGAGACTAACCAATTTATTTGAGCATGAGCTTTCGTGAGCTACAGCTCACTTCATCAGATGTATACCGTTGAAACTGCAGCAGACTTTATATATACACAGAGAATATGAAACAATACCTCCTCCCACCCCACTGTCCTGCTGGTAATAGCTCATCTAAAGTAATCCTCAGGTTAGGCCATTTCCAGCACAAATCCAGGTTTTCTCACCCTCCACCCCCCCACACAAATTCACTCTCCTGCTGGTGATAGCCCATCCAAAGTGACAACTCTCTACACAATGTGTATGATAATGAAGTTAGGCCATTTCCTGCACAAATCCAGGTTCTCTCACTCTCTCACCCCCCTCCAAAAAACCAACCCCCATACACACACAGACTCACTCTCCTGCTGGTAATAGCCCCGCAACCTGAAGCAAATACTCACCAACAACCACATACCACACAACAGAACCACTAACCCAGGAACTTATCCTTGCAACAAAGCCCGTTGCCAATTGTGCCCACATATCTATTCAGGGGACACCATCACAGGGCCTAATAACATCAGCCACACTATCAGAGGCTCGTTCACCTGCACATCCACCAATGTGATTTATGCCATCATGTGCCAGCAATGCCCCTCTGCCATGTACATTGGTCAAACTGGACAGTCTCTACGTAAAAGAATAAATGGACACAAATCAGATGTCAAGAATTATAACATTCATAAACCAGTCGGAGAACACTTCAATCTCTCTGGTCACGCAATCACAGACATGAAGGTCGCTATCTTAAAACAAAAAAACTTCAAATCCAGACTCCAGCGAGAAACTGCTGAATTGGAATTCATTTGCAAATTGGATACTATTAATTTAGGCTTAAATAGAGACTGGGAGTGGCTAAGTCATTATGCAAGGTAGCCTATTTCCTCTTGTTTTTTCCTACCCCCCCCCCCCCCAGATGCTCTGGTTTAACTTGGATTTAAACTTGGAGAGTGGTCAGTTTGGACGAGCTATTACCAGCAGGAGAGTGAGTCTGTGTGTGTATGGGGGTTGGTTTTTTGGAGGGGGGTGAGAGAGTGAGAGAACCTGGATTTGTGCAGGAAATGGCCTAACTTCATTATCATACACATTGTGTAGAGAGTTGTCACTTTGGATGGGCTATCACCAGCAGGAGAGTGAATTTGTGTGGGGGGTGGAGGGTGAGAAAACCTGGATTTGTGCTGGAAATGGCCTAACCTGAGGATTACTTTAGATGAGCTATTACCAGCAGGACAGTGGGGTGGGAGGAGGTATTGTTTCATATTCTCTGTGTATATATAAAGTCTGCTGCAGTTTCCACGGTATACATCTGATGAAGTGAGCTGTAGCTCACGAAAGCTCATGCTCAAATAAATTGGTTAGTCTCTAAGGTGCCACAAGTACTCTGAATCTCCAGACAGTCTCCCCATACTCAAATACATATGCACTTTCCCTGTGATAAAAGAGAATTATTTTACAAATATTTTTCTGATGTCAAAACTTAAAACAGTTTATTTAACTACTTAACAGTAAGTGTGTTGCAATGCCTGTTAGCCAATGAGAGGCTCCCGTTTGTCAGTTCTGCTGCTTCTAACA
This sequence comes from Eretmochelys imbricata, assembly GCF_965152235.1. Classification (NCBI taxonomy): domain Eukaryota; kingdom Metazoa; phylum Chordata; order Testudines; family Cheloniidae; genus Eretmochelys; species Eretmochelys imbricata. The sequence goes on along the minus strand of NC_135576.1, from coordinate 101,845,462 downwards.
AGTTTCGGGATTGATCAGCAAGTAATGTGGTGCCATGCATAAAAGGCATCACCAAACGCAAGCAGTCTTCCACTCACACTGCTGGAACATTTTTCGTAGTGTAGATCCTTTAGTTCAATCAGAAAGTACATAAAATTAAAACAAAGCAAATAACTAAAAATATTTTGAATCCCCATACTTATTATTTATTGTTTCTGGAATCACAGTGTGCTAGGCACTCTCCAAACATAAAAGGAGGCATGGTTCATATCTGAAAGAGCTTATGCTCCTTATTTAAAAAAAACAAAACCACACCAGCTAGGCATCTGAGGGTAGGAGAAAGGGTATTAACAAACAAAGAAGGTGGCCCAATGGTAGTAATACACCATGTTAATGGCACAATTAGAATTATTTTAAAAAATATATAAACTTATAAAGTGTCATAGTTTTATTTTATTCTGGGGTGGTTGTGTTTTGGGTGATGGTTTGGGATCAGTTTTAATGTATCCAAACAATTCAGCCATTCCTAGGTGAAATAACTTTTTTTTTTTCTTTTAAGTTGGCAGTTTATAGCTGTACACACTAGGGGAAGGCAAACTGATTCAGATAAAATATTTTGTCACAGCTTTTTTGGAGTGTTTTTATAGCCTGAACTGAACTTCTTTTCTTTCTCACTTCTGATTTCTCTATGGGACTGAACCCAGCAGGGCTTAAATTCTGGGAGATAATGACATTTCCCTTTGGGATTGAGGCATACACAAAGCCAGATCTACAAGTCCATATGTGAGAGCTTGAAGATTTGTGTTTCTGAGTGTAGTATACTCTTAGATATATTAGCCACAAACTGTGAAAAAGCCAACAGCAGTGAAACCCAATGGAGAGTTTAGGGTCTTTCTGCAGAAGAAGGGAGAGAAAGAACTGGCACACCCAATAGATTGCTTAATGGAGGATTTGAGGGGAGTGATGAGCTGGCCACCCTTTTAAGATGCCAGTAAAGGAGAGTAGATAGCCACTAGTCCTCTTCCCAGAAGACTGGATTATGTCAGGTGGAAAGCTTAGGCCTATTGGGGAAAGTTGTCTGGCTGGAGAGGAGAAGCTAAAAGTTTGAATGAGTTTTTGAAAAAAAACTTAACTTTTTAGATGCTTATCTAAACCCCAAACATTCTGGATATTCACCCATGCCTAATATGTTAAGTATGTACATGCCTTATATAAAAAATGATAATATAACAAAGTTTATATTAATCAGTCAATATGTATATTCGTTTGTGGTTTCAGACATATTAAGGATGTGCAATTGCACCAGGTTTTCTGTCCAGTAGCAATTATAAACTTTTGATTGTGATTGATCCTGCTTATTTTTGTAATTGAATTGATCAATTTTAAGAAAAATAATAGGTTTTTAAGGCTTATTTATATTTTATTTTAAAGTAGACACTCAGAGAAGACTCCAGAGACAATCTTCTTCAGAGAAGATTTTTTAATTTATTTTTATAATTTGTATTTCTTTTGAGGGTATATTTAAAAAGCTTTTGGTATACCATGCTTAGAATAATTCTGTCTCTCCAGCTTCCATTTCTTTTTTGTCTACTTTAGCAAAATTCATTATAATCTGTTAAAGGCTCCACTACTGCTGTGGAGAATCCTGACAGAATCTCTCAAGTTTAATTTTTCTGTCTGTTCAAGTCTGGGCTATTCTCTCTTGAGATGATCACTGCTGCTTCAGGCCTCTTTGATCCCAGGTCAGCCTGTCATACTAACTCACCTCACTAGCACCACTTCCTTTTAAAAGAACAGTTGATGTATATTTCGTGCTTTAAAGGAGACAGTTTCACAAAGATAAAAAAAATTGAGCCAGATCAGCTGGGAGGAATAATGTAATCAGGAAACTGTGAATGATAATTGGTAATTCTTTAAGAACATTTTACTACATGCCCAGAATCAAGGAAGAAGGCCATATTGACTTACAAAAACATAGCCTGGTTTAGAAGGGGTGTGAAAACAGCTATAATTTTTTTTTTTAATATATAACCAATGGATGAAAGGGGAAGTTCTTAGTAATGAATATAAATCAGAAGCTAGGAATTATAGAAAATTGATAAGGGAAGCAAAGGGACAGAAGGAGCAATTTATGGACAGCAGCATTAAGGACAGTAAGAAGGAATATTTAAAAAGTATATTAGGAACAAAAAGAATCCTAACAATGGTATTGGTCTAGTGGAAATGGTAGAATTACCAAATATCAATAATGATGCAGAAAAGGCAAAAGTGTTCAATAAACATTTGTTCTGTATTTGGGGGAAAAACAGATGATGTAGTCACATTCATTCCACTAGTATCTCAAGAGGCTGTTAAACAGCAGCTACTGAAGTTAGACATTTTAAACTCAGCAGATTCAGATAACTTGCATCCAAGAGTTTTAAAAGAGCTAGCTGAAGAGCTTGCTGGATCGTTAATATTGATTTTCAATATGTCGTGGAACACCGGGGAAGTATTAGAAGAAAGCTAATGCTGTGCTAACTGATAGGTCTGACAATGTAATCATCAAATGGGTGTGTTTCTGGTGGCATCTTGCAGGGATCGATTCTTGGCCCTACACTGTTTTACACTTTCATTAATGATCTGGAAGAAAACATAAAATCATCATTGATAAAGTTTGCAGATTACACAAAAATAGTGGGAGTGATAAATAACTAAGAGGATACAGAAAAATTTGGATGTCTTGGTACGTTGCGCACAAGCAAACTGTGCATTTTAATATGGGTAAATGTGTACAACTAGGAACAAAGAATATAGGCCATACTTATAGGATGGGGGACTTATTCCTGGGAAGCAGTGACTCTGAAAAAGATTTAGGGGTCATGCTGTAAAATGAGCTGAACATGAGCTCCCAGTGCGATGCTGTGACCAAAAGGGCTAATACGCTCCTTAGCCGAATAAACAAAGGGCAGCTTGAGTAGGAGTAACAAGATTATTTTACCTCTGTAATTTGGCACTGGTGCGACTGCTGCTGGAAAACTATGTCTAGTTCTGGTGTCCACAATTCAAGAAGTATGTTGATAAAGGAGAGGGTTCAGAGAAGAGTTACGAGAATGATTAAAAGATTAGAAAATATGCTTTATAATAATAGGTTCAAGGAACTCAATCTGTTTATTTTAACATGGAGAAGGTTAAGGAGTGACTTGATTACAATCTATGATTACCTACATTGGGAATAAATATTTAATAATGGGCTCTTCAGTCTATCAGAGAAAAGTTTAACAAGAGCTAATGACTGGAAGTTAAAACTAGACAAATTCAGACTGGAAATAAGATGTACGTGTTTAACAATGAGAGCAAATCATCATTTAACCAAGTGTCATGATGGATTCTCCATGACAGATCATTTTTAAATCAAGAGTGGATGTTTTTCTAAAAGATCTGCTCTAGGAATTATTTTAGGGAAGCTCTGTGGCCTCTGTTATACAGGAGATCAGACTAGATGATTACAATGGTTCCCTTCTGGCCTTGGAATCTACGTATCTATGAAATACTCTAACTCAACCAAAAGTCACAGGCTTGATGCAGGAATTATGTGGTGAAACTCTATGACCTGTGTTATGTAGGAGGTCAGACTAGATTATCATAATTTAACAAAAAAAAATTGTTCTTTAGCCTTGTCAAAATTATGTCATTTATTTTGTAATCAGACATTCTTTTCAACACTTTACCTGAATAAAAAGGGCTTGCATTTCTAAAACAAAAACAACTGTCTGAAAGAGAAATGTAATGTTCAAGATTAAGAAAAGTACCTTTTTAATTAATGTTGCAATAAAATTATTACTGTAACAAGGGAGAAGTTAATTTTGCATGTGTGCTAGTAAAGTCTAATACATGACATCTGAAATCTTTTTTATTTCAGTTCATATGTGTATTGATGAACCCTACTGATGCTTGTAAATTAGACTGGAAAATCTGTGGGTAGTATGGTAATAAGGCAATGTGTGGGGGGGAGAGGACTCAATAAAAATTATCTATCGGGAAAAAGATAAGTGTCTTTAAACTTACAGTTAGTTTTGAATATGCCATGTTTTTGTTTTTTCCATTTTACAAGACTAATTCATTTCTTGCTATTTTTACTGCACATTGAGTGAACATGATTATCTGTCCTCTTACTGAACTCTAAAAAAGGGTGTGGGTGTGGGAAGGTGTTTCCATGAAAGCTTTTCTATTTTACATCTCATTGCCTCTGTCATTTCCAATGTTTTTTCTCTGCTGTAGCCACAGTTACACTTAATACAGAACTACAATTACCCTGTAATTTTACTCAATAACGCTACTACGGAAGCAGCCAAAAGTGACATTAAGATCCAAAGTTATGAAAAAAAGACTGGGTGGGGGTCTTTACACATATGCATTAGGAATAATACTGCTGTATGTTTAAGGGGTGATATATAATAATAATTTTCATCTTAAAAGGTAAAATTATTCTGAATAAATTAGAATATTTTCTCAGAGCTGAAACCTGCACTATGTGCACACCCAAACTTCCATCAACTTTCCTGAGATCTTTGGATGTGTCAAAAATGCTATGTCAGGGAAGAAGGCTAAAATCCAGCCACCACTGAATCTAATTGCTAAACTCCCATTGAATTCAGAGCATGTAGGAGTTCACCCTAGGTGTTTGGGTGCACAAAGAGAAAAAATGTTGCCTCGAGTTCATATCTCTGTCTTCAAACTATGCAAGGGGTTTTCTCATATCCTTGGGAAAAACTCTTCAGGACCTCGGGTGTGGGTTGTATTTCCCCACCCCACCCTCTGCGTTTGGTTAAAGATACTGAATGTTCAGAAGGTTTTTATATTTGCATTGTGACTTAGAAATAAATTTTGTGCTTGTTTTATTTCTTGAGCAGAGAGGAGGGTGAATTGAATTTTCTGAGGGCCTGATCCTTCAATGTGTATAAAAGCAAAATGCCTCCCAAAGTTACTGGGAGTTTTGCTTTCACAGGGACTCCAGAATCAGGCAGTTAATAGAATTTGTTCAATAACCTGGACTGAAGTTTAAGCAATTCCTGTTGAACTTTAAGCAATCTATCAAAGTTTCTCTGGTCAGCCTTTTATTACTATCTTGTCTTGAGCCCTTTTTTTAATGACATCTATTATCAGATTGAAATGGCGATTGAGACACTGCAAAAGTCTGATGGTCTGTCCACTCACAGAAGCTCTCTTCTCAACAGCCATGTAAGTTGCCTCTTCTTCATGTAAACTAATCTCCTGCTTTGTCTGCATGCTTAATCTGTCTCTAAATGCCTGTTTGGTTTTATTGATATTTTATTTTATTTTATTTTATTTTTTTGGCCTCTCAATCTTCCCTTCTCAGTCACTTGTAATCTTATACAGCATCTCCCATGGCTATGTTTTGTCAGGTGAAATGTCACTAAATACATATATATTATTGAGTTAGTTTCTTAGGTTCTGCATTAAGTCCACAGGTGTTACCACATTCTGAGTTTCACAATAATGTAATTGTGAAAATAATCATTGAAAAATTCTTAATTATCCAGGGGGTTGGTATTTGAGATAAAATTAGCCTCTAAAAAGAATCTGGGCACTGTATAATAATTTTTTGGGGGTGGAGCATGCAGTATGAGTATGTAATATCTTTTGGATTATTTTAGAGAATGGCATTACTTTATTTTGAATAATGAATTTATTGAAAATGACAAAAGAATGCTGAAGGTCCATAAAGTGGTGTTGGTATTTCTGTTAAATGACTTATACAAGATGTTGCCTCCATGGGCTGAAAAAATGAAAACAATTGATTACTCTGAAAGCTGGAGATATGTTTTGCTCTTTGTGCCTCTTTATTTGGTCTGAATTTACAAATCCTAAAAAAAAAGAATCTTCAGTAAGAATAACTTTTGCCTAAGGTGGGTGTTCGTATAAAAACAGCATTTTAAAATATAGTGGTAAAGATATTAAATGTAACTTTTGTATAGAGAGGGAAAAGGGCCCAAAGCTTAATCTCCAATTTACTGTATAAATTATAAAATGAATTGCCAGCCCAAGTTTTTCCAGAAATATCTTTCCAGCTGGTAAAAGTTGCTTTATTTAAATTATATTATTTGGCATTTGTATATGTTCCCTCCTTATCACATATTAAGGCTACTAATCAAAATGATTCTTATTCTCTGATCACACTTTTTTATTCTTCTACCAAAAAAATGGAGAATAGGAAGCTAAATCTCAATTTCAAAAGTTTATTTTTGTACTATCAATTGGTTTCATGACAGTAGACACAATAATTTAGAAATCAAACCAAAGCAATTATATATTTTGTTCTGAAAATGTCCCATAATCGGAACCTGAAAAACCAATAACTTTGTGTGAAAGTTTCCCATCATGATGGCAAGAAACAATAAGGGATTGATTCTAAAACACGTGAAAGAGAAAACAACTTTAGAAACTGCTAAAATTGTGGGAAGAGAGATTGAATAGCATCAATGTGATTAAGACTTTTAAATTCTATCTTGGATGTTAAAAAGAAATGTTGTTTTGAAGATAGAAGGCTGCCTAGAAATTGCATTATCAGGGTTAATTAAATACCATTCTGAAGAGATCATAACCTTGGCAAAGGGCCAAAGCATGTTAAAACTGGAGATACAGAGAGCTGTTACTTTGTCTTGAATCCCATATGGAAGCACACAATCCTTAACATCATATCTAAGAAGAGCTAGATGATAGGCTGTTTACCTTGGGTAACTTTATTCCATTATTTACATATAGACGTATATAGTTATATGCACTATTTACAAATACCTTTCTGCTAATAATATTTACATGTACCCATTATACTATGTCACTACTTTTCTCTTTTGTTCCTTTAATTTGGGCATTATTTCAAATTTTAATAAAAGATCAGTATGTAATCAGGATAGGGCTCTGTCTTTGATCCTGTATAGGACACACAAACGTATTTCTTTGACATGATAGTCTTGACAGCCCCAATCACCCATATAAGAAGTTGACAGAAAATGGTTGAATTTATTTTATAGTTTGCCTGTTTTTAAAACTGTATTTATTTTGCCTTCTGACTCAAATTTGTGTAACATGGAAGAAATGTAATATGTTTTTTTGTTTTCTCCCTATTTCTCAAACTACCCTTCATTTTGATTTCCAGAGGTCTGAGCCAAAGCGCATTAAGTCAAAGTAGAGACACTTCTGATATAAATGGGCTTTAGATCAGGCCTGAAAAGCTGTGAATTTCATTAGAATTACCTTTTACATTACAAATGTTCTATTCATCCATGACAAAAATTTAAACTCTCAAAAATAATAGTCTGCTGACTTGGCTTTCTATGGTACTATACCTCCATTGTTAACCATCCTGGAGTGTGGTTGCCTCTATTGATGCTTGCTCATTTTTCATTTCTCCTCTACTTTTTTCTTTTTCTGATTTCTTTGTGCATGAGGTTGACTTGACTAATCAATTTATAATTGAATGTTGTATAAACATCGGAGTTTTAGTGAAGCCAGAGTCAATTTGCCAGTTTTTACCGTGTAAACACTTCATACTTATCCATCCTTAAATGCTACTAATACTATTAGTCAACAAGCTAGTATTCAAATCCTGAACAGCTCAGGTGTCGAATTCTTATTCTGCATTGAAGAAATATGTTTACAATAGCTGTATAATGTTTGTAGATTATTTTCCTTTTAAAATTACATACAGCCTTGGGCACTCTTCTTTCCAGCAATCTAGCAAATAATCACTTGATGCCTTTTGCCACTGAAATACATCCACCCTAGAGCAAAAATCCTTGTTCTATGCTTATCTTGGATTATGCTGTGCCAACATTGGCTAATGCAAGTTATAGTTGAAATAATATCTGTCAAGAATTCAGATCATTAGTAAAGTGCACTTAAAATGAATCCTAATAGGTTATAATCCATCTGGAAAAAAACCCCCAAATGTTACATTTAGAAGTTAATTGGGAAATGCATTTTTTGTTTGTTTGTTTGTCAGTCAGTATTTCCCTTTGGGGAAAAATAAGAATAGTTCACCCTTCTTAATCTATCCTGATTAACGGAGATTAAATGCAAAGGTTGAAAGATGTAATTATCTTGGTTTCTAGCCTCAGATATGCTTATGTCAGTTCATTAGTGAAATAAGTAGTGTTTTTTTAAATAAACCAAGGTAAAGGTTAAAGTTTCCAGTGATATTTTTTTTCATAGGCTTTATATCAGAATGGTAAACAACCAATTTAAAAGACATTTGTGAACACTATGACTCAGTATTTTTTTAAATAATGATTTTAGATCTACCAGCTGAAATAAGGATGATAAACTGCTCTGTTTTATTAGATTCTATTTAAAGTGCAAAATTGTCTAAAAGTCTGGCTAACAGCTCTACATTGTGGAACCATTTAAGTACGTCAAACACAGAGACATTTCTTCTTGTGGGTATTTGCCTACTTGTCATTCATATTACCTGCTAGCAAGTTAAAACAATAGAAGCCATCTCAGCTCATATTTTAGAACATAAACTAAAGAATTACAATTTTGTTTTCTATTTTGTTCTCCATGGAAAAGGAGAACATGAAGATAGCCTCTAAAAGGTCTTGGGTGAATTGTTGTTCTCGTTGCACTTGGCAAAGTGCACATGACTCTGATTGAAACGGAGGTGAGAGTCCAGTACATTAATTATACCTCTAGATTTTAGTGAGTACTAATGTAAGAGTGACTGTAGAGTGGGGGCACGATCTAAGAATGTTCTATTTTAGGAGTACAGAATTAAGTTTTTTCACATTAAAATATTTAAGATCTGTGTCTTAAGTGATTATGTTCAACATTAGCAAAAGTTTTCTTTTCCTTATCATTGAAAAGTTTGTGTTACCACTCTTTATTAGTAAATGAATGCGACAGACTACAGTATTATCACGTAAACTGATCTTTTTGCTGCTGTTAAGAACATATATATATTACTCATGTTTTGCCTTGATACTTTACATTAAAATTTGTTACACATTTCTGTTGAGAACTAATGCATCAGAACAAAATTTTGTTGCATTGGTTGAAATCATTTTAAAATGCCTTGTTTGGAGTTTCATTGGAAACTCAAAACTGAGCCCAGATTTTTTGTAAAATCCATTAACCTGACTGATTTAAAGATTCACACTGAAATCATGCTCTTGGCTTTGACATCAAAACTGGTGAAACTTGGCAATTTCAGCTGCTTTCCTGTTTACATGTTTGGGCTCATTCAAACCCAAAACTCAAAGGAAAATTCTGGGGGATATAAATCTGTGGTATGGTAAGCCAAATGAAAGATTATTAGAACCCTAGAAAACTGAAACCACAGACTTTCACACAATTTAAGTATAACCATCATATAAAAATACTCCTATTTTGTGCTATCATTTTTCTACTCAGTTAAAGCTGGTGGGAAGATCGGAGTGAAACTGACACAGGCAGTCGACCTTGTTAAAGTGCTTTTTCTTAGTTTGTTTTCTCATCTGTTAGTGGCAGTTTATATTATATATGTTGTAAGTATTCCCAAAAAGATACCAGTTGTGCCTCTTACTATAGAGCCACTGAAGTACTCGGCATGTAAGTGTTTTTCTGCCAGCTTCCAAAACTACCCACCAAAGTTCTAAATTAAATGACCTGGAGAGAGAGTTTTTATAGGACTCAGTCCTGTTCCCACTTAAGTTAATGACAAAATTCCATTTGGCTTCAATGGAAGCAGAATTGGGCCCATAATCTGTAATAGTTGTATTAGTTCATTTCAGCATCACCTAGATTGCTCCTTGCCTTGTGTTTGTTTTTTGGTTCTTTATTTATGGTTAAAAAGTAAAAGAATAAATCTTGTTCAATTAAATAGTGTAACTGATCTGAGTGCCTGGGGAAGCGAAACAACTCTCTGCAATACATTAGTCTAATAATGCAGATGGATTAAATGACTCTCCATCAGTTCAACAAGCAGTTTCCTTTCTGTGGTTGTTAAATACATTTATGATTGGTTAAATTCCCTAAAGTACTAACAATTTGTGTCCAAAGCCTAGATCAGTGTACAGAAAATTAATGTGTGGTACTGGACTCTTGAATACTTTAAGAAATGGGAACTATCTGAGGTCACAAGTGTTATGAGTTCTGCTATTTCCATGTATTTCTGAAAGACTCAAAGACACCATTGTATATCTAACACCTCTAAAGAGGACTGCCTTCACTTGAAGAAAAAAGTCACCATTGAATAGACATTAAGAGCAATCTCAAAATGTACTAAGAAGCTTTGTATTGTACAGCTATGTTAATAATAGCCTAAAACGTTTATTGTGAAATTATCTGAATTTACTTTTCTTCACTGTCTCCTATTTGAAATAGCTCCAGTGGCTCTTAGACAACTATGAAACAGCAGAAGGAGTCAGTCTCCCCAGAAGTACGCTTTACAATCATTACTTACGACACTGTCAGGAGCACAAGTTGGACCCAGTCAATGCTGCCTCCTTTGGAAAACTCATAAGGTCAATTTTCATGGGGCTACGGACCAGGAGACTAGGAACCAGGTCTGTGTAAAACAATCAGATCTTAGATTATAGCATAGAGAGAGTGTAGGAATCATTGTGATCATGAACCTTGTACATGATACACTAAACAAACTGAAAGAAAACATTACTTAAATGTTAAAATGTTTGTCTATAAATTTCTCATGTAATTTCAAACTGTGTCAAGTTGTTACAGAAATCCATTACATTTCTCCTTGTCCTGAAATCACTTATTAATTTTGAAACATACACAACAGATTTGTAGCAATACAAATATAATATAGGCTGTTGGTTGGAAACTATGCATCAGATGGAGAATAATTACTATATTTCTTATGAGTTAAAAACCTGGTTATATTTGTTTTTTATTTTTCATCCAATACTTAATTTAAGTATATGCTGAGCACAAAGTGGTGGTTGATCATTACATATAAGACAATAGGGGTGTTCTGCCTTTCCATATAAGAATAAATGAATGATCTTAATGTAGATCAATATTTTTATCAACTGATTTTTTTGTTTGTGTTATAAGGGACTGTTATTTAATGCTGCCATGATTCTACAGCTTAATTACAAAATAGCTTCAATTCCTTATTTATAAATTGTCATTACTGTTTTTATTTCATGCAGTGATATTTCAGTGTGGTATGATAAGTAAATATGAGGGACACTAAGTGTAAAAATAGAGGAGTTTTTTCTTGTATGTTTACCCAGTGTAGTGGGCTATGCTTAAAGCCGTATAGCAGATTCCATTCACTCATTCACAGCTTTTCCAAACACTTACCTCTTAGACTGAAATGTTCCATGCTTGTTCTGTCTGAAGGAAAAGTATTTATTATTAATGTTTTGTAAATGTGAGCCTTTAGGGGCCCTTTAGCCATGTTTGCGTTAAAGGAGAGTAAGGGAACAAAGATTTCTAATCACAGGTTTTTTTTAAACAGGGAGCTAACAAAATTGGTGAGTTTTGTAATTTGAAACGTGTCCGTTATTTGCTTTGAAAAAAGAAATAATTTTGATTCAACCAATAAATAAGAATTTGAAAATAGTGTATAGAGCAAGACCGATAGAAAATGTTTAAATCTTTTAAGTGTATACAGATGCACACTTACACATGTTGCTGGCAAGTTCCACAGAGCTGAATAGTTCAAGATTTTTTCCATTTCTTGTTTCCTTGTCCAGTCCTTCCAGATACCAGGACAGCAGCAGCATGTTGTCAGTGGTATCAAAGGCTGCTGACAGAACTAATAAAACTTACATGTACATGTGACCTTTTTTCCCTATTACCAAAAGGAATTTGTCAATCAAGTATTTTCTACACCATATCCAGGCCTAAAAGAAAATTGAAAATAAATTGGGAAATTAAAAAAAGATCCATATATCACTACAATCTTCTAATAATCTTCAATCTTCTCCACCATTAAAAGGGTTCAAGATAAGGTAGTAATTGGCACTGTTGTCAGGTGGCAGTTTCTTGAGCAAAGACATAACCGCAACTTATTTAAGAATGGCATGAGGAGCCTGGTCCATTTTGTCCGTTGCACTCTATACCTTCCCAGCACATCCATTTGTCTCATTTATATTTTGCTGCTGATCCAGTGGATGCCTCTGATTGGTGCACTATTGTCACTTTTGTCTGTAAAATACAAGTGGCAAACTCCTTGTGTCAAGCTATGCTCAAAATGTTTCCTGAGAGGGACCATTTGCATTATTGCTGCACAGAACAGTTTGTCTGGTCATATCTATGTTGGTCCAGTAACTGATGAGAGTTTCTTAGCTTTAGCCACAGTTACAACAGAGATGTCTACTATTAGCTGTATCAGAAAGAGCTCTCCACCTCTATGCTCTAGTGTCTACCATGGTTGTTTTGTAGGTCACAGGTGGCAGTTGGACAGAGTGAAAGAAGGGAATGTGTAGGGGCAGTTGTGTTGGTCATTTATGGTAGAAGATTATCATCATGTCATGCTAAGATATTGACAGTGTCCAGCCGTTGATCATTATTTTCTTAAGCGTTCTGAAATCTTACTTTATCCATCAGTTTGTATCCAGTCTAATAAGCCTCAATATGGGCCAAAAGATGTTATCCTTTTTTTTTAAATAAGGAGAAAAAAACTAGTTCCATAGGTTTAAAAACACATTAAAATGTTGTTTATACTTAGAATGTTTTTCTACAAAGGCCCCAATCCTGCATTTGACTATACACAGGCAGACCACTGCCCCTGTGCTCAGCCCCACTGAAGGCAATAGGGCTCCATACAGGTGCAGGGGTCCATGTGTGCTTAAAAAGTTTGAAGTCTGGGACCAAAATTATTACAGACTGGAAAGCCTGAAGTCTCTAGGAGCATTGGTGTCTTTAATATTGTTGGCCTTGCTCAACCTAAGCCACTGAATGCTGCAAAAATTCTAACAACATTGGATTAAAGGTTGCTCCTGTTTGTGCTACTATATATCAGTTAATTTTAAACACATATGTGTGTGTACATGTGCACTGGTATGTGTGTGTGCATGGGTACATTCAAGTACATTGAGCTTACACATGCCCAGGGAGAGATTATGACACACTTGCTCACCCTGAGTAATATGTTACTTCACAGATAGTCCCACTGAAGTCAGTTGGACTACACGTGGTATAAGGTACTATTCGTCATAAGTACAGGTATCACAGCCTGGTCCATGATGATTTATTGATTATTTTAAAGCCCCTTTTTGCCTGTCTATAATCTGTTTCCATAGAAACAGGGACAGCATCTTGCAGTGTTCATCAGGATTGTTAGAAAACTTGTAACTTTCAGTAGCTCCAGGTAAGCCCTGCCAGTTCAGTTTTAACAGCACACAGCCTTTAGGATATTGTAGAATCCATACACATACTCTTTTTTCCATTGTATATAGTTCAATAGATACTGCTATAAAGCCATCACTGAAATAGTTGGTAAATTCTTATACATTTCAGGAATTGCCACTGTAGGCACAGCAAAGTGTCTCTTTGTGATTTCATAGATCTTATATAAAACTAAACTAAAGAGCCGTATAAACGAAGCAGCAGAGAGCTAATACTTCTTAGCTCTGGCAGTATTAGATACACAATGCCATCACTTCAGAAGGGTGGTGAGGTCATAGATCCTGCCCACCACTCTTCATTAGCTGCTATTTCATATCCTCCATGAGAAGAAGACCCCCCGGCAATCACTTTAAAAACATTAAAAGCGTCAATTTACTTCTTAAATTCTTTAAAACAAGGCTTCTAATGTAGCACTTATGTTTCCTTCTTCAAGTGGAGGGACTTCATCCAGTATATGGAGTCTTGCTCAGGACACTAAATTCTTGCAGTATTTTCCTAGGTGGTGACCAAAGTTTTCAGCCAACAAAAGTGCATATAACCCTAACTAATCTAATGGCAGGGTAACAGAAACTTGGTTATAGTAGTGCAAACCCAGAAAAGGAATGCATATGCCACACCAACTCTTTATTACTAGCATAGCAGGAATGAGAGGGTATGACTGCAAAAAAGCAGATGTGACTGGGACATTTCCTACACAACAATTATCCTCAGATATTTTTTTCATCCATAGTTGCCATTGAAAGCCAACAAAAGTTAGAAGACACCTAAGGCTGAAACAGCCATCTATAAAGCAACACCAAGATCAGGGCAGTACAAAGGGGAGTTCTAACTTATCTTAGCACACCATCTGCTGCCTTGCACTCTTTGTGTTATGGCCGCACTTAAAGCCATATCAAATGGCCCTATATAATAACGATCTACGAAAACTTTAAAAAGTCCTTGCTTTTGTCTCTGGAAGGAAGAAAACTGAAAGAACACTGATACTGAACTTATTATATTTAGTGCTATGCAAAAGTACAAGTACTGATATTCTCTCTAATGTTTGCATATGGAAAAACTGATATTTTCCTCAGTATTTACAAACTAATAACTACTAAATAATTGTTCTGTTGCTGTCCAAAATTGTGAATTTGCCTCAGGTAGAAATTCCCCATTTCCACAACATTTTTTTTCCTCTTCCTGTCATCGATGGCAGTTTTTTGCAGAGTTCTGATTTATAACTTAAGCCTTACCATCTGAAAAATATATCGTTGAAGAATGCTTACAAAATATTTTTCAAAATCAGTAATGACAGGATTTTACTGTTGTTTTATTCACATGAACAATATGTTTTCCTATTTTTGTTCTGTTTCAGAAATTGTGTGATTTCAAGTCTCTATATTAAAAATATCATGCTATGCTTAAAAGTTTTACTATATATATAGTATAACTTTTAAGCATAGCATATTTTTTATATATATATATACACACATACATATAGTGACAAAGTTCCTGCTCTACCTTGGTGGGTCTTGTGCTTATTGGCAGATTTGCTCGCCTTAGAGAGCTTCACAGCAGCCCTCAGCTTGGCCATTTTTCTGAATTCACAGTCCAGGTTGACTCCTCCTGTGTCTGACCAGCAGTTGGGAGGATTTGGGGGGAACCTGGGCCTGCCTTCTACTCCGGGTTCCAGCCCAGGGCCTTCTGGAATGCAGCTGTCTAGAGTGCCTCCTGGAACAGCTATGCGACAGCTACAATTCCCTGGGCTACTTCCCCGTGGCCTCCTCCCAACACCTTCTTTATCCTCACCATAGGACCTTCCTCCTGGTGTCTGATAATGCTTGTACACCTCAGTCATCGAACAGTCCGCGTTCTCACTCTCAGCTCCTAGTGCCTCTTGCTCCCAGCTCCTCACACGCATACCACAAACTGAAGTGAGCTCCTTTTTAAAACCCAGGTGCCCTGATTAGCCTGCCTTAACTGATTCTAGCAGGTTCTTGATTGGCTGCAGGTGTTCTAATCAGCCTATCTTAATTGTCTCCAGAAGGTTCCTGATTGTTCTGGAACCTTCCCTGTTGGGAAACGGAACGTCCTTTGCTTGCTCCTCAGCTATCTGCTTTCTATTCTTTCCTAAAGCCCCCTGGCCTGGATTTTTCTTACTTTTTGCACCTGCCTTAGTCCCCCCGCCCCCGACTGGGCCAGACGCTTTTTTTGTTTTCCTTTGATTTTTTGTTTTTTTCCGTCTCGTGCTGTCGGCCCTCAGCTTGCCGCCAGCACCCGCCCCCCCCCACGCCTGCTTTCGGGCGCAGCTATTTGTTTCAGCTGAGCCCCCCGGAGGAGGGGGGGAAGATTGCCGATTTTGCTGTCCGGAGGGGGGAGTGGAAACCCCCAGACCCAGCCGTTTTGCTGGCAGCTCGGACTTTACAACATTCTTAGCATGCCGAAGGCCTTGGAACACAGCCAACACAGCTGGAGAAGAAGATTTCAGAAGACAGGAGAAATAATCCAGGAGAGCTATAAATCATTGTGAAGGGGGCCGTAAGACTGAGTAATTTTCTGAATTATACTCTTGTGGGGGGGAGTTTGACTGTGGTTACTTGCGTTTGTGGCAGCACAGGGGGTGTGGCACGGAGACCGCCACCCCCGATCCATCGGTGCCCCCAACTCCCCCACCCTTACTACAACTGTTACGGCCCCCCCGCCGTCCGTCCCTGCTGGCAACCTGCCATCTCCCTTTGGATCCAGCTGTTCGCTTTGAACTTTGCCTTTCGGACCGGACATAATAGCCGACCAACCGAGACTCTTTGGACAAACGTGTGTGGGTCTGCACCCCCCCCCCCCCCGGATTGCTTATCCCACAGCTTGCCCCTATTACTGGACCCCGATTTTGTTTTTTCCCCCCCCTCCCAGTCCAACCCCCTCGGCATTCCCCGCCTGCAGCCTAGCGGGGAGGAGCGGCTACTCCACTTCTCCCCTCCCCCCTCCTCCTTCCGGTGTCTCCCTGTCTCTCCCTTCTCACAATGGCGGGGAATGAGAGGGGCGAGGCCGCTTCAACAAAATTGGTTGTCCCTCCCCCCCCCCCCCACTATTGTCAAGATACTTGCCACCCCCCCGCTGGGGCACCGGCAGCAGGAGGCACCGGGGTGATCGCTGCTGCTGCTGCACCCACCGCCCCCCCAGATTCTAGGAAACCCCCCCCGGTTGGCCGGAAGGGCCAGGGCGGGATGAAAGGAAAGGGCCCCGCTAAAACCACTAAGCCCTCCATGGCAGAGGCTGCCCCCACCGCTGTGGCCTCGTCATCAACCGTGGCGCCCCTCTCTGCGTTTCCCTCCACCATCTCTGTGATTGTCCCTCCCCCGGCCCCCAGGACGTATGCCCGGGCGGCGACGGGCTCCGCCCTGCCTGGCGCCTCGTCATCTCGCCCCCCCCCCCCGCCTCCGCCACCATCACCAGCGGCCGGGGCCCTTTCCCCGCCTTGACCAGGAGGCACGGCGTCCGTTGCCTCCTGGTGCCCGCCTCGCCCCACGTGGAGACATACGTGCAGGCATTAGCGAAGGTGGTAGGACCCACAGCTATTGTGGCGGCCTCCAAGATGTATGGGAAGGTCGTTTTTTTCTTAGCTTCGGAGGATGCCGCCCAGGAGGCGGTGGAGAGGGGCCTGACGGTGGGGGGGGGTGTTTGTCCCCTTAGAACCATTAGAAGACCTGGGCGTTCGCCTCGTCCTCACCTCTGTTCCTCCCTTCTTACCCAATGCTGCCCTGTTACCCGCCCTCTCCACTCTGGGGAAACTTGTTTCTGTCATCAGCCCTCTCCCGTTGGGCTGCAAGGACCCCACCCTCCGTCACGTTTTTTCGTTCCGCCAGCAAGTGCAGCTTCTACCACCGGCAGGGGCGCGTGACGAAGAGGCGCTCGAGGGGTCCTTTCTAGTCCCCTACCAGGGAGCCCGCTATCGGGTCTTTTACTCCACCGGAGAGGCCCGGTGCTACCTCTGCCGCTCAGCGGGGCATGTCCGCAGAGACTGCCCTTTGGCCCGGGGGGGAGGAGCACCCGAAACCCCCAAGACCCGGCAGGACATCGGCCCCGCCGCTGCCGAAGCCCCTGGCAGCCCGGCACCTGAAACCAACCGTCCTCCTACTCGACCCATCGCTACTCCCGTCCGGGCCCAAGAGATACCTTCCCTACAACGCCCGGGTGAGCAAGGGAGTTCCACCCTTGCTAGTACCAATTCAACAGAGCCCATGGAGGAGGGTGTGGCAAGGATATTACCGGGTATAGGAGAGGGCCCGCCCCAAGGAGAAACCCCCGCCCCTCATGCTGCCTCACCGCTACCTCCCCGAACCCCTGAACCATCGCCTCCGCCCCCCGACACGACCCCTGCTAACCAACCCCCAGATGACGCTATGGAGGGCTGGACCCTAGTCCAGGGGAAGCGAGGCAAGCGGAAGGCTCGAGCTCCGCTGCATCCATCCGACGCGGAAGCCCCCTGGAAGACCAGGAAAGGAGGCACTGCTATCGAGCCTCCCACCACGGCCATGAGTGAGATCCATCCGCTGGTGTCGGGAGGGGAAGATGGACTGGCATTAGAGGGCAGAATCCCCCCTCCACGGGAGACCCTCCCCTCCGAGACTTCTGAGGACGTTCCTTCTGCCTGGATACCACCCGAACCCGCCGCGGACCCCGAGGCGATCGTTGAGGCGGGCCCTAGAGGAGAGGCCCCCGGGGTGGCAGGAGCTGGCCTCCCCCCCGTGTATGCGGAGATTGAGGCCCTAGATTTGACCCTGGTCACCCAGGGAGGGGATGATCTGCTGCCGGCTGGCCTCGAGCTGGGCAACCTTACCCCAGCCTCCCTTTTCCCATGCTCCCTCCCCCTAATTGCCTTCCCTGGTGAGCACCCTGCAGAAGGTGGTCTACCACCTGATGCCATGGCCGCTAAGACCACCATGGAGCCAGTGCCTAGCATTATTGGGAGCCCCCTCCCTTACCCCTTAACCCTTGACTCTGCTCAGGGGGCACTTTCCTTTAGCTGCTTGCCTCCTGAACCCCAGAGCCTTACCCCTGCCCCTGCCCCCACCCCTGTCCCTGCCCAAGTCCCCTCCTCCTGCAATGCTAATGCCGCCCCTGGGGTTATTTCCTTTCCGCCTTTCACAGATTCCCCCCAGGGAGCAGTCTTTGCACTTTCTAGCCGCGACCCATTAGGAGTGGCAATTTTTTCCCTGCCATCCCCCTCCACCCCAAGGCGTGAAATGAATTTAATAACCCCAGCCTGTCAGACAGCCCGTCGGTGGTCCGCACCCTGTCTACCCGCCTTAGCGGACCACGAGGCTGTATTAAGAGTCCCACCAGGGAACACCTCGGGAATTGTAACCCCACCCCCCCATGAGCTGCGGCATGCACTACGGAAGTTCCTAGAGCACACCCGTGGCGCCCGCAATAGGGTACAGCTGGCTCTTCCGCTATGGGGGGACTTTGATCACATCCTCCAGGCCACAAGGGCCCTTATAAAGGAGGGCAGGGGGCAAGGAAGGCGCCCTACGAGCGAGCCCGCAGCTTCCGACGCGATCTACTCACCCACGGGATGGGTCACGGGTTGCTGTGCAACCCGCCAGGGGCCCTGAATACCCCCGCCAACACGAAACCCCCACCCTCCCCAGCCCTCCGCATGACGCCTCTTATTATTGCAACCCTGAATACCAGGGGCTGTAGGATGGCTCTCCGCAGGTCCCAGGTGCTCTCTTACCTTCGGGAAGGGGGGTACTCTGTAGTTTTCCTGCAGGAGACCATACGGACCCGGCCGCCGAGGACAGGTGGCGGCTGGAGCGGGGGGACAGGGTATACTTTAGCCACTTCGCGACCTGGCAAGCTGGAGTGGCGACCCTGTTCTCCCCCAACCTATGGCCTGAGGTGCTAGGGATCAATGAGGCCGTGCCGGGCCACCTGCTGCACCTTCAAGTCCGTATTGAGGGGCTCGTGGTTAATCTTGTTAACATCCATGCCCCGCAAATGAGCTCCAGGCGGCCACAATTTTATCAGCGGGTGTCCGACTTTCTCGGCATACGGTTATACGTGTGTGTTTCTCGGCACCCTGGATTCGCACGAATGCCTGGTCCTGGGAGGGGACTTTAACACCACCCTCGAGGAACGGGACCGCTCAGGGGCCGAACCGAGCCCGGCTGCCGCGAATATTCTCCAAGGGATAGTTAACATCACTCCCTAGTGGACGTCTGGCGTGACCATCACCCAGATGACAGCTCCACGTTCACCTTTGTCCGGGTGGAGGCCCATCGGTCACACCACTCTCGGTTGGACCATATTTACTTATCCCGTTTCCATCTTTCACAGGCCCACTCCTCCGCCATTCGGCCGGCCCCATTTTCCGATCATCATTTAGTCATCGTAACGGTCTCCCTCCGTGCAGAGAGACCGGGGCCGCCCTATTGACACTTTAATAACAGCCTGTTGTAGGACGAGAGCTTTGTGATGTCCTTCCGGGAGTTTTGGCTGGCCTGGCGAGAGCAGTGGTGTGCCTTTCCCTCGGTGCGGCGATGGTGGGATCTCAGGAAGGTGCGCGCCAAGCTCTTCTGCCGTAACTACACTCGGGGCACCAGCCGACGGCGAAATGCGGCGATGGAGCAGTTGGAACGGGGGGTCTTAGAGATGGAGAGGCGCCTGGCCGCCAGTCCCGAGGACCCGTCCCTCTGCGGAGCGTGCCGGGAGAAGCGGAAGGAGCTCCGGGCCCTCGAGGACCACCGGACCCGAGGTGCCTTCGTTCGGTCCCGCATCCACCTCCTTCGGGAGATGGACCGCGGCTCCGCTTCTTCTATGCCCTGGAGAAAACGAGGGGGGCCAAGAAACACGTCACCTGCCTTCTTGCGGAAGACGGCACCCCTCTCACGGATCCGGAGGAGATGTGTGGGAGGGCCCATGACTTCTACACAAACCTTTTCTCCCCGGATCCGACCGATCCTGGCGCTTGCAGGGTGCTCTAGGAGGAACTCCCCACGGTCAGCGTGGGCGACCGAGACCGACTAGAACTGCCTCTCACCCTGGCCGAGTTCTCGGAAGCCCTCCGTCGCATGCCCACCAATAAATCTCCGGGCATGGACGGGCTGACCGTGGAGTTTTACCGCGCGTTCTGGGACATTCTCGGCCCAGACCTAGTCACCGTCCGGGCTGAGTCCTTGCAGAGCGGGGTCCTCCCTCTGTCGTGCACGCGAGCGGTGCTCGCTTTGCTGCCGAAGAAGGGGGACCTCCGCGATCTACGAAACTGGTGTCCCGTCTCACTCCTTAGCACGGATTACAAAATCGTAGTGAAAGCAATCTCGCTGCGGCTAGGGTCCGTGATGGCGGACGTGATCCACCCAGACCAGACCTATACTGTCCCGGGTTGCAGCATTTTTGACAATCTATTTCTAGTCCGAGACCTTTTGGAACTCGGGCGGAGAGATGGTCTGTCGTTCGCCCTCCTGTCTCTTGATCAGGAGAAGGCGTTCGATAGAGTAGACCATGGGTACCTCCTGAGCACTCTGCAGGCGTTTGGATTCGGACCTCAGTTGGTGAGTTTTCTCCGGGTGCTGTATGCCTCCGCAGAGTGTTTGGTTAGGCTCAATTGGACCCTGACTGAACCGGTCAGCTTCGGGCGAGGAGTGCGGCAGGGGTGCCCCCTCTCGGGCCAGTTGTACGCTCTGGCGATCGAGCCCTTCCTCTTTCTCCTCCACAGGAGGATGACAGGGTTGGTGCTGCGGGAGCCGGAGCTGCGGCTGGTCCTGTCGGCGTACGCCGATGATGTACTCCTCCTGGTCCAGGACCCGGGCGACTTGGCGCGAGTGGAGGCATGCCAGGCCATCTATTCGGCAGCCTCCTCTGCCCAAGTCAACTGGGTCAAGAGCTCTGGCTTGGCGGTGGGGGACTGGCGGCAGGTAGGCTCCCTCCCACCCGCGCTTCAGACCATCCGGTGGAGTGCGGGTCCACTGCTCTATCTCGGCGTTTACCTTTCCGCCACGCACCCTTCCCCGCTGGAGAACTGGCAAAATTTAGAGGGCGGGGTGATAGAGCGGATCCGGAAATGGACGAGGCTACTCCGATGACTCTCCCTCCGAGGGAGAGCACTGGTGCTTAACCAACTAGTCCTGTCCACGCTCTGGTACCGGCTCAACACCCTGGCCCCGGGTTTCCTGACCCACCTCCGGCGATTGATTCTAGAGTTTTTCTGGTCAGGAATGCATTGGGCCCCTGTTGGAGTTCTTCATCTACCCCTGAAGGAAGGAGGGCAGGGCCTGAAGTGTCTGTACACTCAGGTCCGCGTTTTCCGCCTCCAGGCCCTGCAGAGGCTCTTTTATAGTGCAAGTAGTTCGGCGTGGAGCATACTGGCACACGCCTTCCTGCGCCGCTTCCAAGGGCTTCGATATGACCGGCAGCTCTTTTATCTTTCTCCGAGGGGTTTTCCGCGAGACCTCTCTGGGCTGCCGGTCTTCTACCAGGACCTCCTCTGGACCTGGAAACTGTTTCTAACAACCAGGTCCGTGGCGGCCACCGTGGGAGCAGATCTCCTCACGGAGCCCCTGCTACACAACCCCCAGCTCCGTGTGCAGGTGGCGGAGTCCCGCTCGGTGCGCCAGAGGTTGGTCCAGGTGGAAGTCACGAGGGTCGGAGACCTCCTGGACTACGACCGGAGAGACTGGCTGGATCCCCTGACGCTCGCTCGGCGCGTGGGGCTCTCCAGCCCCCGTACCCCCCGGCGCGTACTTCAGGAGGTGAAGGCCGCCTTGACCCCCGCTGCTCGGGCTTATGTTAGCCGAGCCTTGTGCGAGGGCACACCCCACCCATCCTTTACCCCAGGCCCGCCGGACCTTTCCATCGGGCCCCTACCCCGTAGATCCCAACAAACCCCTCACCCTTTCACTGCAAGCCGGCTGCACGAACTGCAGCCGGTTAGTTTTCAAATTGCACCACGGAACTATTTATATACACTTACGCTTCACACCCTTCACGCCCACACCCTGGTGTCCCGCCCCGATACAAAGTGGCGGGACCTCCTGCCACCTTTGGAGGGTGAGCAACCTCGGTGGGCCAGCCTGTACTCCACCTTGGTCCCGAGGCCCGTCGGGGACATCAGTTGGCAGCTCCTTCACGGAGCTGTGAGCACGGGCGTGTTTCTGACATGGTTTACCCCCATCCCTGACACTTTTCCTTTCTGTAATGTGAGGGAAACCTGGCGCACATATATTTAGAGTGTGCCAGATTGCAGCCCCTTTTCCGGCTCCTCACAAATATTCTGTTACGCTTCTGGCTTCATTTCTCCCCTCACCTTTTTATCTATACATTTCCCATCCGTGGCCCCACAAAGTCGCGGGATCTTCTGGTCAACCTCCTCCTAGCCTTGGCTA
The DNA here is from genome assembly GCF_965152235.1 of Eretmochelys imbricata. NCBI lineage: Eukaryota > Metazoa > Chordata > Testudines > Cheloniidae > Eretmochelys > Eretmochelys imbricata. Next base: position 101,822,762 of record NC_135576.1, on the reverse strand, counting down.
AAACAGCCATTTATAAAACCAGAGAGAGGAGGTTGGCCCATGAAACGTCCTGCGATTGTGGGGCCTTTTTCCAATCCTCAGTACATTCACGTATCCGGGCGGAGTTCCTCTGGGCGGCGTCCACCGACTCCCTTGATGCTTTCGAGGAGCGGTGGGCGCTGTCCGGGGTTCTCTGCTCGGTGACCCCGTCCGGTTCCCTCCGTCTGACCCTTTGATTGAGGGGAAGAGCGAGAGACGCCAGCCCCAGCCGTTGCTGCCGTGGATACCATCATTCCTGTCATCTAGGAGGGGTCCTATAATACATGGGTGTCTACCCCTCCCACCCCTAAACAGCCCACCCCGCAGCCGTGCCCATCTTACCGGGCACTCTCAGGAGAGGGAGGATCGGTGACACTGGGCGCGGCACTAGGTAACTCAAGGGGGTGGAAGACCACGAGTGTCGAGGAAGCCCCCCCGCTCTGGGCCCAGGCTAGCCTGAACACTTCTCCCTCCTGAAAGCTGCTGTGTTATACCTTCTTTTGCGTTGTTTTGTTGCATAGTTGTTTTGTTTCCTTTGGTAATTTTGTAAGTGTTACCAATAAATTTTCTTTCTGTTTCAAAAAAAAAAAAAAAAAAAAAAAAACCTTCCCTGTAGCCTTACCCAGGGAAAAGGGACCTACTTAGCCTGGGGCTAATATATCTGCCTTCTATTACTCTCCTATAGCCATCTGGTCCGACCCTGTCACTATATCTATCTATCTATCTATCTATCTATCTATCTATCTATCTATCTATCTATATATGAATAAGATTAAAACAAAGACCATTATAACAAGTTTCTTCAGATCACTGACACTGAAGTTTAGTTGAAACTTTAGATTACCAAATTTAGTTTGTCGGGTTTTTTTCCACAGATTTATTATGGATCTTTTGGATCTGGATAGTATGGATTATTGTCTCTGCATATGAGTCAATTTAAGGGGCATTTACTGGGCCTGATGCTCCTGGTTTACACTGATGTAAGGGAGAGGAGTTGATCTTATGAACCCAATGGTATGATAGAAGTATAAAATTGATGAATCAGGAGGAGAAATTGGAGAGGAGAATTTGGTCCAATTTCTGTACTCTATTTTCCAGTAGAGGTAAACTGTAAGACTTTAAAGGGAAAAGAAAACCGTCTGACAAATTATTTCTGTTTTATCAACTTTTTTTCCCTTAATTCTTATTCTTTCGTAAAGGGGGAACTCCAAATATCATTACTATGGGATTCGTGTCAAGCCAGATTCTCCTCTTAATCGGCTACAAGAGGACATGCAATATATGGCTATGAGACAACAACCCATGCAGCAGAAACAGAGGTACAGTGTGGAAATTGTAACTATATTAAATATTTTTTCATATTTCTAGACTTGAAACCTGGGAGGATTGCTTCAGTGTGATACCAAACTCCTTTCAGCATTTTTGGAAATTACTCGTCTATATGAAGTAGTTAATAAACCTCTTTATTATGCATAAATTTTGCAGCAAAAGGGAGTAAAGTTTTTTTTGTATTTTTAAAGGAGTGTGGGATGCTTTTATTTGTGCTTCTTAGTATTAAAGACTTATTTTCCATTCTGACCCACTAAATAGATACTGTTATTCTTGCATGGAGATTATATGTGTTGCAAATGGGTTTTTTTTCTCCCCCATTGGTATTTTAAAAAGGTATCGTAAGGAAGAAGCTGTGTGATGCAGTGTACTGGGCATCAGGAGACCTTTTTTCTATTCCCATCATTGGGGACAAATCAGGCTAGATTTACACCATTCTTTGTTAGAAAAAGGTTTGGGTGTGAGTTCTTTTCCACAATGTGTTAAGTACTATGCTAAAAAAATTATAGAAGTATTAGGATTGTTTCTTGATTCAGAGATCATTTCATTACACTTTGAATTTCCTCAAAAAAAGAAAAAAGGTTTAAAAGACTGCAAGAGATGGTCCCGATATATTTCTTAAAACACTGTATTCTTGTTTACTAGTCTCTAAAATTCCACTTCTAAGGAGATCAGAATTGAAATTCTGTTAAGTTTGTTCTGAAGTTTCCAGATACCAGTTAACCAAAATGTTCCAAAAGACAATGGTAAAGTTGCAAATACTGATACTAAAAGCAAAGTATAATATAGTTGTCTTGAAATTTATCATCTGGACAATCTTTTGGATTATTTTCTCCCAAATTGATTGAATCTGATAAGATACTTTGAATTTCAAACTCCATTGTTCATATTTTACTATTACATCTTGTATGTGGCCTTATAAGACAGTGGATCAGATTTAGCCTGGGATTGACTTCCCTTTTGCAACAGGAAACATAGTGTATCATCCCTACCCAAAAAGAGGGGAGGTCCTGACTAGGAACCAATATGACCAATGTCATCTAGATACACTTTGATTAAATGTTTTCTCTCAGCAGCTGCCACTAGTAGTGCTTCTGTAGAATCCCAGCTGTAATTTAAAGCAGCTCCATTCACTGGAAAATTCCAAGGAAGGGAGGCGGCAGTAAAACCATCTGTCTTCCCTTGGCATATGTAACCACTAGGAACCAAGATGGCAGAGGGAGACTGCAGAGATTTGCATATGTTTGAAAAAGACTGTCTTAGACGCGTGGGTTCTAGGGACAATTCAAGACAGATACATATATATGTGATAGACTGACATGATACCACAAAAGGAAATATTTGATATCTTTGAAATCAAGGAATCCAGAAAAACTCAGGAAGTCAACAAGGACATCTCACAAGCACTACAGAAAGAGGGCCATAGAAACAGTTCTATTGAAGGAGCAATCCCATACAGTGTACTCAGCATTCTTTGTTGTCTTAAAAACAATCAGGACCTAAAAGCCATCTTCAGTCTCAAAGCACTTGATAGGTTCACTTGAAAATCAAAGCTCATCATTTCCATGAGTAGTAGCAGTGGCAGTTGTAAATATTTATATTATGATAGCATGCAGCTGCTTAGGGCCCCATTGTGATAGGCACTGTACAGACACAAAAAAGAGAGAGTCCCAATTCTGAACGGCTTAGAGTCTAAAGACACAGGCTGAGCAGTCAGAGATTTAGCTATAACATACAAGCAAATGAGTATGGTGAAGAATTGGCATTTTTTTTAAGTTACATGTATTGTATTTTGTTTGTTTGCCTGCTTTTGGTGGTGGTGGTGGTGTTTTTAATGGGGGTTAAAGATATGGAGGAAGGGAATAAGAAAAGGAAAGAAATGGAAGCATTAATTTCCAGTATCATCTGCAGAAAAGACCCAGGTTGATTGCAATATATTATCATGTCACTAGATTCCTAAGAGCAGGAAAACTGACCAGTGATTTACAGATTCCCACTATGGAGCTTAAATTGTGTGCTTCATACCCTTACAATACCTCTCCTTTTACCTCTGAGGTCAGTATTCCTTTACTTTGCTCACTCTTGTGGTATTTTCTCTAATTGCTATAATGTCAGTTCAGATAGCATTGTAAACAAGATCACTGCCCATTGAGCTACAATACTTACTCTTGAGGGCATTCTGTGCCAAAAAATTCAGCATTTATTTTAAAATTCTGCAAAATTCTGCAAATTTTATTTGTCAGATAAATGTGGAGGCTCTAGCCTGGCATTGGGGAGCACAGGCCACTGGCTGCACAGAGGTGGGAGATCACTCTGTATCCATCCATCCCCCCCCTCCCCAGGACATGGATTCAGCGGTGAGGCTGCACCCAACCCTGACACACTGCAAGGACAGGGCCTGCCCCAGAAACACCCCAGGGCCCTGCCCCTCTGTGCCAGGTGCACTAGGTGTGAGCAAGCAGAGTCAGCCTGGCAGGATCCAAGAAGGGAGGGGCTTAGTGTGGGGGGATCCTGGTGTGGGTAGAGAGGGTTCTGTGTGGGGCAATCTGGTTGCGTGCGGCTCAGTGGGGATCTGGGTGCAGGGGGAATCTGGATACACAAGTGCTTGTTGGAGGGTTCTGGGTGCAATGCTAATGGGACTCTGGGGGGGGGTCTAGGTGAAGGTGGTTGGAGCTCACCGGGGGGGTCTGGGTGTGGGGGGGATAGAGCTCCGCAGGGGGATCTGGGTTTAGGGTGTCCAGTGCTGGGGGCCCAGATGCTAGAGAAGTGGGACTCAGTGGGGTGGGGATCCAGGTACAGCTGGTTGGGGCTCGGTGGGGTGGGGATCTGGTGCAGGTGGCTCGTTGGGGTGGTCCAGGTGCAGGGGAAGTGGGGCTTGGCAAGGGGGATTCTGGGTGCGGGGGGGATGAAGCTTGGTAGCAGGGTCTGGATGCACGGGGGTTAGGTGGATGGGGGAGCAGCTCCCAGTACAGTGATCCCTCTCCCTGCAGCTGAAGAGTGATGAGTGCAGGAAGCGGAAGGGGGAGTTTGCAGAGCTTCCTGCAGCCTGGGGTGAAATCTGGGGGTGGGTCTGACCTGGCTCTGGATGTCGTGCAGGGGAAGAGGAAGTCCCGTCCTCCACAGCCCAGCCGGGGTAAGAGCTGAGCATGGCACGGGGTAAGAGCTATGAACCAGGTCTTCCCCAGTCCTGCCTCCTGCCCTACAGTGATTTACCTCTCTGCCAGCTGCCCTGGGCACCCAAAACATACTGCTGGGAAGAGTTGCATGACTGCTCTTCTTGCTTCCCCATCAGAAAGTAATTTGTTGGTGGAGAAGCAAAGAAATCTGTAGGGGACATGAATTCTGCGCATCCGCAAGGGTGCAGAATTCCCCCAGGAGTAAATACTTCATTTTCCATCATGATAAAGTAGTTCTGAAGACCATTTTTGCTTTCATCTCAGAATCAAATACGTCTTTCTCAGATCACAATAAATACCTGCCTGAATCTGAAGCATCTTCTGCTTCTGGGGGAATTCTGCCCCTCTGCGCACATGCAGAATTCATGTCCAGCGCAGAATTTTTTTTCTGCAGAAAATACATTCTGCCCAAGAAGTGCTGCAGTTCCACCTTTCACCCAGCAGAGGCTGCTGTGGCACCAGAACAGCCAGCTGACTGGCAGTAACAGCTAGCAGCCAGCTGCGCTCATCACAGCAGCCTGCCCAAGGAGGCAGAATGGGGCACACGGGGCTGCTGCGGGGTCACAGACTGGGATTCAGAAGGGCTAGTGTGGGGGACAGACTGGGGAGCAGGTTAGGAGCTAATGGGTTGACAGCATCGAGCCATGGGCTGAATGGGAGGGGTGCTCCAGGACCACAAGGGGATGAGGGCAGAGGGGGGCAGGGCCATGTTGAGGACAGCATGTAGGGGGGCTCCAGGGGCACATGGGGACAGGGGATGGGGGGCTCCTGGGCCACATTTGGTGCAGAATTGGTGCATAGAAAGACTAGTAGGATGATTAGAGGAATGGAAAACCTACCTTAGGAGAGGAGACTCATGGCTTGCTTAACTTAATCAAATGAAGGCTGAGGGAAGATATGATTGCTCTCTGTCAATACATCAGAGGAGACTTACTAAAAGTATGCTAAAAATCAAGATAGCCTGTTTTGCAGCTCATACTGCCATTGCGAAGCTGCCCCAAGTATGTGCTTATCTGAGACTGTAGGCACCTACCCAGGGTGGCTAGTCCCTCCTGCCACACACTGCCACAGCTACATTCTGTTTTTCATATGCTAGCTTGATGAGATCTAGCAAAAGTATGTCTCTTTGAGTGAGGGATCACACTCCCAGCTTGAAGTGTAGACATAGCCCTACTGTCAAGTTCCTCCTTAGCTTATCATATAGCTTGTTGGCTTATCATATAGCTTGTTGAAACCTTTTAATTTAATGTACAATAATATATTCTGTTTTGAGTCATCCGTTTGTCTCACTGTAGGGAAAATTAATATTTAAGCAGGTGTCCTTTCTGGATGGGGGTGAGGAGGCATTCTTCCTTAGTACAATAACCATTGCACATTTCCAGTTTGATTCAATATGGTATGGACTCCATTTTCACAAGTAAAATAGCTGTTGTCCATCTCCTGTACCTTCCCAGGATAATTTCAAACACTTCTTTGAACTTTTGGAGGTATCCACTAATTATGCCTGCTCTGTGTTTTCTATCCCTGTCTCAGTGTAGAGAAAACTTCTTTTTGTTTTGTTTTTGTCTGATCCAAAGATAATGTATTTTCCATCACCTCTCTCCTTGTATTTTCTGATTACTTAACTCAGAGTGTTTGCTACTTGTAGAAATTCATTCATATCATTCTCTGGGACATAAATGTAAAGAGACCATTCTTGACTCTTCTATCTTATCCATATTCTTTTTAATTCCTATACAAATAGTATCCGGTCTATTACACTGCCTAATTGCTAACACAACTACTTTATCAGTCTGTAGCTTCTCTTCTTGTAACTTTATGGACCCTTTTGAAACAGTTTGGCCTTATAAGCTACACTAAAAAGTATGGAAGTGTAACATTATTCTTTTCTCAAAAAAACAGTATAATGCAATCTATAGAACTATGTTATAGTTTGGTTATAATACAATATCTAGAGCAATGTTAAAGAAATTCAGGTATTATAATACTAATCAGCTTCCTAATTTAGTGTTTAAGAAAAGAGCCTTCAGTTTGTTTTTGAACAGCCAAGGTGTTTGGACTGTGCAGTTGTAGAGCTGACGTAACATCATGATTTAGTTCTGCTTTGGCTTCCAGCCAGATAGATATGGCTCAACACTGGTTGTTGCTTTGCTAAATGTTGGAACCCTCATTTGTTCATTATTGTCTTCTGATTCTCATTTTCATCTTAGCTATAATTAACTTTTCCATTCTTGGCATTGAACTAATGAGAGATTTTAAAAGTTGTTTTTCATCAAAGAAAGTTCACATTCTTTAGACTGTCTAATGTTTTCTTGCCTTTGGTTGCAAATAGATGCATTTCTAATAAGGTCACTGGGTCACTTGTTCGAGGTTCATTGTAGATGTGCAACAGTGCACTTGCAGGACAGTTCTGGCTCTTCAGATACTATTTAACAGCTAGCATAACCTCTGAACCAATCCACACACCAAAGAGTACTAAAAATATCTAAATATTTTTCAGATATCTGTACATTATCTACAGGTTTTTGTGTATACAGTAAGTTATTAAAGCATTTGGGTTTCTTTGATTTCCTAATCATTAACAGCTTTAACTTTTGGTTGCTTGTGGCGCTGCAAGCTGTTAAAATTACCATTTGCTTTTTGCTAATTTTAAAACCAGGGGCTGCTTTTTTTCCATTAGCATCAAGAGCAAGGTCTTCTATGGAACAAAACACTAAAATAAGATTACATAGCTTGGTATGTTACACGCAGCTCTCACATACTGGATCAGTATGCCACATTCCTCTATTAAAAAATCATGAGTCAGAACTGCAAGTCATGAGATTGGCTTAAAGGGTTTTTTTAAATAATACATTCTGAAGTCTTTCAATTTGCTTTTTGTTTGTTGAGCCTTCAGGGTTCACATTTTCCAGCATTTGTCAGCAAACCCATGAGGGATACAAACTTTTTTTTCTTCTTCTTCTTCTTCTTCAATGAAAGCTCAGAATCTCACTTAATAGTATGACTCCAGGTCCTGGATCTTTCAGAAAAACACCAAATAGTGTGAGACGCACAATAAAATCATGAATGTTGGCAACATTGCCACAGCAAAATCTTTAAGCCTTAAGAACTTATCCAGAAGGGGTGTTGCCTGTTTATATAACTTTTTATCACTTAGTCAGTCCACTGTGACTTCTGTTCCTTCAGAGTCGTACGACAGTTTTCAATTCAGTTTTCTTTCTTACCAGTTTGCCTGTGTGTGTCCATGTAACATCAAAGAGGCATCTTGCCATGCATTTCTATTCTTTAGTTTCTGCTCCATTCCCTTAGTAAATGTATGTGGTTTGTTGCAGAGAATTTGAGTCAATGGCTATTTATATAGTGCTATTGTAACTTTACCTGCAGTATGTTCAGTAGGATGGACTGGGGGGAAATGAGAAAAAGGGAGTCCGGAGAGAAGTTTATGGAAGTCCAGATCTAACAGAGTTTACTCATCTTTTTTGGAAGGTTATAGACCCAGCACAGCCAGTTCCAAGTTTCAGCCCTAGAACAAGAGTGTTCTGGGAGATATAGTTCCACAAGGGATGCTAGAAATCACAGGCTGGGCAGCAATGCATGTGAGGAGAGGAGGCAGAGTTATAAAAGAGATTATTTTCCTGGGATGCCAGTTTTCAGAAGTAATGAGTCAGACTCCCCAAAATCATGAGATTGGCATAAAAATCATAAGATTTTTTTAAAATATGTTTTTGCTTGCCTTCTGATTTTGTAATCTTTTGGGGGTAAACCTCCCATCCCCAATTTCTATGTGATCATTTCAGCTTCAAAATTTACCTTTAAATACATGCACGAAAAGGCAGGCTTTTTCTTCAAGCTGCTGTGCATGTGAATTCTACTCATGGGTGAGCTGGCACCCCTGCATAAAAGATTGGGCTTTTTTTTTCTAGTAGTGCCCTTTAAGTGTTGTGCAAGCATTTGTCATACTCCCCCTCCCAAGAGTGTAAGGGGCAGCATGACCCAATCACCAGCCAATTCTTTCTGACCTCCTGGGGAGTGGAACCCCACTGAGAGGAAATTCTATGAACTTTGTTATAGTGCCTATGGTTGATAGAGTTGTGGGGACTGGTAACCAGGGCCGGCTCTACAGTTTTTGCCGCCCCAAGCAGTGAAGAAAACTGCTGCCACGGACGGCAAAAGGAAGAAGTTGCCTCCGATTTGCCACCGCGGCCAGCAAAGGGGAGAAGCTGCTGCCGAATTGCCGCCACGGCGGGCGGAACAAAGAAGCTGCCGCAGAACCGCTGCCGTGGCCGGAGGAACTGCCTCCCCTTTCTAACTGCCGTCGCAAGCACCTGCTTGGGACACTGGTGCCTGGAGCCGGCTCTGCAGTTAACAAAGGATTATGAAGTACCTAAAGAACAGTGACGTTAGGCTAAAGAGCCAAAAGTAGCCAATGCCAGGAGGGAAGTTAAAAAACTATCAAAGTGAAGGAAGAAGCTATGATATAGCTATGTCCTATGGCCAGGATTCCCAAGAGATGGTGGAAGAAAGCCCCCTTTCATTCACTCTCTATCAATAAGGGAAATTTGCTGGATAGATAGGAAGTACTGTATCTTAGAGATGTTATGCAGAAAAAATCTGCAAGATTTAGACATAGCCTGGATGAGAAGACCTAGAGAGAGACCGGAGTCAAAGATGATACCCAGGTTATGGGCCCGCGTGGTAGGATAATGGTGTTCGTCCACAGTAATCAAGAAAGGAAGGAGCAGGGAGGGTTTGTGGGGTGGGCGGGAGCTTGAGCTTTGTTCTAACAATGTTGATGTTAATGAGCTTCAACTGATGGCTAGACATCTAGAAGGAGATATCTGATAGACAGGCCAAGATTTTAGTTGGCCCTGCCCTCTGGATGGTCATAGAAACTCCTCACAAATGTAGAAAATTGACACTATTATCTGAAGACTTTCCATACTTTTACTGTACTTGTAGTTAGCCATGTAAAATTCCTCTGAGATCCAAATACCCTTTTCTCTGAATCAAATCTTTTGAAATATGTAATATCCATAATGTGTCTGTATCCTTTATAGCTCTTCTTTCAGTACTAATAAAGAGGCCTGGGAAAATGAAAGAAATCTGAGTAAAATAAACAGTAGGCGAATTTTAGAAAAGAATGATTAGACCCGGAAGGGAGATTGTATACACTAGTGACTGGTAGGTATTTTCCATGTCCATAATTAAAGCTCAAAAGGTAACCAAGACAGGCTAGACACTTCGGAAGGAAATGGGGAAGCCTCTCATCACCCATATTGGTGAGGCTTTATTTTTTACTACTCATAAAAGACAGTACGTCCAAGATTGCCTACCATACTCAGCTTCGGGCTTTACTGAACCTTGGGGAAAAAAATCTTCTCTCTTTCCATTTCTCAGCAGGATCCTGCAAGTTGTTTCTCAGTGCTACTGACACTGGTCAACTCATGAGATAAGTCACTCTGTCACCATGCCAAAATTCAGAATTTTCCCCAACATATTTCACATAAAGCACATTGGAGCAAATGCTAAAATAATCCTGACTTCAAGCACTAGAGGATTAAATTGGCTTTTATATTTTTAATTAAGTTCTTTCTAAATCCTAGAAATTCTTAAAGGATTGTTTTTTTTATGCTCTTTAGGCATTTTGGATTGTATTCCAAAAGCTGAAAAGTTTGTGAAATGACACATTCTGTAGCAACTAGCTACGTTGTGTTGCAGTATCCGTTTTGGTTAACAGGAATTTTCAGATAAAACCTGATGTTCTCTCCAGTATTTATAATGGCCATTTATAATTAGAAAAAAATTTCCAAATTCCTCCACTCCAAATTGTAGCAATTGCAGATGCATCCACCCTAGAATCAGGAACGCATGCGGAAAAGTTCTGTAACCATGACACATAGGGTGAAATCCTGGCTCCATTAAAGTCAATAAGAGTTTTGTTATAGACTTTAATGGGGCCAGAATTTCACCCTTGGCCTCTTTGTGAAGCCAAACTTCAGATAAATGTTCTGGGATAGGGTGGCCATGTATGTACTTTCAGAGACCTGATATCCTAAAGGTGATCATGCTTTAAGTGAACAATCAGGCCACTCTGATCTACATCAACAAAAATGGAGGGAAACCTTCTCCTGTGAAAGTGGAACTGCGCAACACAGAAATGCTGCTGCTTTGGACAATTTATGTTTTGTATATCCTATGCTATGTAATTGTGCATTTAAATGTATTTCTAGTGTCCCCAGAGCTTTGTATAGGCACCCTTTGTTGTGGAGTTTTCTTTTAGAACAAAATCTAAGTAAATAAATAAGACTCTCCAGGTTGCCATTTAATTGGATCAGAATGAGAACATGATTACAGTCAGCCATTTAATAACAGACTCTCACAGATTGTGCAGTAACTCCTCACTTAAAGTTATAGTTACGTTCTTGAAAAATGCGACTTTAAGTGAAACGATGTTAAGTGAATCCAATTTCCCCATAAAAATTAATGTAAATAGGAGGGGTTAGGTTCCAGGGAAGTATGTTTCGCCAGACAAAAGACATTATATACATATACAGAAAAAGTTTTAAACAAGTTCTAATCAGGTGATTGTCTGGGGACCTGCTCATGAGCTCCCTGAGCTTCTCCTAAGCGTTGCTATCAGGTGGGATATTTCCCAGGGAATGATAAATAATGAACTAGCACTTGGCTGAGCCCTCAAGGGTTAACACGTTGTTGTTAATGTAGCCTCACACTCTACAAGACAGCACCGAGGGAGGCAGGAGGGAGGAGAGGCAAAGGACGCACACAGTGCCTGCAAACACTTCCCTGGGGGAACTGAACACGATGATGAACCCACGCTATCCCGCTGGAGCACACCACTCCCTTCTCCGGATGGCTCATGTACGGCTGCACAAGTGCCTACTTTCCAAAGTGCCAGATGGGTGCTCAACCCCTGGCTCTGCCCCAGACCTGCCCCCAGTCCACCCCTTCCTCCAAAACCCCCCCTGCCTTTTCCCGCCTGCCCCCTCTCCTAAGCACGCTGTGTCCTCGCTCCTCCCCAGCCTCCTGAATGCCATGAAACAGCTGATTGCGGTGGGCGGGAGGCACAAAGAGGGAGAGGGGAGGCGCTGATCTGCGGGGCCTGTCAGCAGGTGGAAGGCACTGGGGGTGGTGGAGGGGAGCTGATGGGGAGCTGCTGGCCCACCCTGATTCCAAACCCCCACCCATTAGTTTTGACGGGTTGCTCTTCCAGAGAATCCCTCAAGTAGTGGTCAAAGTACTGTACTAGCAGGAGCTGGCCAAATTATGTTATAACCGAACATTGCGCAACTTTAAACAAGTATGTTCTCTAATAGATCAGTGATGTAACAACAAAACAGCGTTAACCAGGACAAGGTTAAGTGAGGAGTTACTATACCTGGATCAGAGGGGGGTGGAACAAATCTTCTTCTTCAAGTGCTTGTTCATGTCGATTCCATTCTAGGTGTGTGCACGCCCACGCGCGCGGTCATCGCAGATTTTTGCCTTAGGGGTATCTGTAGGATCAGCAGAGGTGCCCCCTTGAGTCCCACACCAATACATCAGTATATCAGGTGCCACCGACCATACAGCCTCTCAGTTCCTTCTTACCACCTGTGGTGGTTGGTAGGAGTGCCTGTCCTTGCATAGCAAGGTCTAACGGTTTTTTGTCTTTACTGACTTCAAGCCTTAGGACCTTGTAAATAGTTTGTTTATAGTAGTTAGGGTTAAATAGTTGTTAAGTGTATATGCTGTAAGAATCAGCAAAGGCTCCCCATGAGGGCAAGCCAGCTGCTAAGACCCCTCGGGGCAGTGGAGCGCCACCAGTCCCCAGAGACAAAGAAGTGCTCTCCACCTCCACGCCGCAGATCACTGGAGTCACAGCCCAGATCCTCTGGGGATCGCCTTTGTCATCGGCACTGCGATTGCAGTTCCTGCTGTCTCGATGCAGATTGCCTAGAAGGAGATGCTGGTCTCCATACGACTGGTACTGTTCGCCCTCCCGCTTTTCATCCTGTAGGTGCAGGTCCCGGTCGCCTGCCCTGTGGGAGTGCTCTCTGCCATGTCTTCAGTCTCCCTGGCACCAGCACCGGTCCCCTCAATACCGGCACTGATCCACTGGCTCTGGGCACTGGTCTCCAACAGCGACAGTCAGCAAACAGACTAAAGTGTTGACTTTCCACCGTGGCCACCAGAAGGGGATTCCTCTGTCACGGAAGGGCAGTTAAGCCCCTCGCCTAGACTTCATTGCATGAGTGGGCACCCGATGCCATGTCGACGTCAATGGCACGCCTTGGCAGCACGGCCAGTGGCCAGCGCAGTGGCCTTATTGGGGAGTGCCAGTCATAGCGATGCTCCCTTCACACCGCTCATCGGCCACCGCCTTGGAGCAACAGCTGGCAGCACGAACAGCACCAGGCTCGGTGCACGAGGCATGCTTGGAGGTCAAGCCAGAGGAGACTGCACCCACCCCTAAGTCTCCCTCCCCCAAGGGGGAAGATGCCTCCCCCGGCAGTACAGTCACCATCTTCGTCCCCAGATGAGGCAGTTGCAGGACCCTTGAGGGCCAGCCCACCAGATGATTTTAAAGAACACTAGGCCCTGCTTCAAAGGATGGCTGAAAATTTGGGCCTAGAGGTGGAGGAAATGACTGAGCAGGTGGACACCTTGTTTAATGTCCTGTAAGCGTCTACCCCAGCCCGTATCACACTACCAGTTTATAACATTGTCCTCAAGATTGCCACAGCCCTCTGGCAAACTCCCTCATCCATCCCACCCACCTTGAAAGGGATGAAAAGGAATACTTTGTCCCAGTCAAAGGGTTTGAGTACCTTTACACCCACCCTGCCCCTGGCTTGCTGGTGGTTTCTGCAGCCAATGAAAAGGATAAGCAAGAACATACCAGCTCGACCCCCAAAAATAAAGAGGCCAAAAGATTGGATCTGTTTGGGAGGAAAACTTATTCAGCTGCCAGCCCTCCTAAGAAGAGAAAAATTTAACTTATGGGACGCTCTCTGTAAGTTCAAGGAGTCTCTCCTGCAGGACTTGGCCCAGGAATTCAGCACACTGGTGGAAGAGGGCACCATGGCGGCTCAGTGCTCCCTCCAAATGACATGGGACGTGGCTGACTCAGCGGCTAGGGTGGTCGAATTGGCAGTGGTTATGAGGCACAGCTCTTGGCTTCAGACTGCTGGCCTCTCCCAAGAGATGCAGACCTTGATCCGAGATGCAGACCTCCCATTCGATGGGATCGGTCTTTTTTCAGAGCAAACGGTTGCGAGGCTGCATGGGTTGAAAGACACTTGAGCTACCCTTTGCTCATTGGGCATGCATACGCTGCAGTCTGCAAGAAAGCAGTTCCAACTGCTCCTGCCACCTAGGCCTTAGCAATCTTATCCTGGGTCTACAAAAAGAAGGGACAGAGATGTTAGTTTCAGCCGCCGCCCTCCTTCTGCCCACCTGCGCAGTCCAGCCTGGCAAAGCACCTCGGGGGCCAGAAGTGTTCATTTTGAGGGTGCGATCGAGAGCAACACCCCACTCACCTCTAAGGATCCTCCCCGTTCTTTCCTCAACTGTCTTCGTCCCTACTGTTTGGCCTGGTCATGGGTCACCTTGGACCATTGTGTGCTGGAGATAGTGTCTCAAGGCTAAACCCTGCAGTTTTCAGCCACACCACACTCCTACCACCTCTCTTTCTTGTCCCTCTTCAGGGACCCTTCTCATGAGCAACTCCTCATTCAGGAGGTCGAGAACTTCCTGCACATGGAGGTGGTGGAGGAGGTCCCTCTGGACATGACAGGAAAGAGATTCTACTCCCATTATTTCCTAATCCCAAAAGCAAAAGGGAGCCTCAGACCCATTTTGGACCTGTGATGCTCTCTCAAGAAGTTGAAGTTTCCCATGATCTCCCTGGCCTCCATCATCACTTCCCTGGATCTGGGAAACTGGTATACCACCCTCGACTTAAAGGATGCTTATTTCCATATTCCAAGGTCACAGACGTTTCCTCCGTTTCCAATTTATGGTGCTTCTCTTTGGCCTCTCATCAGTTCCAAGGGTTTTCAAAAAATGAATGGCGCCAGTGGCTGCTTACCTGAGACGTCAAGGGGTCCAGGTCTTCATGTATCTCAATGACTGGCTCATCAAGTGCAGGTCTCGGGAACAAGTACAGAGGAGCTTCAGTCTGGTGTGTTCCAACTGCCACGATCTGAGCCTGTTAATAAATTATCAAAAATCCATCTTAAGGCCAATCCAACAAATAGAGTTAATCAGGGCAGTTCTCAACTCCACATGAGCCAGAACCTTCCTTCCAAAGGTTCGTTTTCAGACCATGTCAGACCTGATCTGCCATGTGAAGAGCCACCCACACACCACGGCTCACACCTGCCTGCAGTTGGAGGGAGTTCCCTTCATGGCCCTTCATATCAATGTCAGGGAGCTAAAAGTGGTTCACCTAGCCTGTCAGGCTTTCTTGCCCCACCTGAGCGGCAAGGTGCTGCAGGTCCGCATGGACAATACCGCCGCGATGTATTATATCAACAGGCAGGGCGGCGCCAGGTCGTCGGCCCTTTGCCAAGAAGCTCTTAGCCTTTGGGACTTATGTATGTGGCATGTCATTCATCTGGTAGCCACGCACCTGCCCGAGCCCAGAAATGTGCTAGCAGATTGCCTCAGCAAGATCTTCTTGTCTCGCCATGAGTGGTCACTCCATATGGAGGCGGCCAGTATGATCTTCCAAAAGTGGGGAACTCTCCAGATGGACTTGTTTACGTCCCATCAGAACAGGAAATGCCACGTGTTCTGTTCACTCCAGGTGATGGACAGGGGTTCCCTGTCAGATGCTTTCCTGCTCCCATGGTTGGGGGCCCAGATGTATGCCTTTCCGCCAGTGCCATTGATCCACAGATTCCTCGTGAAGATCAAACAGGACAGGGTGGAGGTTATCTTGATAGCCCCCGAGTAGCCTCATCAGCACTGGTTCGGCACGCTGATGGACCTTTCAATAGCCGCCCTGCTGTGGCTCCCTCTCTGGCCAGATCTGCTATCCCAGGACCATGGCAGGCTTCTGCACCCGAACCTGGATGCGTTGCACTTATCGGCATGGCTACTGCAAGACTGAATGCAGAAGAGCGGGAATGCTCGGTCCAGGTGCAACAGGTCTTGCTAGGTAGCAGAAAGCCCTCCACCAGAGCGACTTACCTGGCCAAGTGGAAAAGATTCACGTGCTGGGATTTGGAACGATGCATCCGGGCCTCGCGGGCCTCGCTGCAGGTGATCGTGGATTATCTCCTGCACCTCAAACTTCAGGGGTTATTCCTGTCATCAATCAGGGTCCACCTGTCCGCTATTTTGGCCTTCCACCCTCTGTTCCAAGGCAGGTCGGTCTTCGCTCATGACATGACAGCCCAGTTCTTGAAAGATCTGGAGTGTCTATACCTTCATATCCAGGACTCTGTCCCTCCCTGCAATTTGAATCTTGTGCTGTTGAGGTTCATGAGGCCTCTCTTCATACCTCTGGCTTCCTGCTCTCTTCTCCTTCTCCCCTAGAAGTTTTTGTTCCTGGTGGTGGTTACGTCTGCCTGCAGGGTGTCTGAGATCAAGGCACTTTCTTCAGAACTGCCCTATACTGTATTCTACAAAGATAAGGTGCAGTTGTGGCCACACCCGATGTTCCTGCCCAAGGTAGTTTCCCAGTTTCATACCGGCCAGGACATAGACTTACTAGTCTTCTTTCCAAAGCCTCATAAATCCGAAGAACACAGGTTACACACCCTGGATGTCAGGAGGATGCTGGCCTTTTATATTGACAGGACAAGGCTGTTTTGCAAGTCAGCACAGCTGTTTGTTGCTGTGGCAGACAGGATGAAAAGTTGCGTAGTGTCTGCTCAAAGTATTTCATCCTGGATGACAGCCTGCATCCAATACTGCTACTGCTCAGGTGCCGATCCAAGAGATTTGTAGAGCTGATACCTGGTCGTCTGTCCACACGTTCATGTCCCACTATGCGCTTACGCAGCAGGCCCAGGACGATGCTGGCTTCGGCAGACCAGTGCTGCAAGACTGTGAACTCCAAGCCCATCTCCATTGGCACTGCTTGTGAGACACCTAGAATGGAATCGACATGAGCAAGCACTCGAAGAAGAACAAACGGTTACCTATCTTTTCGTAACTGTTGTTCTTTGAGATGTTTTCCTCATGTCCATTCCATTACCAGCCCTCTTGCCCCTTTGTCGGAGTTGCCAGCAAGAAGGAACTGAGAGAGCGTAGGGTCAGCAGCATCTGATATACTGACACATAGGTGCGGCACTCAAGGGGGTGCCACTGCTGACCCTCTGGATACCACTACAGCAAAAATCTCCGACGACCGCACACATGGGCATGTGCACACCTACAATGGAATAGACATAAGCAACACATCTCAAAGAACAACAGTTACAAAAGGGTAGGATAACCGTTTTTTCCTCAAATGAAGCAAACCCAGGCTAGAATTCTGGCACTCTTCTGAAACCTACACAGTTTCTGTTGTTCTGCAGAGGAAAAATTCAGACCTCAGCGGAGGTTAACACCTTTCCCCTTCCGTGGAGGATATTCAGGTTTACCTTGTTTCCGTTTCCCTCTAGTTGCAAAACTTCCAGCTAAACTCCACAAAGACAAAGTGTCCATATAAATCCAAACATATTTGGTTGAGTTACGAATTTTTCAAAATCACCATTTTCCATCTGTGTTTTTCTCACAACAGCTTGTTCCTGGCTTGGAGTAAAAATCCTGAACATCCCCAACACTGTATGCACTGCCTTACTTAATTATGCCACAAATAGTGCACTTCTTGACAGGACACAGTCAACACAGATCCTCCCTCTGCGAACCAGGAGACCCTGAATTGAAGTCTCACTTCTTTTACTGACTAGTAGTTAATAGTTCTGTGTCTTTTGCCACCCTTATTCTTGAGCAAGGCCTTCTACCCCAGTGAGGAGTTATACAAGCTGGAAATACAACCCAACTCTCAGCCATTTAGCCAGGCTGCTTTAGAAGGAATCAGTCAAATCTAAGTACTCAACTATACAGTGTTTCAAATGGACCGACTCATGAATTTGTAATCCACTATTTGAGTTTGTTACCCATCATCAAGTGGCTGGTGCACAATGGAGAACAATCTATTTCTGCTGCCAGCTATTATAGTTAATCCTTTCAATTTAGTGGTATAGGTGCCATAGTGTTGAATATCCAAAAGTCAAATCCTGCTGATAACAGGGAGGTCATAACATTTGCACATAACAGAATTAATTTTCTTTTAAAAAAAATCCTAGCAAATTACCTACAAAAAAACTACATTGAAAGAATGGTATGATTGCAAAGGCCTGAACATTAGGAAATGCAAAAATTAAGATTACCCGTGCAATATTAATTCTACCTCCTTGTTTATGTACATTATTTATATAGGCTTTAATTACAGGATCACATACTATTTTTTTTCCACAGACTCTCTGTCTCATTCAATGCACAAGATGTTTGGTGTTCAGAGAATGAATCCAGGGTGTGCAATGAGTGAGGCTCTTGTTTGTAGGTTCCCTGCTTTATTTGTTGCAGAAGTTGGAAGGTGTGTGGTGAATGAAACAGGATTGCAGGAAGAAAAAGGATTGTATCATAGCTAAAGGAGTTAAATGCCATCCTGGAGAACTGGATTCTATCCCAGACTCTGCCATAGACTTCCTATGTGATGCAGGGCAACTAACTTAAACCATACTTTTCACAGGTGACCATTAATTGTGTGTTCCTCGTATTCTGGGTGCTCAGTTTTAGACACCTGGAGCCTGTTTTCAGAAGAGCTGAGTGCTCACAATTGCAGTTGAATTCACTCAGAACATTTGAGGCGCAGTCTCTCTTGCAGAAAAGTTGTATGGTCAGAAGGAATGAGCTGAGCATAGGGTTGGGCATCAGGAAATTCCTGAGTTTGATTTACTGTGTTTCTGTTTCTCTATCTGTAAGATGCTTACTCAGCTACTTCATGGGGTGTTCAGATGATTGATTAGTTAATATCTGCACAGTCCTTTAAATATAAAATTGCTAAGGACTCTAAAAAATCAGGCCTAAGGTGTCTCAGTTTAGGCAGCCGATCATTAAGGTACCCAGAATTAGTTGATATTTTTGTATGTAGTGTAATTGTAGCCATGTCAGTCCCAAGATATTAATTCAGTTCAGAATATACCTGAAGAAGAGCTTTGTGTAGCTCAAAAACTTGTCTCTCTCACCAGTAGATATTACCTCGCCCAATAAAAGAGATTACGTTACCCACCTTGATATTTTTGCACATTTTGGCCTTAATCTCCCTGCCTCGGTCTCTGTCTGAGAAAGCCCTCACTACCACATGCGGTATTGAGGAAATAAATTATTTAATGTATGTTAGGCCCAAATAGTATAGTGATGAGCCATAGAAACGCTTATGAGGCAAGTATTAATCATTCATTGCAGGGTTTGGATATGGTATAGTAAATAAGGTAAGAGAGCCACATATTGAATTATAAGTATTAAGAGAAATATTGAACAACTTCCTTGTTCAGTGAACACAGTTCAGCTAGACCAACCAGCTGGCCAATCGGAACATAATTTTAGTGAATCAGTGTCCCCAGCCAAATTTAAATTTGAATTAATTCCTGAGAGGAAGAGAGCAACCACAGAATCTAGTTGAAAAGAACTTTTATATATTGAGATTTTTGTGAGATGGAGAAATCCTATTTAAGGACAGAGCAACTGAAGTGGACAGAATCATACTGTGTAACAGTGGACTTTTGAGGAGTTGAATAAAAGGATAATTTTGTCTAATTTTGTGTCCAATATTTTTTAGGTACAAGCCTATGCAGAAAGTGGATGGCGTTGCAGATGGTTTCACAGGAAGTGGTCAGCAGACAGGCACATCTGTTGAGCAAACTGTAATTGCCCAAAGTCAACATCATCAACAGTTTTTGGGTATGTGAGGGCACATTATCCCGGTGTACAAATAAAAATAAACATCTGACATCATCATAATTCTCTCTAGACTTAGGGTGTCCCATTAAAGCTTTCATTCATATTGGGGCACCCAGAAGCTAAATTCCCTCTAAGCTGCGCAGCTGCCTATTAAGCCCCATGCAGGGGCTTAGGGCTGCGGTGGGGAGAGGTGCCTCTCCCCCAGCATGGACCTGCCCCGGACTTGCCGTGGCTGGGGGAGAGGCGCCCTGGCCCCAACCGATCCCCGGCACAGACCTGCCATGATTGTGGGAGAGGTGCCTCCCCTCCCACCCCCAGCTCAGGTGCTGCTGCAGGGAGAGAGAGCTTGGGGGAGTCCTCTCTCCCCGCCGCAGCCCCCAAGCAGCCTGCACCCCAAACCCCTCATCCCCAGCCCCACCCCAGAGCCTGCACCCCCAGCCGGAGGCCTTCCACCTTCCCCCTCCTCACCGCAACCCTCTGCCCCAGCCCTGAGCCCCTTAGCCCCAGCCCCACCCTGGAGCCCTCACCCACTGCACCGCAATCCTCTGTCCCAGCACTGAGCCCCCATCCCACACTCCAAACTCCTCGGCCCCACCCCCACCACATGAATTTTGTTATGTGCACTAATATGGAGGTGATGTGTCACACGTGTCACACATCACCTCCATATTGTTGCAAATAACAAAAATTCATTCTGCATATGCATGGGAAAAATTAGAGGGAACACTGCCCAGAAGTTATATACAGAAACTATATGCTCTATATCATGAAGCTTATGCAACTTTTCACATACCTCATGTACGTATAGAAGAAAAGTTGTGCAAAATCTATATTTGCACTATACTTGTAAACATATACTGCAACACAATTTACTGTATATATTGTGTGTCAAATTTACAGTCAGACTTAAAACTGATGCCTTAATATTTGTGCTCACATCCATTGTATGCTTCGCTCCTGAATATGTGTGTAAAATGGGGTTACATTCAAGCTTTGCAATTGCAATGTAGCCATTACCATTTGGAAATATGGCCATGTATGCTATATTTTTAAATGATATAATCTGTACTACTGTAGACTGAAAGGACCAAAATTTGAAAACTTGTGGTCCAAGGTCTACATGCTCAAAAATGTGCAATTTGTGCATACATCAGTTCATGAGGCATTTACCACAGGTGACCATATAAATCATATATGTGCACACAGCAGTGGTAATTTAATAACTATTTGCATATATAACCACCTGATTTGAACATGCGATTACATAATTGCACACTTAGCATTAGGTTCATAAACTGGGATTTTAAAAGCACTCACCATTGGCCTACCTTGGCTCCCACTGACTTCAGTGGGAGTATATTTAGGCCAGTGGTAAGTGTTTTTGAAACACACATAACTGGTCACACGCTTTTTTTTTTTATGCAGCATACTCAAAGTATGCATTAGGTATGCATTAAAGTCCATTAAATTCCAAATGTAAACGCTGAATACTCTGACAAATATACTACTGAATGTACTAAAGCTGTTCGATAGTGCAAAATAAAACCTAGTCAATGTGAATATGCTATAAACTCACATATTGTACTTTATTCTGTGCTTTACTGAAAATATCTTGTAGACTGAAATACCTTAGTGCTTGCCTTTGATGTACAGACATGTAGGATATACATAACTTCATGTTAGCATGTTATATATCCTGTAGTATAATATATCTTGTACTTAAAAAAATAGTGCGTTTAAAATTTTGTGTTGATAATTTTTTATTGCTATTTATAAAAATAAGGACGTGTTTGTTCTTTGGGTACTATCCCTTTTAGAATTTATTTCTTTGTATCATTCTTAAAGGTTTTCCTAATTAAACTGTAATTGGTACTATTTACAATAGCTTTCTTCCATTATGTTGTCATGGAAACAGATGCATCTCGAGTACTTCCAGAGTTTGGAGAGGTTGAAATATCTTCTTTGCCAGATGGTACTACGTTTGAGGATATCAAATCACTGCAGAGTCTTTATAGAGAGCACTGTGAGGTAAGAAGGATGTATTTCATATACACTGTTTTACCTTTGATTCTTTCATGAGAAGTCAAACACTCTCAATGCAATATGACTATACAAAACATATTACAGCCTGAGAGAGTCTAACTTGTCTAAAAAGCAGTTTGCTTATTCAGTTCTAAGGGAAATTTTACAATAAGATTTTTCTGGAGTCTCTCGTTTTGTAAGAATAGCCAATATTAGTATATTTTATAGAATATTGAGAATGAAAATTAGTTTGTTTTTAAAAAGTTTGATCTTGATATTTCTGTCAGATATGAGAAATTAGATTTCAGATTTTGCATACAATATTTTGGTTTTGCTGTGGGAGTATAAATCTAATTCAATTAATCGTTTCTATTTTTTACATTAAGAAACAAATATTTTTTTTTCAAGTATTACAGAAACAAGTTTCCTGAGATGAGAGCTTTAAGCCATATTTCATCTGGAATATTTCTGTGGCTGTTACAACTATTTCAAATGATGTGCAATGGAAAAGATATATGAACCTTCAGTGCAGAAGTAGTCATGGCAAATTTACCTTGTCTCCCTTGATTTTTTAGCTATTTTAGAAGTTTTGCTTATGTGAATTCATCAAATATGTTTGTTTAGGGCAGACCTTCTCTTTTTTTTTGCCTCATATCCACTTATACTTCTATTAGTGTATCTCTCTGCACATACTGGATATATACTCTGATCACTGGTTAAAATAGAAATATACATTTCACCACTATTCCTCCTAATTATGCAAAATATAGCCAGTATATAAATGTTGTCATAACATACCCTGCTAACGAAAATTTAGGTAGAAGACCACCTGCACTTGCCTTTTTTTTCCCCCCCCAGGCAATATTGGATGTTGTAGTGAACCTTCAGTTTAGCCTGATAGAAAAATTGTGGCAAACTTTCTGGCGCTATTCTCCCTCCACTCAAGCTGATGGCACTGCTATTAGTGAACCGAGGTCAGTAAATGTCTCTTTTACTGGTTATTATCATCATTTAATTGCAGATGTAAAATCAAATAGAAGTATAGTTTTACTACTAACTGGAAACCTAACTTGCTATCATTAATTTACGAGGTTAAATTAATGCTGTCTAAAATGTTTGTCCACTCTAACTAGTGTTTACCACAAATTGCTTTTTTGAAATGATTGTATATGTATATCTACCATTTTATTTGGTTTGGGTCACTACAGTAGAGGTATCTTTTCATAACATTGTATTCAATCTTTTTTGAGATAAAAGGACCATTCTTATCATACCTCTGCATAAGTTATGTGCTGTAGCAGAAATTTGAAGGCCATTTTTCAATCTCATAATAAGGTGCAGCAGTGCTGTTGGGTGTGGTTCAGACATGTATAATGTTTTATTAAATAAAATATTTTAAAGTCCATTGTTTTCCTATCTGCATGTATATGCATTTTCATTTATTCATTTGATACATTTGTTCACACCAGCAATCTGAGTGAAATAGAAAGTCGACTTCCGAAAGCAAAGCTGATTACTCTGTGCAAAAATGAGACTGTTCTGAAATGGATGTGTAACTGTGACCATGTGATGTACCAGGCTTTGGTGGAGATTCTCATTCCTGACGTCCTTAGACCTATTCCTAGTAAGTTGAACACAGATGACGTCTTGTAAGGATTTTTTTTTTTTTTTGGTCTGGTGATCTTATGCCTACAATACCTCCCAGGAAACCTTTGGGAGTGATTTTGAAGGCTACAGGAGCAGTATATGTGGTCACTCTTAGCTTTATAGTGTAGAAAGGTAGCAGTAGGTGTATGCATTGTATTTAAAGAAAAAGGGATTGATGATTTCACCACATTTATAAAAGGATAAAAACAGGCTTCCAGAAGTTTTCAGGATATATTTTCCTAAAAAAAAGATGCTTTTGTCATTGTATATTATTTATTTTATTATACTTTAGTATCAAAAATGTTGTTCCTTTGTACTCTGACTCTACATGATAGACTCCAACACACTATGGGTCTGAGCCAGAGTCCACTGATATCATTCAGAGTCTTTCCAGTTATTTTAGTAGGCTTTGGGTTAGGCTTTACATTAGCCTCTAAATAGCTAATAAAAATTATGTATATGCTGTATGCTTTCGTTTCTGGACAACTAAACAGTTGTTGTTGGTTGATCAGGAGGTTACTAAAGTCAGTAGGTTATGAATTTTAATGTTACATTTTACTATTAAAATGGTGTAGTGCAAAGTCAAACATTTTTAGCCTTATTTGTTTTTCCAGGCTATCACATTTTTTGTTCTATGTCCGACCTGATAGACTCAGTGACTGATTGTAGTATAATACCTTGGCCAGCCAACCATTATCAAATTGTTTTACTCAGGAGTACAGTTTTCTTTTCAAAGCTAAAATTATTGGAATCCGTAATTGCTCAGGTAGTGAATTTTAAGACTGCTTTTAACAGAAAACTAATTCACTTGGTTTCCAGCAAAGTTGAATTCCTTTATAAAGTATTTATTATGTCATGTATGTCATGCTAAATATTATGAATATATCTTCCATTAACAATAATAATTAATGATATTGTACAGGTAAAATCCATATAACTACATATGCATTGTGTTCGCTTCATGAACCAAACAATAGTCATTTCATAGTTAAATTGGATTAATATTTAAAGGAGATGGTGCCTCAGATAGCCTTGTAACTAACAAAGCTATTTTCTGTTGGTGTCAATACAACTGCTACTAATGATTCCAGTTACAGACAGGTCAGAAAAAAATTACACCTACATCTTTGTAAGAACATGCTACTGACCTTCACTTATTAATGAAACAGAGTGGAACGTCACTATACACAGTACAGTACAGTACTTGTGGTACAAGAAATTTTAGCTTTGTGAATCTAAAAGTCCAAATGCCAACCATATATTAAGACAATTTTTTAATTAAATTTTATAGTTAAAAAGGCAAAGATTAAGATATTGGTGGATTGCAGTTGTATTTGACCCTTTTATTAATGAAATAGAAAAGAGAAGAAGAAATGCTGAATGATTATCCTTTTTAAATACAGAGATTAAATAAGCAACCTTTGTCTACATACTTAAACTAATTGGCTTTGGCCTATGTTTATGGTGGAGTTTATTTTTCTGTTTAATGTAAATAGGTAGAATCTTATTTTCAAGTGAATTCTGTCCAGCTCAAACAAATATTCAAAAAAATTTCAATTAAAGTTGACAAATTGAATTGAGGTTTGAATGAAGGAGAAATGAGCTATTAAAATAGTCTTCCATTCCATCCACACAAAGTAGTTTCTGATTTTAAAAAATGTATTGCGTAAGTGAAGTTATCATGGAATATTTTAATGTGTGTATATATGCTTACTGATTTATGTACCAGATCCTGCTTTTTCCCTTGCCTTTCACTTGCTTCCTCTGCATTGACTGGTAGTCCCCAGAGAATTTTTTTAAATTAGCTTATTAGCTATGACATCTTCCTGCCTACTCTCAATTTACTTCATGAGCTAGATGGAGCAGTGTCTGTACAGGATTTCAAAAAATTCTTCATTGATGAAGCATATATAAGCAGTGCTGATAAGTGGATATATGTTTGGGTCCTCTTCATTCTGTTTGTCATTACTGACAAAGGATTTCCATTAGGAATGAAATGCAGTAATGGATGAACATACCATTAGTTAGATTTGGATGATTATGTATGCTGTATGTGGGATTCCTGTTGTTTGGATGATGCTTGATAGAAATATCTTTTAATCCAAGGACCACTTCCTACCAACAAGCCTCTTTCTATCTTTTATGGTATCCTGGTGGGTTCCCATCCATACCCTCATCTCTTCAAATATCTTTAGAGGGAAGATGTTTGATCCACTTTCTTTTCTGGATCTTCAGGAGTAGTTGCCTAGCCTGTTTCTCCCATACTGATCTTTTGCAGGAGTGACGGCACATAAGTAGGCCCACTTCCCCAAATTCCCCATCCTCCACCCCTGCCATTCTGCATTAGTGAGAGTTAAAATCCCCCTTGCCCTTTTACAGTGACCCTTTAATTCAGCAACTAAAAGGTACCGTTCTGTCACAAAGTCCATTTAGCTCAATAAAAATCTCTAAATTTAATCCAGATTTAGTCCTTTAGCACAGTGCACTCTGGAATGAGTCTCAGTACAGGATACAAAATGCCAATGCAAAAACAGCAGTAGTGGGAGCAGCAGTAGTTTATTACCTGCTTCAGAGGTTGAGAAAATGTCTTCCACTCACCACAGTAGGCTAAATACAGGATTCAGGGAAATATGGGTTTATATGGTTGGCCCCATAAGAACAGAGATGGGTGAAGCTGACTTGCTAATGGCTTCCTGGAAAAAGCATCATTCAAGAGTAAGAGTGGAAGCGGAGAGCAAAAAGGGGTAGTGATTGTCTCAACAAGTACAAGTTCTTCTTTGAGTGGTGGTCCCTATATGGATTCCAAACATGGGTGCGCATCCGTGACATGCGCCAAAGCTGGAACAGTTTTGCAGTAGTAGCGTCCATTGACCTGCATGTGTGTTGTGCATTGTTCGCGTGCTCGCATCCAGGGTTATCAGAGGCCATGCAGGTCAACACTGCTCCAGTTCCCTTTTATCGCCACATGGCTAGAGTCAGAACGCCTGTTCCTCAGTGCTCTTAGCCTTGCTAAGAGAACTGCTTGTCCATTTTTTCAGTGTATATAGTTGTTTATAGTTGTATATAGTAGCTTGTAAGACTCATAATTAGTTAAGATCCCTGTTGGATTTCTTCCCCCGTCGGACAGATCCCTCCCACCCCCCGCTTCCGGGGATTGTGCCCTGGCAAGCCAGCTTTGAAACCCACGCTCCTTTGCTGTGAGCGACAAGCACCAACTGTGCCTTTACTGCCTTGGCGAAGCCCACGTCGTCACCGGCTGTTCCTTCTGCCGATCGTTCCCGCTCCGAAATTGAGAAGCTAAAGAACTTTGCCTCTGTACATTTCTAATGGAGGAGGCTATGCGCCCATGTGTGCAGTCTGATCCGAAACTGGCAGATCCATCGGAATGGCATCTGTCACCACTAGTAAGTGCCCCTCTGTCTTGCTCCAATGCAACAGAGCCATAAGTACTGCCACAGAAGCCAGACCATGAACATAAGAAGCATGGACATGGGCATAAGGGCAGCTCCCCGATGGGCACTGCCCTGAAACACAGCATTGCCTCCCTGAGCTAGATCAGGTGAAGAGTTGTGCGTCGACCCAGCTGCCCCAGCTCCCAAGAAGCCCCGGAAGGAGCATAAGGCAAAGCACCATCCACTTTTGAGGACCTCTCCTTTGACAACCAAAAGCTTTAGTGACAAGACCGATAAATCCCTCTGCGCTCTCAGTGATTCCCACCCCGCTCTGCGGTCACTCACCATATACACCTGGGCCCCGACCTGCAGGCAGCAGAAGTCGTCCTTTTGCCCCGCCCCAACACCTCCTTCTACCCCTACTTCCAACAACAACAGGCATGGTCCCGACATCATCAGTGCTCTCAACAACTACATTACTCTGCTGCTACCGCTTCTGCCCCCTCAGCCTTCCCACAACATCAGTCAAAACACCCATTTTGACTCCCTCATCTGAACCTCCTCCTATCCCTCTCATGCTGCCCCATGTCACCCTTG
Organism: Eretmochelys imbricata; assembly: GCF_965152235.1. Taxonomy (NCBI): domain Eukaryota; kingdom Metazoa; phylum Chordata; order Testudines; family Cheloniidae; genus Eretmochelys; species Eretmochelys imbricata. The sequence continues at coordinate 101,795,620 of NC_135576.1, read as the reverse complement.
GGGGCCGTCTTGCCTGTTTGCCCACAACTGGGACAAGATCACCACAGACCGCTCGATGCTTGACATCATTCACCAGGGGTACTCTATAGAAGTCCTCTGATTCCCCCCTCATCGCACTCTCCTGGAGATCCTTCCCACTCAGATCTCCTCTGAGAGGAAGCAGGCACCCTTCTCCGAAAGGGTGCCAGAGAGCGCAACCCCCTCCATTACTAGGGCTGCCGCTTTAATTCCCTGTATTTCCTTATTCTGAAAAAAAGAGGCAGCTGCTGCCCCATTCTGGACCTCCAGTTACTCAACAGGTTCATACGAAAATTCAAGTTCTGGATGGTCACATTTTCCCTCCTTATCCCTTCCCTCCCTCACGGAGCCTGGTTTGCAGCTCTCAATATGAAAAATGCCATATTTCCACATCGACATTCACCTGGCTCATTGGAAATTTCTCCATTTTACGGGTTGCTCATTCCCATTCTCAGTTTTGTGTCCTCCCCTTTGGCATTGCCACTGCACCTTGTGTATTCACAAAAGTCTTTGCCATCATCACAGCCCACATGCGACGCCTTGGCCACTCCGTGTTTCCCTATCTTGATGACTGTTCCTCGTTGTGATGTCACGCAACCACCTCCCTTCCGGTATACAGACCCTTTGCAATCTCCTCGCCAACCTGGGCATTTGTATCAACAGGGAAAAGCCAGTCCTCATCCGTACCCAATGGATCACCTTTATTGGGGCATTCCTGGACGCTCTCGTGAGCCGAGCTTTCCTCCCGGCAGACCCGTTTGCCATCCTCACCTCTCTCATCGCAACATTATGCCGCAAACCGCACACCTGTATCCACCAATGTCTTTCCCTCCTTGGCCACATGGCGGCCTGCATCTCCATAACACCCCATGCCTGCCTCCATATATGCTGCCTTCAACTGTAGCTCAGGTTGATCTACAAACCACAGACAGACTGCTTGAACACGTCTGTCCTGCTCCACTGGTTTGTCCTCGACTCCTTCATGTGGTGGACCAACCTGTCCAAAGTCTTGGTCGGCACCCTGTTTACACCTCCCGCTCTCTGCACCACTCTCACCAGAGAGGCCTCCCTCACTGGCTGGGGCGTCCACCTGTCTAGTCACATGGCCCACGGCCTCTGGATACCGAGAGAGGCCAAGATGCACATCAACATTCTGGAATTGAGAGTTGCCCGTCTTACCTGTCAGGCACTCCTCTCTCTCATAAGATCATATCACATTCAACTGCTGTCCCACAACATGGCAACAGTTGTATATATCAACAAGCAAGGCAGTGACAAGTCACTCTCTCTATGTGCAGAGGCCTCCAACTCTGAAAAGGGTGCATCAAGCACGAAGTGATACTACAAGCCTTGTATCTTCTGGGTGCCAGCAACTCCCTAGCGAACACACTCAGCAGGTTTTTCTATGCGACCCATGAGTAGGAACTACATGATCCCACATGATGCTCTGTCTTCTGCTGGTGGGGCACCCTGTGCTAGGAACTCTTTGTAACCAGTGAGAACTGCAAACTCCCCCTCTTCTGCTCCAGATGGGCATTGGGGCCAGACTCACAGGGCAATGCCCTTCTCCTGCCCTAGACAATGAAGTCCACTATGCCTTTCCGCCCATTCCCCTACTCCCGCAAGTCCTGCACAAGATTCAGTGGGATCAAGCGAAGGTCATATTGGTAGTCCCCTTTTGGCCTTGCTAATACTGGTTCATGGACCTCCTCCATCTCCCTGCTCATCCCTCGCCTCCCCTGATCTGCCTCCACACCCACCCAGATCTCCTCACACAGGTGCAGGGATGATTCTGAAACCCCAACACATGCCTGCTGCACCTCACAGCGTGGTATTTGGATCGGGCTCGCAAGTAGACAGAGCCATGCTCCACCCTAGTGTATGACATCCTCACGCACAGCAGAAGGCCATCTTCTAGAACCTGCTATCAGACAAAATGGAAGCATTTCACCACTTGGGCACACCACCACCATTACCCACTAGACTCCATATCCATTCCTATCCTCCTAGGCTACTTCCTCCAACTTAAACTGTAGGCCCTCGCCCACTCCTCCCTCAGAGTCCACCTGCTGGCTCTCAGAGCCTTCCTCCCTCCATTAGACAGTTCCTCCATCTTCACTCACCCAATCACCATTTGCTTCCTCAATGCCTTTCAACCTGTACAAATACCTACCCCTTCTTGGGACCTGAATATCTCTCTCTCTCTGTTCTCACTAAACGACCGTTCAAAGCCCTCGCAACCTGCTCTATTGCCCACCCTCTCCATGAAGATGATCTTCTCGGTGGCTGTCCCCTCAACGATTCTGGTTCTCTTATAGAAGATGAACACTTTTAGTTCTGAAGCCAGCATTAGCTGGCATGACACTAATGAAACAAACAGCATTACTCCTAATGCCATTTCCTGCAAAACCTTTTATTACTGACAGCAGCACTTCACAGGCTGTAACAAATCAAAAGCAGCTCAGGTCACTTTTATTGTTAACTGCATGCAAGATCACCTTGTCACTCTCTAAATTAGTTTTCTTGTGTGATAGCCAAATCAGTACCAAGAATGTCTAAAGAAATGCCGTTTTAAGATCTTTTGTAGTTACCAGGCATATAAACAATTACTGCTTCAAAGAAAAATAAGAGATTTTAATTTCCTCTCTAGAATAGGGCTTAAGAAGTAAAGGCCAGCACACATTTAGGTAGCATGCTTTCGCTTGATTGAAACAAAGAGAGCACAGAAGTTGTTTTGGGTTTAAAATGACACTTCTCTCTCTGAGGTCTTCAGAAATTCATGGTTATTCTATACAATTTTTATGTTAAATAATCTATTTTATATACATAAAAGAAACTTCCTGCTGTGGAAGTTAGTATGTCTCTTACTATCATCTATTCCTCTTTTTCATCACAACAAAAGACAACATTTACTTCATCAAGTTGTTGTTCGTTTCTTTTTTTAATCACACTTATTTTGAAAGTAGAATAGAGATACTTTGCTCTGAAAGATGAGTATATGAAAGAGATGTTTTACTATATCGGTTGTTCAGTGTTCATGAAAAGATTAATTTTGCCTTAGACAACTAGTATCATTAACTTAGTGATTACAGCTCAAGGAACACTGTATTGAAGAAATTCTATAAAACCATTGGTCACATGAATTAATGCACAGCTAATTAATAAGTGTGCAGAAATAAATTTGCATAGCACCAAAAGCATGCTAGGTATTTGACAGACCAGATAAAAGAAGTCTCTTTTTGTCCTAGAAAACTCATGAAAAAGCCTGTTCTCATAAGACTTCCAGCCCAGTTTTGCTACATCACAAGGCTCAGACCTTACCAGGTTCACCCATCACTAGTTCCCACTGCATAGTTGAAAACAAAATAATATGGTTGGAAGACAACTTTTTTATCTTTTTTGATAGATCTAAATAACTTTGATTCCTTTAAAAAAACACACACCTTAAAAAAGGGAATCATTAATTACTTTAGCTGTAAGTGGATATTTCTCAAAGAATATAACTTTTCTTTACAACTAATTCTTACTCTACTGGAGAGAGATGATTTTATAAATGGATCCAATCAATACTCAGTTGTAGACATTTTCATTGTTTCCTTTTACATGTCATTCAAAATCTTTTAAAGACAATTGAGTTTCCCCCTTTCAAGGTTTTTTTACACCATTATTACAACTGCGTTATTCATCATGAGTCTACTGAAACTTATAGTTTTCCTTTCTCTTTTATGTGACACTTTTTTGGTAGATCTATGTGTTATACTTGAGAGAGCAAGTGAGAGGTAAGGAAAAGTGAGGTTTTATTTACTGTGGAGGAGTTCCTGTTTTTTCTTTTCCAAGTGTAGCTCCCTCAGCACATATTTCCCTTCCATCCCCCTTCATGAACTAGAACTTTTTCTCACTTGAGAAATGCAGGTTAGTGTCCATCTCTTCCTTTATAGAAGGGAATATGATGTCACAGGCTCATCGACAGGTCTATAAAATTTCTCTCGAACCACCTGTGTGGACCACTCATCAGTGCTGAGGGAGCTGTACTGGGAAAGGGAAACAGAGGCTTCTCCACGGTAAGAATAACCCTACTTTCTATCACTTATGTATATTTTTATATTTTGCTGATTGACACTGCCTTTGAGCACTGCGCTATCATGTGTTTTATTCTTTAAAACTGGAATAAACATCATGTTGGTGATGGTGCAGCACAATTTGGGCTAACTTGAGGAAATTGTACTTTTGTAATAATCACAATTTTCAGCAGCCTCTCTGTACCTGAGAAGAAAAAGCACTTAGTTGCAGTGGAAGGTTGAAAATTAATGATGTAAAGAGAATCCTGCTTGTTTCAGTAGATACAAAACAGTTGTTACAGTTATTGATGTTCCTCTACAGAAATACCTGAAACAGTACTCACCACTGGTGTTTTGTTGCTTTGGCCATAGACCTTTGAAAGCTTCTTAGATAAGGAGGTCAGTTCTGCTTGGAAAAGCTGAAAATAAAATAATTCTTGCATATTATATATGTGAATGAAGAATTTTGAACCTAGACTGGATAAGCCTCTGAGTATGTAAAAACGGCAGATCTCATCAATATAGAATATTAAAATATAAAGGACATGAAGGTTTCAGTACAGGCACTTCTTTTTCATTTGGTTTTTATTCTTTAATGTTTAGGTGCCTTGACCCAAGCCATTCGCAATTTTGCAAAAAGCCTTGAAGGTTGGCTTTCCAATGCCATGAACAATATTCCACAGAGAATGATACAAACCAAGGTAAAATTAAGTAACTGTTTAGTTTGGAATGAAAGTTGCATTATTCAACAGTGAGCCTGAATGACATTAATGACTATAGTAAAAATATTTGCATTTTGATAGCTACAACAAATGCTGTTATGTTTATGTTTTGTTTGCTGAAAATCTTTAAAACATATGAGGAAACATTATTTGATCTGTAATTTTAAATGCTGTGATTCACACGTAAGATGGCTCACACAAAATGAATATATAATTAAAATGTAATATAAAAGAATCATCAAGGGACAAGTTGATCCAAAAATAATGTGAGCACAATATGATTTGAGAAAACTGATTTCTTCATAGGTTGCCGCTGTAAGTGCCTTTGCCCAGACTCTGCGAAGATACACATCTCTTAATCACCTGGCTCAGGCAGCTCGTGCTGTGCTTCAGAACACTTCTCAAATCAACCAGATGCTCAATGACCTCAACCGTGTTGATTTTGCCAATGTCCAGGTAAACTGTATCTTTACAAAACAGAGTTTATCAAGTGTTCTCTTTTGTTTTCCCCATAACTCCGAACATTAGTATTAGGTCACATATTTCCACCCAGCAAATGCAACAGGTACATTTTGCTGAGGTGTATGCTGAGTGTGTGTTGCCAAATCTAACAGTTTACACAACTGTCCTCAGGAAGGAAAGATATCAGAGCTTTTTCTTCTCTATTTCCTCTGTTCCAACCCAAAGTGTTCTGCTGACTTTCATTTAGTGGAGATGCAATTGAGGAGTCCACTTATTTTTAGAACTAATGCTTCTTTCCTGTGATGAGGTCTAAGGCAATAGGTCTGGTCTTCTGGGCAGATCTAATAGTAGCTAACTATACTGCAATATTTCTAGCGAGGGTGTCCTACTCACATTTTTTAAATATTTAAAAGTAATACACTTACCTGCTATGGTCACAATGTGTTTCAAATTATTTATTCTATTTAAAATATGATTCTAGTGTCTCTGTAAATATACTATAAATTGCATAATTAATTTGGATTAATTTTGTTTGCCTACAGGCAAACAAAACGGCCTTGATCTCACCCACTGCTTACTACTCTCTGCACTAGTACTTCTCTGCTCACCCAACATGCTGCCATTACACTCCCTACAACCCATCAACTCCCAAAATTTTCATGATAAATGTTAGGAAGGACTAGAGTTAAAGAAGTTTCATATAAAAATATTTGAGTATTGCTCTCTATTCATTTCTGTTTTTTCTACAGTATTTTTAATTTAGATATTTTATTTAAAGCCCATTTTCATATTTTGTTTATTTTTTGCCCACCTTTTTGTAAGAATGAGATTATGGGGGATTTAAAAATAAAAATGGCTTCATTAGTTTGCCTGGAAAGAGTAGTTCATCCTCTTCATTCAGCTGATTATTTAATCTTTCATAATAATTTTCCTTTTATGCATAAGCTTCACATACTGATGTTAATTGAAGATATGTTATATACTGTAACAGGAGCAGGCTTCCTGGGTATGCCAGTGTGATGACAACATGGTTCAGAGACTAGAAACCGACTTCAAGATGACTCTTCAGCAGCAGAGCACTCTGGAGCAGTGGGCTGCCTGGCTCGATAACGTAATGATGCAAGCATTGAAACCATATGAAGGAAGACCCAGCTTTCCTAAAGCAGCACGGCAATTTCTGCTAAAATGGTCTTTCTACAGGTAGTACTTAAAATTCTTTTAAAATGTTTTCAGTGTATTTCATACTTTGCTGTTGAAATGTGCGCGCACACAGAGATTTTGATAACATGGAAGAAAAATAAGATCAGACCACAGAGCACTCACTATTAAAGATCCCATAGCATTTTTCAAAAGGGTAGGGTTATATTAACCTCAAATTCAAGGCCAGAATGCAACTCAGTGATTGAGGAGCGATCCTTGTGAACTGTTTCAGAAGCATTGTACAAATGCAATGAGAGCCAAATTTGGTCCTAAGTTTGTAACATGTTCAGGAAATCTTTGGGATGAAACACTATATAACTGTAAAATTATTTTTATTAATATTTATTTATTAAAATACCATGTCTTCTATTTTTATTTTGTTTTGAAGACAGTCTTTTTTAATATGTGGAAGAACATCAAGCAAAAAGTACATATTCTGTGTTACTTCTGTTACCAAAGAAGAGCTGGTAAATAAAGTATATTCTTTGTGTGTCATGTTTGTATATAAATACATGGTAACATTATGTAACTTTTTTTCTGTCTGTATAAAGTACATTGACAGAACATTTCTTAATTTTTTAAAGATGATCCATTATAATATCTGTTTCATGAGTCTTTAATATTGTGGAGTTTTTCAAACAAAACCTGCATTTGTACATACAACAGGTATACCTGCTAACTTATTGGCACAACTTATGTGACCAGCTTTAAAAATTGTATCAATCAGAAATCCGTACCATTGTGTTGCAGTTTTGGCACCAATGACGGTATAGCTGAAAGGGATATTTTCTTTTGTACTTTCAGATCTTTGTTTAAACTAGAATAATTATAATACAATGTTTTTTATTTAAGATTCAAGTGGAAGACTCTTTCTTGTATTTTAATGCCAGTTTTTCAAAGGACTGATTTTTGCATATGCCTAACTGATGTGCATGTAACCTTTAATGTGTGCCCCCAAATTGGGATGATTCAAAACCGACGCATCGAAAGGTGTGCATGCATAAAGAAATACACTTTTGAAAATCTGGCTCCTAGATTCTAGGAGTGTGGTCTCAAAGATGATAATTTCAGAGAAAGAGGAAGGTTGTTTACCTTGTAAAGTGACTTCTCTGAAAATAATATAATATAAAAATGCAAATTCACCTACTCTATTTAACTTTTGAGAAATGTTTGGGATGGGTCTGTGCCAAAATAATCCATATTTGCAGAGCAAGGTATGGTATATAGATTCTGGAATATTCAGGCAAATAATCATTTCTAATATCTTTCCTGCATTGGTTTCCTTGACATTGCACCCCAAAAACCCCATAACTCAGGAGTTTTGTGTCTGTGGATAATGTTAACTGCAGAAGATTCTTCTCTGAGTTAATTCTCCATATGGATAAGTCATGTAATTGTAAATATGGGGTAATTTTAATATTTATTTTATGTATATATCTTTTCATTTTTAAACAGCTCAATGGTTATTCGAGACTTAACCTTGCGCAGTGCTGCTAGTTTTGGCTCTTTTCATCTGATCCGCCTGCTTTATGATGAGTACATGTTTTACTTAGTAGAACATCGTGTTGCTCAGGCAACAGGAGAAACACCTATAGCAGTTATGGGAGAGGTAAGATAATATGCAAGAGTTGACTGGTTGATTTAGAGATGAATTTGGAATGTACCTTTACAAAGTGTCTGTAATTTCTAATTAAATGTGGGAAGAGTTTAATATAACTGCTGTAGGCATAAGGTTTGGACTGGGTTTGAAATAGACCAACATTTTCAAACTTGGGTGCCCAAAGTTAGGTAATCTTAATCCACGTTTAGGCAACTAAATAAAGTTGCCTGATTTGCAGAGTTATTGAGCACTCATAACTCAGGACTCTAAAAAAAATTGCAAAAGAAACCTGTAGTTGGAAACTCTTCTTTTCAGTGAACTATCCGCAGAAAGTAAGAATTAATTTCCTTAAACATTTGCATAATATACTGAAAATCTGAAATAAATAATTTGGATTAGATATAAATGTCTCAGATTCCATTGTGCAAACACTTACATTTCCTTGATTTTACACACAACTAGTCCTTTTGGCTTCACTGGTACTATTCGTGTACATAAAGTAAAGCCCATACATAGGTGGTTGCTGGATTGGGACCCATATAGTTAGCAGGTGGCTAATCTAACTGAAATGTGGTGGTTTTTATACCATGGAATCATCACATTATGTCTATTGCATTGTTAAGTCAACTCACAACTTAAGTTGACATCATACAGCATTCTTTCTTCAAGACTTATTTAATATTATCCATAAATGTTTTACTTTAATAGAGGTTGGGGAAGTGCCATATACTGTTAGCTTAATTTGTGGTGTCTTAATACAACATAATACGGCATCACACAATTTAGAAAAATAAATCATTCTGAGTAGTCACCTGCTAACCATTCAGATATTTATATCCAATACTGGCTTTTTTTAAAAATTGCAGTGTTTCCCCATTATAATGTATGTATAGTAAGGAATATGTCAAAATGTAGAGTTGCTATATTTCTGTCTTTTTAATTGAAATAGAATTTGCTAACTGTGAGGTGTTTAGCGTGAGAGTTTCAATAATGGTCTGACATAAATTGAGGACTGGCAAACTTCTATAGCTCAAATAAGAACCAGCCCAAAACTGTTTTGAGTTTTGGGGGGAAAGTGGTTAACTATTTTTTTATTTATGCCATTTGTGTATCTGTGCAATTCCTGGTTTTGGATGATATAGCAAAAGGAAGGCTAATTCTTTCTGTGTTTTTGACCAGAATGAAGCCAGGTAATGTTAGAAATATATTAAATAAATATATGTTGTTCTTACCTGAGAATTATAGGTCAGATTTTGTTCTGCAGTTTCTCATTCAAAAAAGGGATGGAACTGGAGGATTGTTTTCCAGGTGGTGTGGGTGGCTGGTAGACAACATTGCATTTAGTTAGTTTGCATAAATCAGATAATTACCAGAATAAGATACACCTGATGTAAACCCCGACTATTTGGCCACACTGGAAGAAAACGAGACAATTGATATTATTTAGACTGCAACTCTGTCATCTCAAATACCTGGGAATATCCAGCAATAAAATTGCACAGTGCAGGTCATCATCATTTGCCAGATAATCTCCAACCTGGTCCTGGCCATCCCGTTGCTGAAATCCAGCCACCCTCCCCTTGCATGAGGTAAAAAGGGCTAGAAAAGGAGGGGGACTCAGCACCCTCCTGTACCAGATGTAGGAGCCCCCAATTCCTTTCCTCAGCTCATTTAAGGAATGCTTTCCTTCAGATCCTTTCCCAGTCCATTTCATCCGATAACTGTATCCCCTCTGTAACAAGTACCTGCACTGGCCATCTGCCACAAGGAGGCACAGGCAATTAAGCTTGTCTGCCTCCCACACATCCCACTCCGGGTTCCCAGATATTTACTGATTCCTTCCTAAATACTGGACAAAAATAGTCTGCTCCCCTGTTAGATAGTGTACCTCATCCTTCCCAAATAACTTGGGTACCCAGTAAGGTACCTGTTCTGTTCATTCCCTGGGGGAACCGGGCATTGGCCACTGTTGGAAGACAGGATACTGAGGTAGATGGACCTTTGGTCTGACCCATATGGCCGTTCTTATGCTTATATATGTTCTGATGTGCCACCCTGGTATAGCTGCTTTCTGCTCTTCCCTGCTCTATCTGTGTAAACTTTCCCCCTCTACTGTCCATTGTAGGAGGGGGAACCCCTTTTCTTCAAGCCAGATGGACAAGGATTCACCACATACAGCTGTGGTGAGCACACTTGCACTGGTTCAATGTATTTACATTAGGTGTGTGCACTAGTGTCATTGATGTAGTGACATGGGTGCAAATTTCTCTATTACAAACAAGGTCTTAAGGGGAAATTTTGTGGAAGCTTTTTGTTTAAATATTGGCAGCACATCATAGGCACCAAAAATATTTTCTAAACTGTATGATGCAGGAATATCTTACTCTAAGAGCTTACACTCAGAACAGGGAAGGATCCTGACAAAGATGTCAGATAATTATTTTAATCAGGATTTTTAACTTCAGTTTTTAATTAGTTTCACCATTTTCATTGCCGGGGCTTTTTATTTTAGCTTTGATGTTATTTCCTTATTGTAAACCATGGTAAAATGCATCTTAGTGGGAATGGAAAATGAACTACTGAACTCAGTGAAAGTCTCTCTGATTTTCTGCACCCTGTCATTCCCCACCTCTACATATGCTTCCTTTTTGGTCAGTAGAAAGACTGTATTTAAAAATCACCAAAAAGAAAAAACAGTCTTATGTCAAGGTGATTCATCTACCAATTGTGGCAACTATTTTTTTTTTCACAACTGGTACATGTCTAACCTCACTGTGTCTTTTCTAAAATAACGCTGTCACACATCTTAATTTTGATAACTTGGTTTAAAAGTTTCCTGGTCGCTGCAATATAGAATCAGAATTGTTCAGATTAAGGTGGACCAGTCAAAAAAACAAAGGTTTTTCTTGCTGTTTTTGCACCACGGCAGCAAAGCAGGTATTTGACTGTAACTGTTTTAAAAAATTGGTGAGTTAAATTGCAAATAATTTTCTAACTGCATGATAAAAAGGATGGACTACATCACCATTTTATTTGATGTTTAAATAGGATGTGCAGTATGGATTTTAAGACTAGCCAAGAATATTTATTATTTTGCAGTTTGGCGACTTAAATGCTGCTTCCCCTGGAAATATGGATAAAGGTAAGTACTTAATCTCTTGAACATATAATTCTTTATAAAACTAGTATTATCTGGAGCAAGACAAATCTTAATATTATGGAAATATAGTAGGGCTGTCACGTGATTAAAAAATTAATCACCATTAATTATGTGATTAAAAAATTAATCCCCATTAATCACATTTAAACAATAATAGAATAGTACCATTTATTTAAATACTTTTGGATGTTTTCTACATTTTCAGATATATTGATTTCAATTGCAACACAGAATAAAAAGTGTACAGTACTCACTTTATATTTTTTTATTACAAGTATTTGCACTGTAAAACAACAAAAGAAATAGTATTTTTCAATTCTCCCAATACAAAGTGCAATCTCTTTATCATGAAAGTTGAACTTACAAATGTAGAATTATGTACAAAAAACTGCATTCAGAAATAAAACAATGTAAAATTTTAGAGCCTGCAAGTCCACTCAGTACTACTTCAGCCAATCACTCAGACAAACAAGTTTATTTACAATTTGCAGGAGTAAATAAACTGTCCACTTCTTGTTTACAATGTCACCTGAAAGTGAGAACAGGCATTCACATGGCATTGTTGTAGCCCGCACTGCAAGATAGTTACGTGCCAGATGCCCTAAAATTCATATGTCCCTTCATGTTTCAACCACCATTCCAGAGGACATGCGTCCATGCTGATGACTGGTTCTGCTCGATCCAAAACAGTGTGGAATGATGCACGTTCATTTTCATCCTCTGAGTCAGATGCCACCAGCAGAAGGTTGATTTTCTTTTTTGGTGTTCAGGTTCTGTAGTTTCCGTATCTGAGTGTTGCTCTTTTAAGTCTTCTGAAAGCATGCTCTACACCTCATCCCTCTCAGGTTTTGGACGACACTTCAGATTCTTAAACCTTGGGTTGAGTGCTGTAGCTATTTTTAGAAATCTCACATTGGTACCTTCTTTGCGTTTTGTCAAATCTGCTGTGAAAGTGTTCTTAAAATGAACATGAGCTGGGTCATCATCTGAGACTGCTATGACATGAAATATGTAGCAGAATGCAGGAAAAACAGAACAGGATATATACAATTCTCCCCCAAGGAGTTTAGTCACAAGTGTAATTAACACATTATTTTTTAATGAGCATCATCAGCATGGAAGCATGTCCTCTGGAATGGTGGCCAGAGAATGAAGGGGCATACAAATGTTTAGCATATCTGACACGTAAATACCTTGCAACGCCGACTACAAAAGTGCCATGTGAACGCTTGTTCTTATTTTCAAGTGACATTGAAAACAAGAAGCAGGCAGCATTATCTCCTGCAAATTTTAACCAAACTTGTTTGTCTGAGCGATTGGCTGAAGTAGGACAGAGTGGACTTGTAGGCTCTAAAGTTTTACATTGATTTATTTTTAATGCAGTTATTTTTTTGTACATAATTCTACATTTGTAAGTTCGACTTTCATGATAAAGAGATTGCACTTCAGTACTTGTATTAGGTGAATTTGAAAAATACTATTTCTTTTGTTTTTTTACAATGCAAATATTTGTAATAAAAAATAAATATAAAGTGAGCACTGTACACTTTGTATTCTGTGTTGTAATTAAAGTCAATATATTTGAAAATGTAGAAAACATCCAAAAATATTTAATACATTTCAATTGGTATTCTATTGTTTAACAGTACGATTAATCACAATTAATTTTTTTGAGTTAATCACGTGAGTTAACTGCAATTAATTGACAGCCCTAAAATATAGTAGCGCAGAACCTAAAACTAGATTCTGATAGTCTTCTGAATGAGTGTTCTATAATATCTACAGTATATTTCAGTATCGAATAATTACAGGATGCTGTAGATATGGCCTCTAATAAGAAAATCTTTTAAAAGGGCTGATTGTTTATACATTAGTAGGTATTCAAAATCCCACCCCGAAACTGGCTACATGCTGGTGGGTGAAATCTATACACATTCGTGTGTAGATAGCCTGTAAGAGTTTTCTCTGAGTAAGGACTGCAAAATTGGGCCCATTGTTTGTCAAGCACTTTGCCAAATAACTAGCTTTTTAAATAGTGAGAAGTATAATAGAGAGTAGGTAAATTTCTAGGTCCTCTAAGTAGAGCCTTGGAATCAGCAAATCTGGCCTCTGTTCTCTTCTTTCCCACTGGCTTGCTCTGTGATCTTGGGCAAGTCACTTAGCTTCTCTTCATCTCCGTTCGTGTTAAATTCTGCAGGCAAAAGACATTATATAAGTACAAAGTTATTGTTATTTTAGTGACACTATTATATTTGTTTGAGCTGGCTTGAAGTGGCAAAAAGCAATTGCAGTATTAAGAATGTGTACTATAATATTTGAAGCTGAGAGTTCATTGAACACATGAATCTCACATTATGCACTGACATTTTCCCAGTAAAATCTCAATTTTCAGTTTATACCTTCTCAGGTAGCTAGATTTCTGTTTTTCATATCTTATGTGTTGTTTGCAAAATAAAAGCCTTAGTAATTCACAGTATTTAGATTTTTTTTCACTGTGTGCTAGTTTCATGGTTGTTTGTTTGTGCAGATGAGGGCAGTGAAGTTGAAAGCGAAATAGATGAAGAGCTAGAGGAGTCTGGAGAGCCACAAGCCAAGAGAGAGAAAACTGAGCTAACCCAGGCATTTCAGGTGGGCTGCATGCAGCCAGTACTAGAGAGTGGAGTACAGCAGAACCTCCTGACCCCACTTCACAATGAGCACATTGTCACAAGTACTCAGACTATCAGACAATGCAGTGCTACTGGAAATACATATACTGCAGTCTAACAAATATTAAAGCTTTTTTCCCCCCAGATTACATTAGCCCTGTTGATGTTGGGCTTAATATGAAAAAACGAGAATAAGTCTGAAGGCGACTGTTGTCAAATTTTAGCTTTGCTGAACATTACCTTTGTTGGAGTTGTGAAATGGAATGGGTGTATGTATTTTCCCAGTTCTGTTTAAAAAAAAATTTTTGTAAACAAAATCATTTTACATTGGTCACTCAATATTAAGAGTTTTCTTAGTTTCACATGTCAAGAAGGATTTTGCAAAGCTTACTATTAATGTTTTTGTCATCTTATAATTAAAGTAATTTAATTTTTTCATAGTTTTTTAAAATATGTTAATGTTAATTGTTAGTTATGGTGATGATTTAATATACATAGTTTTTTAATTAGATGCACTTCTGTGAAATATCAAAAGAAATATTTTCTTTGATTTACACTGGAGGCATATTCATTTGACAGCAGATGCATCAAATTTGTCATAAAAAGGTGCTTTTCATTGGACAGAACTAGAAGACACTACTATTTTGATCATATTTCTGAGCATTCAGTGGGAAAGTTTTAGGAATTTTTATTATAATGCTGGAGGGTTGAGAAGATCTATTGTTTTCTTTATCTAAGGAAGAGTTATGTTTCTGCATTCATGAATGCAGACTAAATGAGAGAATGGTAATGTGTGCATAATAAATGTACATAATTATCAGACCATCATGTAAACAATGCAAGCTTCCATTGAAACCATCAGTTTTACATTTTGTTTGCATACCAGTTCCTCTGTTTGAAGACTACTGATTCTATATTTGAGACCACTGCACAGATGCTTTCAGCTGTTAAGTGGGACTGTAGTAGATAGATACTGAAGTTGAAAAAGAAGTGACTTGATTTTTGTAAGTGTATGTGCTACTTATGCTGAACTGGACATACAGGAAACCATTCCATCTGGATGACTTTCTTCTATTCCAGGTCTTTTTCCTACTAGTAGTTCAATCTGCTGCTCTTATAAAAGATAACTTATAGAATGCAAGGAATGTAGCAACCTGCATCATATTTACTTCAAAAATATTTCCTAGTTCTTAAAGTAAGTGGATTTAAATTTTTACAAAAATTAAATAAGGCAGTGTAACTGGCACACCTCATTTGTACTTATTCCCAATTGTGTAGAATTTGAATAGGTGGCTAGATGGACCATTGCCATTTAAGAATGTACATCAGGGATCATTGTACCTCGGCTATTACATGGTGCCTTAAACAGAACTGAAGCTAAGATTTAGTACTTTTTGTTATTAATAACTCTTAAATTCATTCAGCAAGGTGTGCCTGTCATTTTCAAATTCCCTAAGAAGTAAGGGCAGGTTACATATTCTGCAAAGAAATAAAAGGAAATTTTTTATTACTAAATGGTGTTAATATCCCTCTTAGAGTGACAATAAACCTATTTTTTCTTGTTTCTAGCTGAATTTCACTTTATTACAAATGAGATATGCTTGGGGATCTGGAAAGCAAAACTAGCTTTAATGCCAACTTCAAATGTTAACAAAGTAGGTTACCCCAGCCCCAAGCATGGTTATATATTTTCTAAACCCTTGTCTACTTTTAATTTTAGAAAGTAAACAAAATGAGCAGGTACTTAATGCAGAGCATGTTTTCAATTTGTATGTGTGGTGGGGTGTCAGTCTGCAATTATGTTTAATGGCTAAATCATAGAGAATGTGTGTACATCCCATTTTAATTGACATGAAACATCTCACAGGCATGTGTGATTATTTTATACATTTCATTATTTTTAAAACAGGCACACAAATCTACTCAGTTCTAATAGTGGAAATAAACAAGCAAGCAAAAAAGCCAAAAATGAAGGAGAGTACACACACAAACATTTCAGTTTTATTGAGAGGGCCGGTTGGAAAAAAAACTAATGAGTTATTTAGTCTGGTTTATTTAGTGTGTCTTTGGACTGATCTTTTTTACCTGTACCAAATGGCTGAACAGCATGTGAGATGAACAGTATATTTATAGTATACATCTTTCTTGCTAGAGTTTTCATATGCTCCAAGAACTGATACAGATCAAGTAAATTTTCTTAATACACTAGTAAACATTTTTAATGTATAAAATAAGTATAAATTGTTTAGAGTTGTACTTTTCAGAATTTGGGGCCCGATTTTACATGCTCTACAGCTCGCACCAGTCAATGGGTGTTTTCCCTGAGTAGAGAGTGCAAGATAGGGTTTATGTCATTTACAGTATTTGAAATTTATGCAAGCTCTAGGTTTCATAGGTTTTGTTCACCCAGATATTATTTGCGTGTCCTGATTTTTTTTCCATCCAAAAGAGCATGTCTGCACCCCTCATTAAAATAAAACTAAGCTGTGATAAATATTTATTCCCCTTCATTGTGCATTATGAACTGTTTACAGGTTAAATTAAATATAAAAATAACAAAATATTTTCCATTTTCAACATAGTTTCTTTTAATGCTTTAATACTGAGGTTCTGAATTGGACCAGATATATTTACTGGTTTCATCTTTTGTGTTGGCAAACCTTAAATGTTTTCTTTTCCTTGTCCTGTATTGTTTTAATGTTGGATTTGCTCATGCTGAGAGAAAAGTGTGATTGTAACATGCAAATTTGGATTGCTATCAGAGGTGGAGCCTGTAAGCCCTCCATGATTCAACTTCTCCCCCCAGTTGTTCACTGTTCCCACAGTGCAAAAAATAAGAGTAAATACAAAAATGGAATGTATTTCACAGTTTGAACCAACAATAATTTTTATGCCTTAGATGAAAACTAGAATGTTAGATGAATCTGAGAATCTAACATGCCAGAAATCTTAATTAACTAGAGGTGATCTACTCCTTTTCTTTCTGAAAAAGAGTGTTATTTATCAAAATAAATTGGAATCATGGCGTGTTCAGTTAATTGAATGAAATAGTTTGTATTCCCATGTTTATAATTCGATTATAGTGTCAATTTTAAATAACATTTCCATCACTTTCTTACAAGATCTCTCCTTTAATGAAGTAAAATACTGTGTAAATTTACACGTTTGGGTGGTGTTTGTGGGTTTGGTTTTGGTTTTTTACATTTAATGGAGTTGTAATAAATCAAACACTATATATATAATCAATCAATTTGCACACTTTTGCTATTTATTAATATGTGGGAAAGGTTAATGATTTTTGGTAAAAACAGAGATTTAAAACCGTGTTCCCAGTTCTGCATCATGTAGTATGTGGCTAGACTTAAGTGCCAACCCTTAAGCCCACTAATTTCATTGGTGCTCTGTGGGAGTGCAGCAGTTTGCCCACATGCTACAAATTGCAGGGTCAGTGCCTATGTGATTTGTGGATTTTATCTGATCCAGACACTGATTTCAGAATAATTATTTTAAAAATATCCCCCTCCCCCTTTAGCACAAATAATGCAGTGAGCAATGTGGGGGGTATTGTTGATCCACTTTCTCAAAACATGGGGCCCAATTTTCACAAGTTTTTATATGTATGCAAAATTGTTGGTACTTTTTCATGTCTCTCATTGTACACTAGATTTAAAATTACTTTTTGTCTCTCCAACTTGCTATTCTTTTTGTGCTTACTCTTGTACTGTAGCATGTTTAATGCATCCTTGTTTAGATAATATTCCTTACACAACATCTGGAGAATAGTTTTAAAATTGTTTACCTACAAAATAAGCGATGTGCAACATTACTGCCTTGAGTTTCACAAATGGGTAAAATCAATAAAATGCTGGTGTATTGTCATTCAGGAATGTATAGGTCTATATACAAATTTGTTTAATTTAAAACGAGGTATTTTTAAATGTCTGAAACACTGCTATGTTCAAATTATTTTCATTTGAAGACCGTATCTGATATCTTTGTGGTTCTTACCAGATGTCATCTGCACTGTTTAGGAAAACACGTATATTAGTTTAAAATAGATTGCAGTTGTTTCATTTAGAGAAGTGGTTTCACAGAACAAATAAATCATTTATAGCCATAAAAAGAAATCAATAAACTCTGTAATATTAGAACTCATTTTTTACAGTAATTTTAGAATTTGAAATATTAATTTGGGAGAGCAGTACTAATTCCTGAAAATTGGGCCCTTGTCTCTGTGGAACAGGACAACCTCTGTGTACATGGTTAAGATAAGTCAATGAATGGAATTATAGTATCTCTGATACTTTATTTGGTGATTTTAAAAAACTGGAATAGAAGCATAAACACAGTGCTTATTTCTAGTATTAGAAAATTAATTTGATATAATGCCTTGCATTAACCCTTTGAGCATTGTAAGTCACATGATAAGGGGAAAATCTTTTCAGGTAATTTAATTATTAGTCTACTGAAGATATTGTATACATCTAAGTGTCTGGTTATGTTGCAACAAATGTTTTTTTCTAAAGTAAATGCTTGCATACTATGTAGACTTTTCAATTTGTTGTAGAAGGCTTGATTGATTTAGGCTAAAATATATACTGCCATCTATGTGTGCTGTCTACAGCAAAACAGTACTTCAGCTCCTTTAGTTTCATAATTCCGTAAATATTTAATGAAGGAGTCAAATATATGGTCCTATAGATACAAGTTGTGAAGTACTTAAAATGCCTTTAAAAGGTGGGAATTTAGCAAAAAGGGTTATTTTTAGACTATTTTGAAAATCTCATTAGGGTAGCATTGGAAAGCACCAGTACTGTAAATGGAAATCTTTAGGAATAAAAACAGAACAAAACTGTCATAATAAGTAAGGATGATTTTTGCAGGACATTTGAGATGTTTGCAGTTAAATTTTCTGCACAATCTTTTGCATAAACAATTGCAAAAAGAACATAATTTTATTTATACCACTTCAACATTTTGTCACTGTGAAATGGCATATGGATAACAAAGAAGATAGAGGCACTTGGTTCAAGTTCATCTGTGAAAGCACTTTTGGATGGCCCTTACTGAGTGTCAGAATTTAAAAGAAAAAAAAAACAAACCTATAAATTTGCACCTGCATTTTGGCATCTGAAAAAACACCTTTTTTCTCACAAATAAATTGTGCATACAAAAATAAGGGCACAAATTTAGAAGTGGGTGGAGACTCTGAAAAAAATAGTTCTAAATGTCACCTTACTATATGAGAATATTGTAGATATTGTACTGGTTCCCTGCAGTATCAACCAGTGATCACCATTATCTGCAGCTGTGCTTGCTTTAGTCTAGCTGAGTGCAAAAAAGTCTCATATTAAGATGTTTAGTGGAAATACATCAGTAGTGTAGTGCAGATATGTTGTAAACTTTTTTTTAGTCAAATAAACAATGCAAATTCATGCATAATTAATTAAAACAAATGCAATACTCAAAGGGTTTTAATTTAACAATTTTTTATTCATAATTTACTGTAAATGCTTCTCAGTTTGCATGCCTTGATCATTGCTGCTAGTGATTTTATGTGCCAGTAGACCTGAGTTTAATTTACCAATTTTACTTAAAAAATAGTAAAAGCCACTTACAAAGTGACTGCCTATTTTTTGTTTGAAGTCAGATATGCCTTATTTTCAAACATTTGTTTTAACTCTTTTGTTTTGTTTGAATTTTTTTAAAAAAAATTATGATGATGGGATTGGAAGCCCTGAGTAATGAAATATTTGGTAAGAATTGTTAATTTACATCGATTGTTAAGGGTGAAATTCATCCCAGAGAAGAAGGCCCAGCACAAGATGGTGAGTCTCATTTAAGTCACAATTGGGCATGTGCTTGATTGCTTTCCTGAATCAGGGCCTTGTTTAACATGGGGCTCAGGTGGTGCAGATGATCTTGCCGGGGCTGTCGTACTGGGCTGAATTTCACTCTAAAACAATAAAAGACATTTTCAGAAGAATATAGGAATTGGGAGGAATAACCTCCTTTGACTCATGATTATCAGGGACCCGATTCAGTACTCCAGGCTCAAGAAACTTAACTACTGAAGTTAGCAGGAGATTTTTTTTCATAAGGAGTGCTAAAGGGATCCCATTTTCTTTGGCTGTCCCTCAGTGCGAGGATGATGTCTGCCAAGGGGTTCATTGGTGAGTTTTTAAGTGGCTGAGGAGCCCAAGTAAATTTTCCTTGAATAAAATATTACGGTGATTTGGCTTATTTTTATACATTACATATAAAATTAAAATAACCCAGTATATAGATTTTAAATATTTGTTGGTCAAAAAAGGTATCATTTTGTACCAAAGCAAGTTCCTTATCCCTGTCCCATCCCCACTTGTTGCCATCAAAAATTTGGATTTACAGTAGTAACCAGCGAGACTGTTACAGAAACTTTAAGTGAGTGCCTTTAGAAAACTTGGAAATTTGTGCCTGAGATGGTAAACTTTTAATTAGGTTAATTGTAGTGCTTACCAATCAGTAAATTCTACTATCACTCAGGGCTTTCTTACCTTCTAGGTAACTTCCTTCGTTGTGTTTATTTTTATTTTTTTTAAAGTGCCATCATTTAAATTTCACTTAGTAAGTGGCAGATTACATTATTCAGTCCCACAAGCACAGAAACATTGTAACACTAGGAGATATTTGAACTTTTATTTTCCAATTGACTGAATATGTTATGTAAATGAGGTAAGCAACTTTTTTGTAGATTGTATGTGTGAGATAATGTAATGTTCTTTTCCAGTTTTTGGATTACAGTTAAATATACTTTTTAATTATTTAAAGAAAACATCTTTACAGAATAACGTGATGAGTTTTTTGTATAATGTATTTGATTTTGTAAATATGTATTTCCTGATGTGATTTTTGTGAGAAATGCTAAATCTTTTAGTATATCATGTCCTCTCAAAATTGGCAGGAGCTAAATAATAGTTTGTGGGCAATTTGTATTGTGTACTGTACAATAACTGGGGAACTTTTATAATTATAAAAATATATATTAACTTTTAGTGTGTTGTTTAAACAAATGACTGGAACATACTAAAGATAGTAGGATTTTTCTGAATATTTCAGACTTGAACTCAGGCTAGCTTTCTTGTGTTTTTCAAAACAAAATTGTGTCTTGTCTTTTAAAAATCAATAAATTTGTTTTCTTGTTACAAACAAATTTTAAATGCTTCTGTTTTTATTAATTTTCTTGTATAACCAAATATTTCACAGGACTGTTGATTTTGGGAGAAAAATTAAATAACATCACCTTTCTGGCTTCATAATAAATTAAGAAATATTTATATTTAGAAATACTAAAAATAAAATCTAAAAACTACTGTGTAGTGTGCCTCAGACCATAGAAGAAAAATATAATTGAGTGATCAAGTGCTTCTGCTAATGAGCTGTCCATGATCCCAGTATTAACAGGTTATAACGGGTTTATTACTCCTCTGGTTTGATTCATTTCACACTGATATTGCTTACCATTTCTCAACCCAGATTAAAATTTTATTTTACAAATTATTATTTAAATATAGAATACAAATATCTTATAATTTAGGACCTCAGCTCTTAATAATGTAGCCTAGATTTTTTAAAAAAAATTATTTTGACCCTTTTTATTCCTGCTCCCCAGTTTAATATATACGGCTGAGTTCTCCTCAAAGAGAAAAATTTTGCACTTTAGTTTGCATTGCAGATCTCTATGCTAGTTCTGTGCTCAGAATCCCATGCTATCAATAGAAAGTTTCCTGTTTGGAACATACCCAGAGTACACAGTGAAGATCTTCATTGCAAATAAGAAGTCCAGTATACATCGTAGTTATTAATATTTACTTTTATTACAGTAGAATCTGGTGCCTCCAACTGGGATTTGGATCCCATTGTAACAGGTATGGTACAAACATATAGCTACTGTTGCTGTCTTTAAGAGTTTTTACAATCCAAATAAGCAAGACTGACAAAAGGATGGAGGAATGAAGTAGAATTAACTCTATTTATTGGTGGAGATTTGAAAGATCAGAAAGGAAAATTTTGCAGAGGGCAAATAAAAATGTTTGACAACTGTTTAAACTTGGTATAAAAATGGTTGAGGCTGAACCAGACTATACAACAGCTTGGCTTGCCAGCATGGGTGGGTCTAACTACATTTTAATCGGGTTGAAAAAATGCACTGTAGCCCTCATAAGGTATGTCTACATGGCAACTTGGAGCAAGCTTCCCAGCCTGGGTAGACTCATGTGAGCAGGGCTCGAGCTACCCACTAAAAATAGCAGGTACGGACATTGCAGGTTGGACTGGACCTTGGGCTGTCAAGCCCACCTGACCCCCTAGGCTTCAAAGCATGAGCTCCAGCCCAAGCCACAATGTCCATACTGCTGTATTTAGTGTGTTAGCTTGAACCCCGTTCATGTAAGTCTGTCTACCCCCGGGTGCAAGGCTCACTCCTAGCTGCAGTGTAGACATAAACATAGTGATCTACGCTGCTAAAACCTAAGGAAGTTGGTTAAACATGAAAGTTCGCCCTGTGTTGATTTAACCTACGTTTTCTGCATGGATTTGCATGTGAAAATGCAGTCAGAGTATTTTGATGTGCAACCCCTTACATAAGTCCAGAAAGATGCATGGAATTAAAGCCCTATTTCAAGAGATGCTGAGCACCCTCACCTTCGCTACCTTCAGTGCCAGTTATAGATGTTCAGCATCTCTGGAAATCCAAAGACAATTCTATTTACCTACCTGCTAACCTATATTCAGAGACCACTGATTAATTGTAATTTTTACTTATTTATTTGTATACTTCCAACAGCATTTTTTGCATCTTACAGACAGGATTGAATACAAAGTGCTTACAATTTAGATACATCATGGAAAACACAGGAAAAAACTAACAGAAAGATTGAATAGTGAAGTTTAGCAGACTTATTTGTTCCTCAATTTTTATTTGTTTAATAGACTTTCTGTTGTCTGTTTTATTAACCTTTCTGTCTCAGAGAGGAAGAGTAGGATTTTTAGGCCTTTTATAAGAAATGCATTTTAAAAAAGGACTTGAAGAAGAAAAGGGTGGATCAGGTCAAGTCAAAGGTTCCACGCATTGGGGAAGGCACAGACATGAGTGAGAAAGAGACAGGAATGCTTGTATTTTAACTCATTTCATTTACAGTGTCATCTGAGGCTTCATTTTAAATTCATATTTTTTATTCTTGCTGAATAGTTGACTCATGGAGTTGATATTGTGCAGTGTGTCTGCCACCTGGCTGTGTACGCTTTGGAGATGTTGGATTCAGTTCATTTTTAAAGGTAAACTACAAGAGTAAAATGAAAATTGAGTTAAGTCCACAAATCTGTGCTGATTGTGCCCACTAACCTGATTGCAGGGTTATTCAGCAGAGATATCAGGATTAATTAGTCCTCTATAAGTCTTTTACTCTGAGTAATTCATTGAAATGTCAAAGTTTTCTAAAGATGGCTTAGAATGTATTATTCTGTGACATCACTCTCACCATCATCATTCGTGCTATTAGCCCCAGGCATTAAATGTACTTTAGAGATTTGATGAGTTATCCAAATCTTTTGAAAAAAGAAAAGGAGAACTTGTGGCACCTTAGAGACTAACAAATTTATTTGAGCATAAGCTTTCGTGAGCTACAGCTCACTTCATTGGATGCATTCAGTGGAAAATGTGAAGTGAGCTGTAGCTCAGGAAAGCTTATGCTCAAATAAATTTATTAGTCTCTAAGATGCCACAAGTACTCCTTTTCTTTTTGCGGATGCAGACTAACACGGCTGCTACTCTGAAACCAAATCTTTTGATGAATCTGCCTGATATCCGCATTCTTGAGCAATCCCATCATACACGTTTAAAGTCTGCACATGTGTTAAATCCTTTCCAACATAATCCAGTCCCTCTGCTTTATTTAATTTCAGTTAAGATACATAGAATCTACTGTATATAATAGCAAATATTGCATAATGAAAAGTAAAGTGGATATAAATGTCTTACTATTGTTCATCCAAAATTTCATTGAGAACTTTTCTAGGTTGTTAATAGCTAAGATTTATTCTCATACATTTATCTGTGCTGAGGGTTGAAGGTGGTGCTGAGGGTTGAAGGTGGTTCTGGTTTGGTAGGAGAGAGTAAATACCAGATGTGAACCTTTTTCCACCTCAGCTCCCTTCAAGAATGTTTTCAGTTTTATGTCGCTATCTACTACTGTATTCTTTCGACACATATACTAAGTGTCTCATCTTAACTTGCAAGGCAAAAAAGACACTCTTGCAAGTTATGATTTTTTAAAGTTAATCAAAGGAAATTAGTGGGGCTTAATTGGTTTTCCAAACTCCTATTCATTACATCAGTCAAAAACATTTTTCTTCCACATGGTGGAAATATGGGATTGTTGTGAGAAGAAGCACAGTGGAGAGCATCTTGGTGTGAATTTTAATCTTCTGCAGATGTCTTCTCCAAATATTTCATTGCATCTTAAACACTAAAAAGTAGTGGCTTCAACACTGCCAAAACCACACATTTATAAATCATTAGCCAGGCCCTAAAACCCATGAGATTTGCTTTAGAATTCTGGGTTTTTTAATTATGCATTTTGAGTTCTTTTTATTTGCTTTCTGTTTCCTGAGCCTTTATGGTGCACTTGGGTCATATTTTCAAGCTTTTCACCACAACAGAAAAGGTTAGAAACTTGTTTTGTTTTTATTAAAGCGGAGCTTCTCACATAATGATATGACTCCAAGAGCTGAGGCTTTAAGAATAACACTAAATATTGTGAGACTCATGATAAAATTTGCAAGAGTAGGTAACACTAGGGCAGAGGTCGGCAACCTTTCAGAAGTGGTGTGCCGAGTCTTCATTTATTCACTCTAATTTAAGGTTTCACATGCCAGTAATACATTTTAACATTTTTGGAAGGTCTCTTTCTATAAGTCTCTAATATATAACTAAACTGTTGTATGTAAAGTAAATAAGGTTTTTAAAATGTTTAAGAAGCTTCATTTAAAATTAAATTAAAATGCAGAGCCCCCCAGACCGGTGGCCAGGACCCGGGCAGTGTGAGTGCCACTGAAAATCCGCTCGCGTGCCGCAGGTCGCCTACCCCTGCACTAGGGGTTTATTTTTCGTTAGGGTGACCTGCCGTAGAAAGAGAGCATCTTCAGACTGAACTTGTTATACTTGCTTTCTTTTACTCTGCTTAGCACAGTGCCTCCAATTTTTTCTTTGTGAAATCCAACTGGATATTCAAAACCTCTCTTTCAATGAAGTTGCCTTGCTAGCCTGGAACCCTATCAGGAGACATATCAGCCCATTTCAACACTATGTAACCTGAGGTTAGGGTCCTTCATTTGAGGCAAATAATAAAGTGAAATTTTCAACTGGCAAGTTTTATAAATCAAGTTTGTTGGATTTATATGAAAGATGTTCTCAAATGCCAGGATATCAAAGAGAACCAGCATCCAACTCTCTTGGATGCTGGTCTCTTGGGAACCAGCATCCAACTCATTTATGGATTTATGTATTAAAACCAACACTTCTAATGGTATCCAGCAATAAGCTGAAATTCAGTGCAGGCTTTAGAGCACGTGAATGTATTTCCTGCAAGAAACACTCTTCTACAATTGGGCTACTACATTCTGCATCAGCTAAATCTTACTAATAATTTTCAAAATTAACTCCATGTAGAGCACATTACTATAAGTCTCAAGGTGACAAAAGCATGGGTTATTGTAGTGAGGTCTACACCTGAAGAGAAGGGCACAGCCTTCTGGCTGCAAATAATAAAAACCTTTCTTGGCCACTGCCTATGCATCCAGAATTAGCTGGGGATCCCAGAGGAAGAGAACATGAGTCACAAAAAGAAAACATAACCCACCAAATTGAGGGATACAGTTTCAATTCTGCCATTTATTTTAGTTATTTCCCACCGAACCAAAATAACTCCAATCCTGTCTGAGCTGAGATGCAGCTAGTTCTGGTGCCTCTCAGCACTCATTCTGGCAAAACACTTGAGTAAGCCAATGAGATTCCAGCAGCCTGACCTGATAATACAGGGATATATAGCTGAAAGTCATCTGGCACTGCACGCTATCTTTTCTGATGGCCTCACATACTTGCTGGACAAGTTGGACAATAGAATAACCCACATGAGCCCCCTCAGCATATATAAGCAATTGTCCAATGCTACTCTTGGGTCTTCTCAGAAAGAATAAAGCCAGTCAAGAATGCAAAACCAAAGGTAGTTGAAGTTATTACAGGACTGAAGACAGCACATGCAATTCTGCAAAATGTATATACAGAAAATATTTAGGCTTGGACCACCACAGGTAGAGGTCCTGATTTTCCACTTCTTTATCCCTAATGCAAGAATTAACACCTGTGCAAAATGAGTGTAAAAATGCTACCAAATCAAAATGGTACTGGTTTATACTTGCTTTGCAAAAGTGTAAATGACTACACAAGGATCAAGGCAGTGGAGAGCCAGGCCCAAAAGTAAAAAAAGAAATCCCTCTGCCACCCAAATTTTTACACATACAATTTTGCAGAGAGAAAAAGAGATTTATGATTATTGTATTTGCGAGCCAGGAGTATTCAAATTCTTTTACAGTGTGGACCACATCTTAGTGGAGAATTTTTCTCATAGACTCTCTCTCCCAGGCACAATAATGCAGAGCACCTTTCCTCCCACTGGAAGTTTTGCTTATCAATATTATGAGTGTTCAATGTTGTCTAACTTATTTTAATGCACTGTACTAACCTGGAAATAAGGAGGAAAGGTGGCATCACACCAGCAGCCATTTCTCCAAAGGCTCCCAACAAGTGCTTCATGGACTGCTAATGGTCCACTGCCCACAGTTTTGGACACTGTATTCCATGTGCAGGACTTGGAATGCTATTTTTAATTGGGGAAGTCCCATTAAGTAATAAAACCCCACACAACTACTCACAAAGAATCTGTAAAATAAATTCCCCCACCCTGATAAATGTCATTAGGCCATGTTATTCAGCCCTGACTCAGGTAAAATACCCACCAACTTCATTGGGAGTTTTATCTGAGAGAAGCTACAAGATCTGACCCATTATCAGTATTAAGAAAAGTAATTTAAATTAGCTTCATATTTCAAGGTTATTTACTCCAGCTCTTCCTGACTCTGCTATAATATGGATCCCACAGCACAAAACATGGCAGAAATCCAGAGAAATTGGTTATTTCTGGAAGACACCATTCAAAATAATACAGTTTATGAGCAAGAACTGTCCTATTTTTATTGCTTCTATTTTACAGGGTAATATTCTGTACACTACTGATACTCTCAATTAAATAAGCTATGTACTGTATCATGTTTAAAATTCTATTTAACTTGCCTTCTCTCAGCAGTTTACATCTATAGTGTAAAATGCCACATGGCTCACAGCACACTAAATTGTAGCAATCATTTCATTGCACATCAATGTCTGTGCCAATTGCCATTACATATATGAAGCCAACCATCAGTGCACACACAGACCTGACATTGGCTGTTGAGAAACCTTGATCCATTTCTGGCACAGTCAGAGGGATGCCAGATAGAGTTGGTGCGCTGACTTGAAGTTGATGTGGCTGATCTCATTCCAGATTTTGCTAAATCCTATCGTGTGCATTCTTTCCCAGTGGCTGGATTAGTTTAACAGCAGGGCATTTTTATAAAAACCTTCTTGACAATAGTACTACAACAGTGTTGCTGTTATCAGCTTGTTCTGAGCAATTTTCTGAGCAGAACCATTTTTAGTAAGAACCCTTCTGGATAACACATTTTTCTGTGGAATTGCTATGCATTCATAACCTGGAGACATTTTTGCTATCATAACTGTTCCAGGCACTCCAGTTCTGTTGGGATTCCTTAATCTGGGCAGACTCCTAGAAAGTTCAAGCTAGTTAATAGGGTACCTGGGACTCCAGGCCAGAGCCCACTTAGCTTCCCAAAGGAAGTTGTCTTCAGCAGCAGGACAAGTGTGGGAGTTCAGACTTTCCTGCTTCTTTCCTGCAGTGTGAATTCAGTCTGGCCCAGAGGGCTGGAGAAAGGTCCCCTTTTCCATTTAGGGATGAGTGGGGTTGGAGGAGCTGCCAGCAGAGCAGCTGTGTAGAGGGATCTCTGCACAGCTTGCACACTGCAGAGGAAGTCCCTGAGCTGGTCCCATGGAGGCCAAAGTGCAGGAAAGGGCCCCAAGGGCTTCAACCTGAAGTCCTGGTATCTTGCACAGATGTTGAGAGGTTGCAGTAGCAACTGCTATTCCAGCCCACGGGCTGGAGTAATGGTCAGAAATGGGGATACATTGCAGAATCCTTATTGGCTGTAGTATGGGGAGACGGATTCTACTTTCCCATCTGCTCTCGTTACTTGGGCTTTATGTGGGCAAAGTGAATTCCACCCTATGGAAATTCCATTTTACCATATATTTACAGGTCAGTAGCAACCACTGATCACCATTCTCTCCCTTTCAGCATTGTTTCTGAAGTTCAGGAAAGTATTTTTTCCTCTGTGACTATTCACTGAACCCCTCTCTTCCTGAAGCTTCACCCAAGAAAGCCAAACCCATGAGTGCATCTGAACAAGATAATATGCTATTTTCATCCCCAGTCAGCAGGCCCACATTCCATCAATGAAAGACTAGTGTGGCATAGCCCACTCCCCATTCTCTCAACCACAGCTCTTCAGACAAACTTCAGGAACATGCAGAACAGATATGTTCACCCACAGCCTTCAAGGCTCAGCATGGGACCAAATAGCTAGACTTATCCCCACTGTCAGACTCCTCAAGGATAAGTGAATGCTGTGGCTATCCATATTCACCAACTAGCTCTGTGATGTGTATCTGCAACACTCTAATATACCAAAGCTATTGGTGATTTACCCTCAAAGCTTTTAAAGTCCCTATCCCTCTCATAGCAGGGAAATATTTAATAGCTTTGAAGTTAGTCAGCTACTATATCAGGTATGAAAAAGTTTTGTATAATATTAGTGCTAAAATAATTTCAGTACCTTGCAAAAGGCATTGTTCCCTACCTGCAGTGAGGTAGAATGTGTGCATATGAAAAGCCCTAACTAATTTATTTAAAATTTTCATTTCTGGTTATAGCAGGGGCGGTAGATTACTCTCTGTCTTTATCTCTGTTTAGGAAGTTTCTGAAGAAGCCTATTAACTTGATAGTGCATTTCCTGGAATTTAATGATATTTACATGGTTTTAAACTTTTGTAATAACATCTAGTTGCTGTGGTGATAGCCACACAATAAGGCTTTAGTCCTGCCAAAACTTACACGTGCTCAACTTACAGGGACTGATGGTCTTAAATCTATAGTATTCTATAAGATTGTGTAAAATGTGTAAATAAAATGTCAAAGGGTTTTCATATTGCGGGTGTTTCCCTGTGTATTTTATATGCACTGACAATAGAGAGCTAGATCTAGCCTTTGTTATAAACTCTCTTAATTGCAGAATATGTAAAATTATTTTGTTTCTGTATTGTGTTGTGGCCACAGTTGATTCAGGGACATAAGAATCTTACTGAGGAAGCACTCATTTAGGGTTATAATCCTTGGACCAACCTAGGGTTTTGATTTTCGTTTGCAGATTTAGTCAGTACAACAACAGATGTGGTAGTCAAAAGATAATGCTTTACACAGAAGCCTGAAGAATTCAGTCTTACAAGAGAAATGATAGCTTGTTCAACCATTTGCCATGGTAGTACCTGTTATCGGCTAGAACTTAAGTGTAGCCATTCCTGTATCACACTTAGTGATGCTCCATAGTTGTAGTTTCCAGTTCAGAAAGATGATGCCCCCTACTTCTGTGGACATTTGTATTTGATAATGCTAGTCCTAGCTTTCTTGGTTCTCCACAAAAAGTGTTTGATACTTTGAACCAATTTTGTAATAGGGAGGACTTGTCAGGGCAAAAGTAGCCTTAGAAATATGTTCATCTTCATCAAATGAACATGGTCCCATAATTACTGCAGCTAGTTTTATTGTACTTGGGGCAAATACCAATTTAGTAAAATAAACTCTTTAACAGACATGGGACCCTGAAGTTCTTTACCTACTATCAGTGGAAACAGAATTATGAGCATCACTAGTTATGGAATTCATCCCACTAGGGAGGTAATAACTGCACAATTCATGACGAAGAAGCCAAATGCACATGATGAAGATCATAGAATCATAGAATAACAGGGTTGGAAGGGACCTCAGGAGGTCATCTAGTCCAACCCCCAAATGTTTATCCTTGAATGAGATTGATTTCACATCCCACAGATGCTAGTTATTATTTCTCCTCTTCCAGACAAATATAGAAATAATAAACAGGTATGGCTCAGTGAAATGGTTTCAGAATGTATGATATGCAGGAGCATCATTATATTCTCTGGGTTTGCAAGTTTACTCCACAACTCAATGAGTTTTCACTTCCTTCACACATTCAAGGCAGACAGGCATACTACCTATGATATGGCTGAATTTTTTTACGGTTAATCCAAGCACCTTTATCTGTTTTCCAAATGCCCCAGTCCTATTGTACCTCATTCTGAGGTCCCTTGCCTCATTCTGGAACATTCTCCTTCTTAGACTCTCCCAGTAATTCTCCTAATAACCCCCTTGGGTGACAACCTATCTGACAAAACTGCAAAGGCCAAAAGAAAAATAAATCAAGGTAACTCTTATGACCAGGCAATTTAATTCAGGCTCTCCAGATTTTGTAGCCTGACTTTCCAGAACTTTGCCATCTGTGGTGGTCTCTGAAAGAGTAAAAAGACCACCAGCCTCTTAATCTTCTGGTGAAGGACAATCTTCAGTGGGTTTACAATCAGTTGACCAGCTGGAAAAAGCTATTAATAAGGACAGTTACTACTGGGTTTCTCTATTGTCCTTCTTTCTTCCTTTCTCCCAGACCTGTTAGCAAAAGCATTTGTAGAGACTACAGCCCTACCTCCAATTGTAGTAAAGGGGAAAAGGGTTAGTCAAATCTTCCAGTGTCCTACCAGTCAAGGTCAAATTACCTACTGTTGCTGAAATTTCCAGTAATACTGTTCCCTTAGATGTATGGGCCTCACTTGAAGGACCTAGTCTAGAAGGGCATTAAAGCATTAGACTCTGAGTTGTCTGTTAACTCTCTCTCTCTCTCCGGTAACCGCCAATAAAATGGATTTGAAGGATTCAGATTTCTTGGATAACAGCTGTCTCCACAGTTGAAGTCCCAGATCAGCCCTGCTATTTTTCCTTGGGGGACCTGCTGATTCTATGCAGGAAAGTTACCACGGTTTTAAAGTTTTATCCCACCTTCTCCTTCAGGCGGTCCTGTAGTGTTTCTTATTAACTGTGAGCAGAATAGGCCTGATGATGTTTTACCTCTCTACCCAGCACTCCAAAAATTAAATACCGTAATCTATGCAGCCCTAAATGTTGGCAAATTACATAAATTTCCTGCTGATTAAGTTAAGCTCAGGTCTGAAGCCCCTAAAATGGATTCTGCAATGGGCAACTGTTTGCAGAGTAATTCCCTACCAGTTGGAGGTAATGCCATGAAAAAAGTCCCTCCAGGTCTGAGATATTCACCTTGAAATTTTAGTAGCAACCTCAGAGTAAAGAACTATAAAAGCAAAGACATCTGAGCGAGACAAATTGGGAACTATATCAAGAGAAAATATGCTTAAGTGGAACTTGCGTTGTGCATAGGCCTCATGCTGGCTTCTGCACAACAGGGGGAATTTACCCACTATGTTCCATTCCCTTAAACCTAAGTTGTTGTCACTATGAATGCAGCTGTTACCAGAACATCCATCTTTTGCAACATGAGCTACCCTTGCCTATATTAATTAGCAACCTGATTGTCCATGTAGTATGTTCATTTAATTAGCACTGTAGAAAGAATTAACATTTAGAAGCATAGGAATTGTGATACCTGCAAAAGTCAGTAAACCAGGAAGAAGAAAAATACAATAGATCCTGGAAACCCTACAATAGTATACTGTAGTACCATAGGGGAAAAGGGGGGATTTTCTTGCTGATTTGATGTGATATTCATCTTATGTCCTGAAAAGGAGGATTGATTGCCTTGTCCTTTTTATGCTAACTAATATAATTGCTCATATGTATTCAAGTTTCAATGAAAATACATACCATCCTCATTGCTTAAATTAACCATTTTAACAGTTAATCTCCACAGAGCCATCTTGTTTGCTTTTAATTCAGTAGTTGCTGTGGTTAACAGGGAAGGAGGAGTTAAAAACAGAAAACAATTCTATTTTAATCTGTTAATTTACTTTTTAAAGTTTATAGTTTACCTTCAATAATAAAATCATAAATCATTTTTGTCCTATGATGCAATCCCTGCACTTAACTTTTACAGCAAAAATGTTTCACTAATAATGTCCTTACACTTTTCGCTTGCCAAGACTGAAAAGTGCTCAATGAAAACTTTGCTCTTACAGCAAAATAGTGACATCTCCTGGTCACCACTCTGGCTACATTGATTAGTTCTCTGAAAACAAGGAGGATAAAGGAGAAACACCAGGGAAGAAAATGACTGAATTATTTGGATTTTAGTAAATAATTTGATACATTTTTATCTTACTAAATCACTCTCTCAAAATCATTTAAAATAAGCTTGGATATGAACACTTGAGAATTACCTGAAGGATAAAATAATTATTAATGTTTTTAAGAATTAGTTTTGAGTGTATGATTTTAGGCCCCAGTGCTGCAAATTAGGCATACTGTTAACTTTCACATATTATTAACTCGCATTTAAGTAGGCCCACTGAAGTGAATGGGGTGGCTTGGGTGC
The DNA here is from genome assembly GCF_965152235.1 of Eretmochelys imbricata. Lineage (NCBI taxonomy): Eukaryota > Metazoa > Chordata > Testudines > Cheloniidae > Eretmochelys > Eretmochelys imbricata. The sequence goes on along the minus strand of NC_135576.1, from coordinate 101,762,912 downwards.
ATAACCATACTCATGTCTGATCCATGAAGCAATTTTGGTGCCTAAGTCCCCATGCAATCTATGAAACTCCCACTTGGCTGCTGCCTAACCCTGTAGGCACCTAAACTCACTAGGTGCCTATGTTTTAGACACTGGGAGGTGATCTAACCCCAGTTTTATGGGATATTCTGATGTGGGGCTCCCTCAGCATCTCGTATTGAAACTGTTCCATTGTGGATCAATAATGAAATAGTGTTTGGAGCAGGGGGCCTGGACTCAGTGTCTCCTATCTCCTGCCCTAACTACTGGATTAGAGAGTCATTCTCACTCTGTAGCCCAATGACTGTTCCACTGTGGCTAAATACTTACATAGTCATTGGGGCAGAGAGAGAGAGAGAGAATGACTCTGGTTCATTGGTTAGGACACCCACATAGACAGCAGTGTTGCACATGTGATTTTCTAGGCATTTTTTTGCTCAGGATTGCAGCGCTTGAGGATATGCCTATACTGCAAAAAAGACCTGCAGCACCAAGTCTCAGAGACTGGATCAACATACTTCAGCTCACACTACAGAGCTAAAAATAGCAACGGAGATCTATTTGGGCGGGCTGGAACCTAGGGCTATGAAACCCAGCAAGTGGGAGTGGGTCTCAGAGCCTGGGCTCCAGCCCAAGCCCTACTGTCTAAATTGCTAGCCCAAGTCAGCTGACCCAGGTTCTGAGACTGGCTGCCACAGGTCTCTTTTTGCAGTGTAGATGCACTCTAAATCCCTTTATGGATCCCAACCCTAAGAGCTGACAGGATTGGGACCTCGGTGGGTATCAAATGTTTTACTACATTCCAGATAAGGTTATTTTCTTCTTCTTTCCTACTTCTCAGCGGACACAGGGCCAACAAGCTACATGCTGAAGGCCCAGTTTTTACACTGCCAGGAGAGAGAATTTTTGAGTGTCTTGGCTAGCTTCGCAGCCATTCTGAAAAGCACAAAAATGAAGTCCAGAATACAATTTAAAAAACAGGGACTAGTATGGACACTGCCGCTTTAAACCAATTCCACCCCCACTTAGGGTGACCAGATGTCCTGATTTGATAGGGACAGTCCCAATATTTGGGGCTTTTTCTTATATAGGCTCCTATTACCCCCCTCCTGGTTTTTCACACTTGCTGTCTGGTCAGCCTACCCCACTGCTCTTTTATCTCCCCAAAATGTGAAAAGCTGGGGTCAGGGAACCTTACTCCCAGATGTTTTGCCATTTTCAAATTCCCCCATTTAGAATGTGAACTGTGACCTTGATTGACACCCAGCTCTGAGTGCCTCCCCTGGCTCAGCTTCTGGGCAAACTGCTGCAGTCGGAGCGTGGGCCCTATAGAGGGCGAAAAGGGGGTTTAAACGTTTCACCGCACAGCCCTGCCTCGGGGGGGTGGGTGCATTGAGCCAGGCCTCGCAGTGCCCCTCCGGCGAGGGGGGTGCTCACGTGAGCCAGGCATTTTGCAGAGCTGCCCGGAGCGCCCCGGGGGAGGCCGTGGCGCCCTCCAGTCCGCGGGTGTAGCCACGCCGCTGGCCGGGAGATGTCACTGTTTCGCTGCAAGCGCCGAGATGTCGCCGAACACGGCTCACCCCAAGCGGCGGGGGAACGGCTAGTGGCGGAGCCGGCTTTGTAGAGGGAGGGGAGAATGCTGCGTTGCCAATGCCAGAAAGAGCCGGGAGGTGTCTCAAATGTGGGACTCGTTTATCAGTGAAACCTGCCCGCCGCCTCTCCCTTTCCCTCGGCTCCCCTGCGCGCTGCGCTGGGCCGGGGAAGCAGCAGGAGCAGCCGCAGCCGCCTGAGCTCCGCGGCTGGGATCATGGCCGCCCCTCAGCAGCCCCAGCCCCTGCAGTACAGCGTGAGGCTGCTGCTGGTGAGCGAGGAGCAGCTGCGGGGGGGGCTGCAGCTTGCCAGCCCCAACCAGGGCGCGCTCCAGCTGGCGGTGCAGCCGGGCGAGGAGGATGCAGACGTGACTGTGACAGACGGTGAAGTATTGAGCACGCGCGGTTGTGAGGCTGCGTGGGTGGGGGGGTGGCTGGCTGGCTGGCTGGCTGTCGGGGGGGGGGGCTGCTCCTGACAGGGCAGCGCACGGGGGGCGCCCGGCTTGCTGTCGAAAGCTGTTTTCCATCCTTTCCCCCCGGCGAGCAGGGTCCCGCTTGCCCCGGGGCTCGCCCCTCCAGAGGCCGGGCTTGCTGTGCATGAGGGACGGGACTGAGGAAGGCTCCCCTGGGGGCGTGTGCGCGGACGGGGCCACTCAGCGCAGCCCGTCTTCGTTTGCGCGGCGGCTGCTCTGGACGTGGGAATCGCTCCCGGCCTGGCAGCACAACTTGTTGCAGAGTGTGTGTGTGTGTGTGTCTAGGTCTAGACTCACGCCGAGGCCGAGAACCGATGTACTGGAGCAGGAGGGACCGGGGGCGGGGGAGTGACTGTGGCCACCTGATTTTCATGTTCAGCTGCAGGACAGAAGTTTCTTCCTGCGTAGTCAGTAGTTGCTTTGTCCGCAGTGCCCTGAGCCCCTTCTTGAGTCGGTGACTCCATGCAGCATTCTCGGCTTCGGGTGCTGTCTAGCAGGGACTGAATGGAGGGGAACGTGGCTTAGCGCAGTGGTTCTCAAACTTCTGTACTGGTGACCCGTTTCACACAGCAAGCCTCTGAGTGCAAACCCCCCCCCATAAATTAAAAACACTTAAATATATTTAACACCATTATAAATGGAGGAGGCAAAGTAGGGTTTGGGATGGAGGCTGACAGCTTGCAACCCCCCATATAATAACCTTGTGACCCCATGAGGGGTCCTGACCCCCCAGTTCCAGAACCCCTGGCTGAGCAGCTGGTGAAGACACTGCGTTTTGTCAGCTTTCCCGGCAGGGCTGTTCCTTTATTCTGTGTACCTCCTATCCTTGGGGGTCCCTCGTTGCTCCGGCAGTACAAGTAATAAATAACAATACCGTGGTGATGAGCGCAGTAGCAATGTTTAGATAGACACGCTGCCGCTGGGCAGGTGGTGTGTCTCCATTTGTTTGTACAGCACCAAACCCTGCTGATAATAGTGGAGTAAATGGTATTTCACAATGTCCTGTGAAATAATGGATTAGATACAGGTTCTTACTGTGACTTTAGTGAAAACACAGCTGCCATTATGTGCTTGTGAGTAGCACACAGGACCTTTTGATATCAACTAATTTTATGGAGGAAAAGTATTGGCCAGAATGTCAGGGCTGTTCCCCCTACTGTTTTATTTTTATTTTTTATTTTAAGTGTGTGCTATGGGATTTCAATGTTAACCAGACATAGATAGAAGAGGCCTTTGTTTAATATCCTTGAAAGAGAAGCTCTTGATTCCTCCCTAGACAGGAGAGTAAAAGCAATGAAATTGAGGGGGCATGGGGGCAAACCATTTCCTAGATGCATTAATTTGACTCTGTGTTTATGTTAACGCTTAAAACTTATCACACACTGGTTTCCCGTGTTTGCCTTGCAGCATTACAACCAGACTATGTATCAAAGCCATGTCCAACCACTGTTAGCTGTGGTGTTCAATTAGTCTCATAAATAAAATCCAAGAAAATACTTCCCCTTTTCCAGACACTGTGAATGGCAAGGTTCAGCCCTCCAATCACTTCTTATTGTTGTCTGCAAATGTGTCATGCTATTTTAGGATTCAAAAGGGGCAAGCACACAAAGCACAGGTAAAGAGTGCACGTGTGCACACGCGCTGTCAAAATGTAAAAAGAACTTCAGTCACTTTGTCCAATGCGTGGCGTATTTCATACACTTATTTGCTAGTACATTAAGCTTTCAATAAGAAAAAAAATTGGGGGAAGGGAGCTGGGGCTACGGAGAGCACAGTAAAAAAATACTTTGAAAGTGTAATGGCTACAAAAGGAAAATATGAGTGCTGCCAGTTAGCAAAACAAATGAACCCTGAGACTATTCTGCAATGTGTTGAGCACCCTCAACTCCCATTGTGACTTCCCTTGGCACTTTGGAAGACTGGGCCCAAAAAGTGCTGAAAGGGATCTTGAGACTAGGTGGTGCAGCGGATTAAAATCCTGTTTGGGTCAATAGTGTAAATCAGTCTGATCTCATCCTAATTGTTAGCAGATACTTGTCCATGTTACTAAACAATCAGATAATATAGCATTTGTCAGTCTCTCTCTCTTTCTCTCTCTCTCCAAAACTGATCATGGGTAAGGATAGTAAGATGGTATGGGCTGGGATTTAGAGGTCCATTGTTTGGAAGATTGGATATCACCTGTCTGACTGGTTATGTCCATTTTATGCCTCAGATATGCTTGACTTTTATGAGCACTGACAATCATCATCCATTAAATATACTGGATTTTATTTTTCTACCAGCATTTAAAGTTAACAGATATTTGAATTGGAAAAGGATCACGTGACCCAACAGAAAACTTGAAAAATACAATGAAGACTTTGTTTAAAAACCTAGATTTGATAAAAACAATCTTTGAAGTCCATAACAAATCCCAAACCCTTTTATACTGCTTTGGTTTCTCTGCTGCTGAGCCAATTCACAGAATTGAGGCCTGATCCTCCCAGCCAGCCTTTACTCACCAAAGGCAATTCCTTAATCATGCAAGTATTTGACTTCGGTGAGGACTACTCATGTGAATACAGGATCAGGCTCCAGTTTATTAAGGGCTCAATTATGGCTTTTGGACACTGACTAGCATTGGGGGCAGTACCATCCTTGGCAAAAGAGGGGAATACATCCAGAACTGTAGCTCTTTAGGGGGCAGCATGCTTCCACATCTGCCTGTCCTCACCTCTTGCACATTCACACAGCACCCTAAGCACTGTCAGACCAGGTGTGAGGTGAGATTCTTTTTAGAGCCATATGGCAGTTTTATCATTTGCTGCTTGAGCAGTTACTATATTATGAGAGAGATTCAGATTGTAAACTCTTCTCTTATATGCCTTATTTTAGCCCCCTGTGACTTTGGCTGTTAGAATTGATTTGGGCTGAAAGTTGTCACATTTACTTTAAAAGATAAGGAGGACTTTTCTGTGAAGGCTGAATAAAATTGGTCATGATGTGCCTTCTCTTTAAGATATAAGTTATTTTAAAAGAAATTATGCCGACTTGAAATCTTGACATGTTTCTTAGTGTTTCTGTAGCTCAAAAATGACTTCTAACCCTTCAAACTTTCTGTGTGACTAAATTTTCTTCCAAAATTGTGCAAAGGCTATGTTTAGAGGAAAAGTTGTAATTCAGCAAACTTATTAATATTTGTTGTAATGATTATTGTGTATGAGTACTTTGCCCTCTGGTGGATGGTTGCAGCTTAGAGCAAATATTAAGGTTCCTCCTCTACGTAACCAAGGTAAAAGGCTTTCTCTTAGCTTAAGGAGTAGCAGACTGGTTTTTCTGGTGCTTACGAACCAAGGTTCCGTTCTGGTCTTTGCAGACTTGCGTGGTTTGTCTATTAATTGTAGGCTTTATTTGTAGCAATGTCTTCATTGCAGAATGGCACACTATTTTTTTTTCTTCAACGTGTGAAGGAAAATTGGTTACCCTTCTTTGAGCTACAGATGATTAAAAATGACTGTCAATATGGAGGCACTCTGTAGCAGCAGATCAGTAGTTATAATGGAGCCCTGATTTCCAACATAAGCCCTGTCATCCTGTCCATTTATTCAATTCTATATGGGTTCTTATACCATGCTCACCATCTTATCCGAATGCTTTCCAGTAGTGCATTAAGCATCATGACAACTTCTGTCATGTGTTTGTTCTCTGATCCTTTCCCTCAGTGGAGGAGTGGGTGCCCAGTGGAGTGTTTTGGAATTTTTTTATAATACACACACACACGTTACTATATGTTTATGCTTGAGAAGGCAACACTGAAGACATGTACCCCACACTTGGTGTGGAAGAGTGTGAGGTTTGTGATGGTCCTTAGTTCTTGTGGGAGTTCATTCCACAGTCTGGGGCCAGCCCCTGAGGAAGCACCGTCTCCTGCACAGATGAGCTTTACATTTCCTATAGAAAGTTCCATTGTACCACAGGTACAAAGTTGTTGACTTCTAACATTGCACAGGGAAAGTAATTTTGTGATTACTAGACCATTTGTTCAGAACCTTGGAAGTCTATTAGTCCTACCATTGTTAAGTTATGAATGATTAAAAACTTGACATTTTACTCTGAGTCCACTTTTGGGAAGGAGGTCGTCCCTCTGGCTAAAAACAGCTTGATTGCAAATCTTAAATCGTTACACATTGTCACATACCACTAACATGTAAAGCACAGGGTAATTGAATTTAAATGTTGGAAATTATTTATCAATATTGACCTTGAAGCATTAATTAAAGCATGTACAGTATACCAATGTGAAGTCTGCGTGGCCCAACAGATGCTTTATAAAGTCTGTGCAGGAGAAGCGGAGAGGTCATGGAAATGCTGAAGATATGTTGCCATATGCAATGTAGGAGCTAAAGCAGGGGAGCCATAAACACAGGTATTTGGCAGAGCTCTAAAGCCAGAAAATGAAAGCCATAGGGAGCCAGAGATCCTGTGGAACTCATGAGCTTTGCTGGACAATGTGAGCTTGGGGCAACAGGGACTTGCAGTCATGCCCAGATTGCATTTTGGAAGGGCGGGAGAGAAGACACTGTGGAGCTCCTAAGCTCTACATTGGCCTAATAAGTTTTTTTTTTTTTTTTGCTGTTGTTTTTGTTTTTTGTAAACAGAGAAGTAAAATTAAAAAAACTTGGTTCCTCAATCTTGATTAATGTTCCTCTGCTACATATATATACCAAGGAATGTTAGAGTTAAAAAATAAAATCTTGACCATTTAATGAGGCAGTTTAGCCTAGTGGATAGAGCACTGCATTGGGATTGAGCAGACCTGGGATTCTATTCCCACCTCTGCCAATAAACTTCTGGGTGATGTTGGGTAAGTCACGTCCCTGCTCTGTGCCTCGGTTTCCCCATATGTAAAATGGTGGTGATACTTACTTCCATTGGAAAGCGCTTTGAGATTTATTGATAAGTGCTACATAATACTCTTATTAACAATACTATTAAGTATAATTATTTAGCTGCTCACTTACAAGGGAAGGTAGAAAAATTCAGATACTTTCTTGGTCCTTAAAACTCTTGGGTAAGTGTACATGTAAAACATTTTCATCGCCTATTCCAAAAATAACTGTAACTCTGTCCTTCTTTGGCTGTCCACTATCCATCTAGCACGGGTATGCTTCTATTAACTGTAGTATATAGGAATTGGGTAGCATTCTTTTGGGAACCCTCTACTGGGCCTCCATATCTTCAATTGCAGAAGCAGCAAATATCTAACAGAGTAGCTAAATTATATGAGCGAGAGAGGCTGGTGAGGGGGCACGTAGCAAATACAGTTACTTGGAGTCCAGTTGTGTCCATATGGCTTCATCATATCCTTAATGCTGTGTAGGGAGCAAAGACATAACCTTAACCATGAATAGAGCTCATCAGAGAAAAGGCAGATTTGTCAAACCCATAAAGTTTCATGTTTCAGAGTAGCAGCCGTGTTAGTCTGTATATGCAAAAAGAAAAGGAGTACTTGTGGCACCTTAGAGACTAAGACATTTATTTGAGCATAAGCTTTCATGAGCTACAGCTCACTTCATCGGATGCATGCAATGGAAAATACGCATTTTCCACTGACTGAGGTTTCATTTGGAAACTTGCCTGGTTTCCTGCCAGATCGCCTGGAGGGCTGCTGTGGAGCCCAGCAGGGCAGCCCCGCTATGCCAAAACTTTCAGGAACCTGGGGATTGGCTCCCAGATCTGTAGCAGGGAGCCTGGAAGTCCTGGGGTAGGCTCCTAAGGAGCATAATTATTTTCAGAAATGCCACGTGTTGGTGTTCCTGAAACAAAAGGTTTTCTGAATTTCCAGTTCATGGAAAATTTTGAAATATCAAAACTTCCTGTGAACCAGAAATCCCAAGTTTTGGCTAGTTCTAATGGTGAATCAATATGTAATACATACTATGAACACGTTGACTCTCTTCTCTCTAGTGTGGTAATTAGATAACGTGCTCTCTTGCTGTGATGAACAGGTATGTGGCCTGTATTTGTAGAGTGGATTGGATGTAGGTGAACATGTAGACTGTCCAGAAGGGGACAGACTTGATGACTCTTATTCAAAGGGTGAATATTGGGATTTCTAGCTGTTACAGGGAAAGTGGATGTAGCAGATTGACTTTTTGCATATGGCTGGGATGGTGGGGTGGGGAAAAGGTATTGCTTCTGAAATGTACATGGAAAATAAGATCTAACCTATTTTAGTCTTTAAACCATAGGGGGTAGGTGGATGGGGAGGCTCAAATCTCTGGTCTTTATATGGATAGTAACAAGCAAGATAAATTCTTGAATATTTGTGAAGTGCTTAGGTATTATGATGATGGGGCCACATAAGAGCATAAAGATGATGTTGTCTCTGGCTAATTATGGGAGACTGAACTTACAGGTGGTGTGTGGTTGCGTGTGGGCCGTATGTTGTGGTTGGTAGTTTGCCAGAGTTTGTAGTCCTTATGGTAATGTAGGATGGGTAGCTGGGTGGCAATGCGTGTCTGGTGTTTTAGGCTGAGAGTAGAGAGGTATATGGAGGTGGAGTTAAGATTGTTTTTTAGAATATGTGATTTGACATTTTACAGTAGTACAGTGGAATCGTATGTATGAACTATATGAGTGATTTTGAATATTTTAGTACTGCCTACCTCAGGTGCTCAAAAATCATGAGTGACTTAAAATCATGAAGTTATTTTTTAATCATAAATGTTGGATTCCCCTCCCCTTTCAGTTTTCTGAGACTTTAGGATTCACTCACTTCATGATCAGCTTTTTTCCATAACCATGAGGGGTAGAAACGTTTTTAAATAAATGAAAGCTGAGATTCTCATGCAATTTCTGGATTGCAGCCTCTGGAGATATCCCCAAAATCACAAGATTTATGATAAAATCACAAGAATTGGCAACATTTAATATTTCTCTACCCACCCTTAAATGTTTATTTCCATGCTTCAGGACTTGTTCGGAACACTCCTTGATATACAAAGAAATAGCAACCTTAAATTTAAGCCAGTAAAGTTTTGAACGTTCTAAAGCAAATTTTTAATGAGACTAGAGAGTGCTTTTTTTATAGAGTCACAATATTGTTGTCAAGCTATTTAAAATAAGAAAGAGAACATGATTGTTTTGGTTTAGAAGCAAACTACATAGTTCAAAAAGCAAAGTGAAGACTATGCAGCCATCCAAAATTTGACTCATTTAAAATCTTGCATCCTTCTCTTATCCAACTACTACAACCTATTATTTTGTGGAGGTGTGCGGAATCAATACTTAACTGCTATGAAAGACCACTAGCCAGTACTTTTATGAGATCAAGGTTTTATACTTTTTAAAAATCACTCTGATTGCATTGTAATAATTAAAATAAGCTTTAATGCTTACACTGCAAAAATACAGTGTAAAATTTCAGAAGCTGGATATTTAAATTTCTTTTCCTTCCCTACTGATTTTGTTGTGCCTTATGCAAATGTTTCATTTTTATCTTTTACAAATACAACTAACATTAACTTGCACACTTCATAGGTGGGTTCATACTTCAAGATGCCGAGCACTCTGGCGAAGTGTTGAGTGCCTTCAGCTCCCACTGACTTTAATGGAGTTGAGTGTGTTGTGCACTTTGTAGGATTGAGCCCCGAGCGTCTTCATGACAAAACAGCTCTGAATAGGATTTGTGAGAGAACTGGTGCTGCATTATTTCTGTATCAAAGTGGAGGGAATGAGTGGAAGTGAATGATACGTCGACTGTTCCCCAGATGAATTCATTTTGATTTTTGTTACCACAATGGGAAATAAAATTCTTACAATTTTAGGGCTGTTTTTGTAACAAAAAGTTAAAGGCTGTGAACTAGGGTAACTTAACTCATATTACATTTTCTGGCTTTATAGAATGTATAGGAAAATGCAGAAGTGCTGGCTAGCAAATATATCTAATTATAGTTGAAATACACATAAGAATGGTAGCCTAAATAGGTTAATGGTGGAAATAGTTTTATTCACAGGACCTGCACTGCACAATGTATAGGAGCCAAAAGTGAACTGGATGACGAGGCTTGTTTGTTGCGACCAGTAAGAAAAAAAAATCCTCTACTAAACACTGCGGCTTTTCTTTTTTCTCCCTGACAGTAGTTGCACTTAAACTATCCTATTTTACTCAAAACAGACGTCCAAATTCAGAGACTGGTGCCTCATGATAGTCAAAATTCACATCTGGAATTAGTATGCATTTTGTTCTTTGCATATTTTTTGAGTTTTGGGGGGAGGAGAAACAGAAAGTTGGGTAAACTGAAGAGAGGAGACTTGAGGATAACTGAAATATATTTCTGTTCTATTGGTTGTTAGTGTGAGTTGACTTACACAAGCTAACTTTTTAATTTTTTTTAGCTTTTTATTATTTTTAAAAGTATGGGCATCTGAGAGTGGTCTTGAATTACAAGACAATCAATAGAACATTAACCAAAAAGGAAATCACCAAGGGAAGTGCATTAGGCCAATCAAAAACTTATTCACAGCTCCACATAAACATTACATAGGACAAATTCCACAGCAAATATATTTCAATCAAAGACATAGTTTGAAGTCTAATGCTCTGTTGATTTGCTTCAATTCAGAAATCAGGAAGTTAAGAATTTAGAGTGATTTCCAAAACCACAGTCTTTCCTCCAAGTGCTAGTTCCACAGTTAAGATTTCAGAAGTAAGTTGTGGGAACAAAAATTTGTACTCCATCATAAAAAGAAGGAGATATCTAAAAAGAGATATCTAAGTATCATGATTAGTACTAAGTTTTGCTGCATAAAAAACTTGCATGTTGAGCAGTCAGGTTTTACAAATTCTTCACTTGAAAACTGAAACCTTAGTCTTACAGAACTGGGTCTTAAATTTGGAAATTATTAAGCCTTTTTTTCCCTTTTGATTATTTTTATTTAGAATGCAACTTCTGAGAATATTGAAAATAATGAGCAGGGACATCTCCAGAACCCTACACTACATACCCATCTCTCTCAAAATAGTTTGAACAGAGACAAATTAAAAGTCCTTTGGCTAACTCAGGATTAAATTTTTCATCCAACAGTTTTTCAAATAATTTGAGCATTGAAGTAAAAAGATTATTTTTAGTACTTTTTTTTTTTTTTTAAAGCCTATTGGTTATAGACTGCAGACACTGGACTTTTTTCCAGGGCTTTCAATCTCAGAAGCAACATAACATTGTCTGGTACTAATGTTTTCAATAACATTTTTAAATACAGCATAATTTGATATCTTAAATCAGGGTGGCCAGCATGAGAAGGAGCCAGAATTTACCAATGTACATTGCCAAAGAGCCACAGTAATACGTCAAAAGAAAAAGGAGTACTTGTGGCACCTTAGAGACTAACACATTTATTTGAGCATAAGCTTTCGTGAGCTACAGCTCACTTCATCGGATGCATTCAGACTAACATGGCTGCTACTCTGAAACCTGTCATTATGCAAGGCGCTGAATTTAGCCGTATGGAGTGGAAATCTATCAACTTCATGAAAAAAACTCATACAGTCCACTGAATGCATCCGATGAAGTGAGCTGTAGCTCATGAAAGCTTATGCTCAAATAAATTTGTTGGTCTCTAAGGTGCCACAAGTACTCCTTTCCTTTTTGCGAATACAGACTAACATGGCTGCTTCTCTGAAACCAATAATACGTCAGCCCCCCCCCCCCCCCCTCAGTCCCCTCCCCCCGGCTCTCAGCGCCTCCCATCCACCGGCAGCCCCATCTCTTCCCTCCTCGCACCTCCCAATCAGCTGTTTTGTGGCCTGCAGGAGGCTCTGGGGTGGGAGGGGAGGATGAGGAGCAAGGGCATGGCAGGCTCAGGGGAGGGAGCGAAAAGGGGTTGAGTGGGGGCCGGGCCTGTGGCAGAGCCCGGGGTTGAGCAGTGAGCACCCCCTGGCACATAGGGAAAGTTGGCGCCTGTAACTCCAGCTCTGGAGTCGGTGCCTATACAAGGAGCCGCATATTAACTTCTGAAGAGCCACAGGTTGGCCACCCAGTCTTAAGTGTTCCCTTTGCTCTACTGAAGTTTCCAACTTCTGAATCTTTGGAGCAATAGTATCCAGCTTTGATCTATTTTCTTAATAAGGTGATATAAATTGTTTAAGATATCCTACTCATCTGCAGGGGTTTGGTCTTCTGCCGACAAAAGTAGATGGTAAAACTCACACTGACTTCAATAGTGCATGATCGGCTCCCAGTTGTGAGAGATGCAAAACCTATAAACCAGATAAACTAGGGTGGAAAGGTGGAGGAAGTGTGGGTGGGGAGGCAGTACTATCTCACAGGCTATATTGACTTTAAAGAAGTTTCTCTCCACCTCAGCCAGTGTTGATACCTGTCTTATTGATTTCAAGAGCCAAAAGAGTTAAAGGTGTTGTAAATCTTTTCACTGTCCAATGACTTTTTCAATGTCACAATTTTTTTTCTGGAGGCCCTGGTTCACTCAGTTTTTTGGCAAACACCCAAAAGCACTTATTCTAAAGTTAGAAGATTATTGATGGAAATGCAAGAAAAGAACAAGAAAGCAGAACAAGCAAAACTTTGAAACTGAAATTGAGTAATTATGCAGAATGAATGTAATTACAACCAATTTAAAGTCTTTCTTCTTTTGGAGGCAAAATATTAGTTTTTTATTTTACTAACAACCTTTCCTTGATGAAAAGGAAAGAGTTAGAGTAAAAGTAATTCATGATGTGTGAAAGAGATTTACTTTTCCAGCTTTTAACAGACAGGCACAAGGTGAAGAAGAGAGGGGATAGAAAAGATGGTTGGGAGAGGGGGTTTAAATAAGGCTTTTGTTCATGTTCTTGGAAAACTGGTCAGTCATGAATGGATGCTTTAGTCTGGCATGTTGGCCACAACACCTGTCGCTCTGGACCCTGGCTCACATTCCAGTCAGAAATGTTATTTGGTTGGCCACCTTCTTCTCAGACAAAGCAGGGCTGGATGGCCCATCTCATCTTGCTGTGCTGACAAATGCAATGCAGTTAATTTTAGGATTCAGTGAAAAGCTGAGAGAGAGTGAAAGAGAGGATAGAAGGAAGAATGGTTGGGCAGAAAATACCACAATTATGTATCCTTACTGATGGGCTGAGGACAGGATATCATGATGATATGATGACTTTCAGGACTAACGGCCTGGTGAAGAACAAAGTTTCTTAAACAAGAGCAAGGCTTGGTGTTCTTCTTCTCGGAAAGAAAATCATTTAGTCTGGTCTGTTCCTTCTGTCTTGGGATCGAGGAACATAAGATGAGAGTTTTTTAAAGTCTTCTTGGAAGAACCCCTGCAAAGGGGAGTGGGTTGAAAAATGGGCAGCATAGTTCATCTCATTGTTTCATTCAACCAATTTAACTCACTTGCGTAGGTAACAAACTTGGCATAGGTAACTTTGTTCCCATTATTTTTTTATTTATTAAATTCAACCTCACAGTCCTGGAGCTACGGCAGCTAGACCTTTTACTTGGACTAATTTTAATTTCTCTGGGTTTTTTTTTTTTTGGTACCTGTTTAATAACATTCATGATTAAAAATAACTTGACTTACTTTTTATACTTAGTTCCCAAGCAGGCAAAATTATAGGCCCAGTTATTAGAACATATCTTAGACCAGATCCTTAGCTGGTGTACAACTGGCAATACTAAGTAAAGATGACAAGTATGTGATATGCCGGAAACATGGAAAATATATAGGATTCCTACCCCTCATTATAATTCTTGGCACAAGAGTGCTAACTACTGTAATTTGCAGTAGTGAATTTTTTGAGATCTGAAACTAGTTTGAGACAACCAACTCGTTTCTCATAGGCTGCTAAACACTAATCCATAATGACTTTCATGCAATACTGACCTGAGCTGGATACAAGCAGTTAATCTTGAGGGGCCACAGTTCATACTCTGTTACCAGTCCCCTGGGCCATTCATTTCCTCACATCAGATACTTTTTGCTTTGATGAATGGCAGTATTATTTTACTTCCCCCAAGTAGATACTTAGATTGTTTAATCTCCTGATAAGTTTTAAAACATATAAAACTTACAATTTAGTTTTAAACTGAACCAATTTATCAAATTTGGAAATCTGTATTAGGAACTGAAAAGTAGTTATACATCTGTTCTAGTGCCGTAAATACACATGCATTGGCTTTATTAGCAACAATGGTCTGCCCAAGTACAGTAGTTGCAAACAGTTCTAAGCAGCAAAGCTGGTTGTAGCTTCTTATCTACTTTTTATGCCATGCAAATCCTCCTTTTTCTTAGTGAGGACAAATAGTTGCTCCTGAAGACTAAGAAAATCATAAAGATGGTACTTTGGGAGTATAATTCAGGCCCTCCCTGGTACTCTGGATGTATGGAGGTTTATAATTGCTCTTTTCCATGTCTTTCAGAAGTGTCACTGAAGCATAGAGGATTTCTTGGAGGGATTAAACAAATAATTTTAAAGGTTGTTTAAATTATCACACCTATTTTAGAGGATTACTTTTTTTCTTTTCTTTTTTCAAGGGGAAACTGCAGGTCCTTTCCATCAGGCAGCTCTTGAAATAGAGCAGATTAGTCTGTTTGAAGGAACCATTAGTTTGGCTGAATGTGATGCAATTAAAAACAGGAATCTTGAGATTTTCCTGTAGCTGTTCCGTTTCATAGTCCCATGCCTCCTAATGAGAACAGATCATAACTCAAGACTTTTCAATAACTAAATTCTGAAAATGTATTTCCTTTATTTTTCATGAATAAAGCTCTGGTTGTCACCTGCATAGGTTTGAAGCATATCTGGAATAACATCTGTTTTTATAGTAACCACAGTATTAATGATTTGTGACCTTTATGTAATCATAAGTGATCATATTCTCAATTTGAAAAACCTTAACGTAAATACCATTAATTCATTCTTAAGTTCAACAAAGAGTAGTGTTAAAATGGGATGCTCTAGATGGTGTGCTTTACATAACTGTACCAAGCATGGTCTAAGTAGCCAGGACCACCAGATATAGCTCACAACTGGAGTAGTAAATCTCACATGTTCTCCTTGATTAGATTGTGAGTGCACAATAGATACTCAACTTTTTCTTGTGTTGTCTGTACTGTTTCCTGCTAGAACAACACAGCCAGAAGAGTAACAAATGCTGGAATGGTATGCATCTTGATATAAATCGTCAGGCTTTTCCATTTACAAAAAGAAAAGTTCTAAATCAGATAAACAACTCTTTTTAATGTTTTAGTGCGAAATAAGTGAGAACTAGTTAAATCTTTACTGATAAAGCCATAAAGACAATATTGGTGATGATCCACAATTATGGGGAATAGAGCTGTGAAAAATTTAGTGCCCCTATAATGCCTTTAGAGTCAAAAGGCTAACTATAAACATTTCTAGCTTTCCACCCTAATCAGCAGTCCCCATAGAATTGCCATACAAGAAAAGTGAACATGCACCAGGCTGTGGGGTTATCAATTAATGGTTATCCAGAAACAGCGAGCACTCTTCTTTCTCCTTTCTTTCAAACATAGTGGATATAGTGACTGCATTATTTCTTTGAGTGGTAAAAAAACAATCTCACTGGTCAAGGGTCGATGTCAATGCTAGTTTCATTTCCTGTGTTCAGATTTAGGCCCGTACTGAGGAAAGCACCTAGAGCACACACTTTATTTTTTTAAGCATTTCTTTAAGTGTTTTCCTGGATAGGGTTACTTTGCTGAAGAAAGGCCCTGGTTTCCTCATTTAATACAGGTTCTGAATGACAGAGTAATGTTCACCGTTTATATACCTTCACCCCAAGGAGGGGGAGAGAGCGCCTGGGCCACAGTCATACCACGCCTTTCTCCTCCACCCTCTACCACAACACAGGCCACCTGGGTTGGCTGAACCTGGTGAGGGGCAATGAGCTGCAGCCTCCTAAGGGTGGAGTAATGGGTTTAACCCTCTTGTACCTGGGAGTTCTGAGCAGCTGTGTGCTGTTCCAATGTCAGCTGCAGTTTGAGGTCAATTTGATCTTCAGTGCTGCATGGTAGTCTTGCACTGAGTATTTGTATTTGTCAGAATGAACAAGACACTCGAACAAGACACTCGAAGAGCAAAACTGGTTGACTTTGTTTCTGCAGTGACTTTCTCAGTGGTTTGCTTGTATCTTTGCTGCTGCTTTTCTTTATCAGTGCTGATAAAATACCTGTGAATAGACACTAGCTCTTTGGTTTCTGAGTAGCATAATACTTAGCCTGGGTCTGCACTGGGGTGGGGGATCGATCTAAGTTACTCAACTTCAGCTACGTGAATAACGTAGCTGAAGTCGACCTACTTAGATTGACTTACCGTGATGTCTTCACCGCGGTGAGTCGACTGCTGCCGCTCCCCTGTCAACTCTGCCTGCACCTCTCGTGGAGCTGAAATACAGGAGTAGATGGGAGAGTCCTCGGGGGTCGATTTATCATGTCTAGACTAGATGCGATAAATTGATCCCCGTTGGATCAATTGCTGCCCACCGATCCGGCGAGTAGTGTAGACATACCCTTAGTTACTGTAAAGAGGAACTGATGAAGAGTAGACTATCTCAGTGCTTTACTGTGAGTGTGTGATTTCCTCTGCCTTTTCCCCCTCCCCCATGCTCCACACCCGCTCACATCCATCTTGGTTACAGACTGAAGTTTAAGTATGTAGGGCAAACCATAGTAACAGCATCCCCTTAGTGTGTTACTTAACAGTAACAAGTCTCCGGGACCAGAACTCTTGAGTGAATACCATCTGAAAGAACTCAAATGTGAAATTGCGGAACTATTAACTATGGTTTGTAACCTGTCCTTTACATCAGCTACTGTACCCAATGACTGGAAGATAGCTAATGTAACGCCAATATTTAAGAAGGGCTCTAGAGGTGATCCTGGCAATTACAGACCGGTAAGTCTAATATCAATACCGGGCAAATTAGTTGAAACAATAGTAAAGAATAAAATTGTCAGACATATAGAAGAACATAAAATTGTTGTGCAAGTCAACATGGTTTCTGTAAAGGGAAATCATGTCTTACTAATCTATTAGAGTTCTTTAAAGGAGTCAACAAACGTGGACAAGGGGGATCCAGTGGACATGGCATACTTAGATTTCCAGAAAGCCTTTGACAAGGTTCCTCACGAAAGGCTCTTACGTAAATTAAGTTGTTATGGGATAAGAGGGAAGATCCTTTCATGGATTGGGAACTGGTTAAAAGACAGGGAACAAAGGGTAGGAATAAATGGTAAATTTTCAGAATGGAGAGCGGTAACTAGTGGTGTGCCCCAAGAGTCAGTCCTAGGACCAATCCTATTCAATTTATTCATAAATGATCTGGGGAAAGGGGTAAACAGCGAGGTGGCAAAGTTTGCAGATGATACTAAACTGCTCAAGATAGTTAAAAGCAAAGCAGACTGTGAAGAAGTTCAAAAAGATCTCACAAAACTAGGTGATTGGGCAACAAAATGGCAAATGAAATTTAATGTGGATAAATGTAAAGTAATGCACATTGGAAAAAATAACCCCAATTATACATACAATATGATGGGGGCTAATTTAGCTACAACTAATCAGGAGAAAGATCTTGGATTCATCCTGGATAGTTCTCTGAAGACGTCCACACAGTGTGCAGCGGTAGTCAAAAAAGCAAACAGGATGTAGGTTCACTCCCTCTAGGGCACCTGGCATTGGCCACTGTCGGTAGACAGGATACTGGGCTGGATGGATCTTTGGTCTGACCCAGTATGGCCATTCTTATGTTCTTATGTGTTTGCCTCAGGACACTGAGGGTACATTTACACTGCAAAAATAAATAAGTAAGGCCTGTAGCAGCAAGTCTGAGCCCAGATCAGCTGACTCAGGCTCACAGGCTCATGCTATGGGGGCTAAAACTACAGTGTAGATATTTATGCTTGGGCTGGAGCCCAGATTCAAACCCAGTGAGGAGAGAGGGTCTCAGAGCCCGAGCTCCAGCCCAAGCCTCTACACTGCTCCTTTTAGCCCTGTAATACAACCCCCACAAGCCCGCGTCAGGTGGCCTGGGCTCTGTGACTTGGTGCTAGGGATTTTTTTTGTTGTTGTCAGTGTAGACCTACCTTGATTGTCCAAAACGATGGTCTCTGATTAGGCTTTTTGATGAGTGGGACGTTGTTTTGTTTTTATTGAAAAGTTGTGTAACTTAAAAGACTGAGGTAAACTACCTGGGGTTTTGACACATTTTCATGGACTGATACTCTCTCATTAAGAGAAGCAGATTTCAAGCTAATGGTTCTTCAGATTTGGACATATAGGCAAGTAAAAATGGGGGCTGTCAATGAGTCCAAGATAGTTAATTATTAACCCTTTAGAATATATCTACATGAATCAGAGGTATAAATAGATACGATAGGACACTTGATATAACAGTTTGCAGGCGTTATTCATAATGAACCTCCAGGTAACTAGACTGGATTCTGGATAGGCTTTTGCTGTTTTTTAGGATGTCCCAAACGTATCTTATGTGCTGTAGATTTTTATACTGCACCCATCACCAAGGTATGTTATTTTCACCCTAATCCAATAAGGATGTCCCCGTGGTTAGGGTGGTAACCTGGGATTTGGGAGACCCAGGTTCAGTTCCTTGCTGTGCTATAAACTTCCTGTGTGACATTGGACCTGATGTCCCCCATATCTCCATTCCTCATCTGTTAGATGGGGGAATAGTGCTTCCTTTCCTCATATGTGTGTTGTGAGGATACATACATAAAAGATTGTGAGATGTTCAGATACTACAGTAATGAGGGCCATATAAGTACATTGAACAGACTAGCCCCTGGGTTGGTGCACAATGGTCTGGTGGGCCCAAGATTCCTAAAGATTGCTTGAAGGATCAGGATGAAGACTGAAGTCCACTCCTCAAGTACAGTGGAGCTGCTTATGGCAGGGGAAAAGCTTGTCTGTGTGGGAGCCATATCTTTCTCTGGAGCTGCTCCTAGGTGGAACAAACTCCTGCACACACTAGCTTTGATCAAAATAGCAGTGTAGCCATGGCAGCAGAGTCTCATGCGAGACCACAGGTACACAGTCAGGCAGCTAGCCTGGGCGCTTGCCGGCACTGCTGCAGCTATGCTGTTTTTTTTTTTTTTCTCCTTTTAGCATGCTAGCTCGATCAAAGCTTAGTGTGTATACACCTACCTGAGCTGGAAATTGCACGTCTAGCAGCAGTATAGTTGTACCCTAAGACCCTTCTCAAGCATCCTCACTTTGCAATCCCAATGCTTGCTGCACTTCTCAGTCAATAACAGAGCCCAGTAGCAGGCATCAAATAAATTAAACGAAAGCGCTCCTCATGCTTATTTCTCACTGGGGGGGCGGGGAAGGGGGAAGAAAGAGAGAGCGAATCATATGTAACAACTGGTAGTCATGCAACTTGGTGCCCTGCTGGAAGGGACCAGGCTACTATAGTGATGAGGGTGATAATAAGGGCCTGAATGGAATATGGGTAAAAGTGTCTCCGAGCTGCTGGTGGGACAGTTGTCCACACCCTGATTGACTGGCTTTTAAACTCCCAACTAATTATTAAATATAGATGTACAATCCTCTACAGATTTTTTTTCCCCATTTTTACAAAATTATTGAATACGAATATACACCCAATCCCAGTTTGCCCTGTCCCACCTTCTTCCCCTCACAACCAACAGCTGTCCATTCCTCACTGCTTCCCTCTTCTCACTCCACCGATCCTTCCCACTCCATCATCTCGCCTTCCCTTAGTAAAGTACAGTAGTCCAGGGCTCGCTGCTGCCTATGTGAATGACAGGCTGGGGGAATCACCATTTTCTAGTTATTTATCGGATATTGATATAAAACTCCCTTCAGATTCCCCCTTTTCTCTCATATTATGAATATCAATATAAAATCCACTCAGAGCATGATGCTTATTTCTAATATTATCAAATAATCAGGTTTTGCTGCCTTTCTTCACAGTTCTAAAATATTAACATACAGTCTCCTAATATTTGGCTCAATTTTCTTTCTAATTATCTATCATTGTCTTAATGTCCTCTCTGATTTTTTCTCCATCATATAAAGTCTCATATTAGCCCATTTCTATCTGTTTCTAGAATAGTGATATAAAATCCTCTTAGATTTTGCCCCTTTGCTTATATTTGGACCTCAAAATGTTCCACTTCCCTAATTATCCTTTTTTATCCCCCTCACTTCAGATTCTCCCTTTTTTATTTTGATATCAGTTTTTAATAATTAATCTCAGATTTTGTTGTTTTCCATGTAGTTACCAAGTAGTGATATGAAATCCTCTTAGATTTGGTGGGTTTCACATGTTCTTTAATTTCAGCAACATCTTTCTAGGAAGGAAATTATTTTCCTGAGTCTTTGTCCATATAGGACGTTGTAGAAAGAAAGCGGGGGGGTTGACTCCCCAATCATCAAGTTTCCTCCTCATGTCTGAGTGTGAAATTGCTCCAGTGGATATAAAGGATAAAACAAACTACCAAGGTAAGTGGTGGATTCTCCATTTCTTAATGTCTTCAAGACTGGGTGCCTTTCTGGAAGATATGCTTTAGTCAAACAAGTTATTGGGCACTCAATACAGGTGAAAGTCTGTGGTCTGCATTACACAAGAGGTCAGACCAGATGATCTAATGAACCTTTCCGGTCTTAATATGTATGAAAATGACCACTTCCAAAACAGTCCCACTGCACCTCCTCCTATGTATTCCTCTAGAAATTAATGTGCTGGAGTTTGAAATAGTAGCAACAGTTTGAAAGTGCAGCTTGATTGGCTCTGGTGCTATTTCTGAAAGTACAGCTTCCTAGGAATAATGTTAGATTCAGTTTCTGGGCGTGCCTGAATGTACACATGTGCTTTAGGCTGGCCTCGGGTACTGGCAGGTTGTGTGTGTGCGTGCGCGATGATGATACCAACCCATTTCTAAACTTCAGCTCTAAATGTGGTCTCTGGTTTACCGATGGCATCAAACTCCTCAAGCCTAAAAAAATGTTAGCAAGCAAAGAGACTGAAAATCCCTCTTCTCAATAATAAATATCACTATTAACAAACTGTTTTGCTGAGTTATGGTTAAGGCTACAAATTAATCATGGATATTTATGGTATAAGTCATGGACAGGTTACGGGCAAGAAACAAAAAATCACAGCCTGTGACCTGTCCATGACTTATACCATAAATACCCCTGATTGAATCTTAGGGTGGGAGGTACTGCCGGGGGGAAGCCCTTGGCACCAACTGCCGGAGGGGGGCCCCAGGAGTCCACAGCAACCAGTGCGGGGGGAGCCCAGGCACATCCACTGCCATTCCGGCTGCTGCTGTGGGGGGAACCCCGGTGGGGCCAGCACCTGGCCTTGGGGTCAGCCACACTGGCCACTGCAGAAGTCATGGAGGTCACAGGAAGTCACGAAATCCATGACTTCTGTGACCTCTGTCACAAACACGGAGCCCTAGTTATGATACTACTAGGCTCGGTCACAGTTGTGGCAGCCTGGTTTGAGTTAACGTCTCTCTCTGGCATTTATATAATTTATGTAATGTACCATCAAGATTCTCTTGTGCATATTTTGTTTTATCTATTCTTTTTATGCTCCATAGTATGAGTGCCTGTTCCACCCATTTTTTTTTTTAATTGCAACAGCATTGATGTACTCCAACCAAAGCTGAGACAAATTCAGGATCAGTCCCTGCCCTAAAAATTTGCAATCTAACTATACAAGACAGACAAAGAATAGGGGAAAGGAAGAAGTATAATTCCCATTTTACAGATGGGGAAGCTGAAGCACAGAGAGCAGGGGAATCAGGAAAATTGAACTACGTTTTCTAAAAATAGTGTGAAAGTAAGAGTGTAGACTATGTTTAGCTTCTTAACTATGTAGACAAGGAATAACTTACCCCTGAAATAGATGTGTGCTGGGGTTTTTTTGTTTTATTGTTTGTTGTAGGGGAATATGTTTATGTTGCTGAATTTGCCAAATTTCAAGCACAGAGAAAAATAATGGATAGATACAGAAACATGTGACAGTCTGATTCAGAGCCCATTGAAGTTAATGGAAAGACTCCCATGGACTTCAGTGGGTTTTGGATCAGCCCTGCAAGAGCCTGTTTTGTCTACTCTATACCACCTAAGGCAGGGGTGGCCAACCTGTGGCTCCGGAGTCACATGCAGCTCTTCAGAAGTTAATATGCGGCTCCTTGTATAGGCACCGACTCGGGCTGGAGCTACAGGTGCCAACTTTCCAATGTGCCAGGGGGTGCTCACTGCTCAACCCCTGGCTCTGCCACAGGCCTGGCCCCCACTCCACTCCACCCCTTCCCGCCCCCTCCCCTGAGCCTGCCGTGCCCTCGCTCCTCCCCTCTCCCCCCCAGAGCCTCCTGCACGCCACAACACAGCTGATCGGGAGGTGCGGGGAAGGCGCTGATCAGTGGGGCTGCCAGTGGGTCGGAGGAGCTGGGAGTGGGGAGCTGATGCGAGGCTACTGATGTATTACTGTGGCTCTTTGGCAATGTACATTGGTAAATTCTGGCTCTTTCTCAGGTTCAGGTTGGCCACCCCTGACCTAAGGGGTCAAATATCATACAAGCAACAAAATGTAAACTTGGCATGGGTTAGGGCAACTTTTGACAACTCAGTTTTGCTGCACTGGACAATGCTTCCTTTTGTTCAATTGCAGCCCTGCTGTCAGTTTTGGTGCAAATGTATGCCAAGAAGTCACTGCTGTTTTTATTTTATTTATTTACTGCAAATTGTTATATTAATATTCCTTTTTAAATGTAAATATTTTAATGCTGTAATCCAGCCAAGGGAAATTCCACACCCGCACCCCACCCCTCACAAGCAAGGGTAGGAGTATCCTTAAAATGTTTTACCATACAAACATCAGTCCAATTTAAGAGAGCACTATCAACTTGAAATTTAGACCAAAAAAAAACAAAAACAAAAGAACACAGAGAGAGAGAGAGTTCCAAGTGGTCCCTCTACCAATTTTTGTGATTTTTATGATCACTTTTTCCTGTTTTTTTTAAATGTTTTTTTCTCTTTTGTTTCTCCGTAAAACAACTCTGACTGTAGTGAAAACAGTGAAATTGTCTATGTTCAAAATGCTGTCAAATCATAAAATAAATAAACTTAAAAAAAACCCTCCCTCTCTTAGTCTTTCACTTGGTATTAATTTTGGGTGTTATCTGTACCTAAAGTAGTTAAATTTTCTTCAATTGGAAGTGTGAGCTTTTTAAGTTGACGGTATCACTTCGTATTTATTTAAATAAATCCAATAAGCAGCCCCGTCAAAGTCATAGTTACCTGATCCTGCAAACATGTATGAGTAATTTTGCTCATATGAGTAGCCCCATTTATTTCAGTTGGGGAGTACTCATGTGCGTAAACTGAGTAATGTGTCACTCCTACATATGTTTCTAGGATCAGGTTCTTTTTGTCCAAAAACAAATAATCATGACTGTTTGTTTAATAATAGGTAATTGGAAAGTGAATCATGCAAGTTGAGATCATGATGGTGTGACCACTTCGGTGCCAGTTGCTTTTATGCCAAACATTTCTGGCAACTAAGAAGTGTATTCCAGAGAGAAGCCTTCCATTCATCTCATATTGTCAGATGTATGGAATGTTCCAAATCTGAAATGGAATTGTTTGAATGTGTTTCCAGAATTGTAGCAGAAATCCATTATTGGGAAACTTTATTTTTGTTGTTTGTAGCTCAGGTTATGTGTTCAGCTAGCTAATTAGAAAGATGAAGAGTATATTTGGCACATCATGCATGACAGGCATTTCTGAATCACATACAATAATATCTGTGAGCTGGGGGAAAGGACTTTGAACTTGAGGCTAGATGTTACAATACTTCTAATGTTGTTTGAAAACAAAAAGGGGGACTGATATAAAATGATGGACCAGATCCTTAACTGGTGTAGCTCCACTAAAGTCCTGTAGATTTAATAAGTCTCCCCCCCCACCCTGGTAATTGACTAAAGAAACCTAATACTTCCACACATGTATCCTGCAAGTTCAGCAAATCTTGTGCATCAGGCAATGGCTACAGTCCAGTTACTGGGGGTGGGGACTATTAAGAATAGTCTCCTTAGAATTTCATGGAGAAAAATGTTCTGGATTTTTTTTTCTCCCTCTCTTTTGGGGATGAATTCTTAAATAAAATTGTTTCTCCTTAATATCCTGACATTTCTTTTGACTACAGAATTCTGGTGCTAAATACAAGATGTTAATTTGCACCTCGTAGTCTCTTTCATTTTATATTTTTAAATAAAATGTTACAAATCCTTAATTGCTGGAATTTTCCCTGCTATACCACACACAAGTGCTTAAAGTAGCTGTTGGTAAAGATGAGCAAGCTAGAATATAACATTCCTATTTTTTACCTTTTTAAAAATTTAGTTTTTAACTGTGTATTGCTGCTCAGAATACCATGCCTTTGATCTATTGTGGTGTTGTTTTTACTTCAGTGACCATCAAAAAAATATAGTGTGTGTTTAAAAAAAAGGGGGGGGGTCATATTTTGTCAATTTACCCTTTAAAGTGTTGTGCTGATATAGCCAGAATTTAGTAAGACATTCAAAACATATTTATAGACATAAAATTGCCAAAATAAAGTGGTGATTTGTGAATGTTTCATTTATATTTCAAAATATTTGGTGTCATCAAGGATATAGCATTCTTGTGTGTTTGTGTTTTTGTTTTATTGCTACCTAAATGAAAATGTGAGGCAAGTTAATGACATTTAAAAGATATTTGTTGCACACGAAATCAGATCAGTTTCCCTAGGTGACTTCATATATTTGAAAAAAATTACATATTGGCCTTTTTATGTTTTGGTACAAAACATTTTATTAGGATACTGTGCTGCATTAGTTTATATCGCCTTTTAAACATTAATGAAAACAACATGTATTGAGATTTAGCATTTATTGACAAAAGAACATGTCCAATTATACCTAGCTATTGATTGCATGTATTTACATATATAAACATAATTTTAAAAATCACTCTTAACATGAGAGAAGTATAGTTTTGCATACAGACTGGATTTAAATATCGTCACTGCCCCATATTTCATAGACCTGCCTATTCTCATACAATAGTTCGACTCCCTGTTTGACAAATTACTTCTGTCCTTTAAAATAGTGTCAAGGTGCATCTGTTTAGGAAACATGAACCATATTTCACTAGTAAAAGTAATAGTTAGAAAGGTGAAAAGAAAAACAGAAAAAAGCAGTTGAAAGGTGACTGAGGAAACATTGTCTAACCTTTTAATTTCTGCAAGGCTGGTCACTTTACATCAGTCCTCTCCAAGACATTTTCCTATAAAGAGATTGGTGCACAGACTCCTTAAATGTCAAGCTAAGCAGAAGCCAACAGTGTGAGATCAGTTTACTAGTAATGGTACACAGGGCATTATGAAATGCTATTTTTGGTTTTCTTGCCCTGGGTCCTTAAAAGGTCCAGGGAGATAGCTTATGCACTTCTACTGGGTTCTTTTCATCTGGACTATGTGCAGGTCCAGTGCTACAGCAGGTATTCTGTAAATCACAAGGATTTATAATCGTAGCTTCTGATTTAATATTTTCCCATTTGAAGCTAATGAAGCTGCACCAATTTATACCAGCAGAGAATTTCATCCAATGTTTTCCGAGGTACTTGCATGACATTCAAGGTGACTCATCAGTGCATTTGTCAAAGGACATGTGCATGTTTTAAGACAAATAAAAATATTGATCAAAAATAATTAATCTGTATCCAAAACGGTGCTGCAGTATAACTACATCCATGCTTCAGTCCACACTGAACATCTTTCCTCACTTGGAGGATTGCCAACCCTTCAGGATTGTCCTGGAATCTCCAAGAATTAAAGATTAATCTTTAACTAAGGATTATGTCATGTGATGAAACCTCCAGGAAGACGTCCAACTAAAACTGGCAACCCTTTTGCTCAGTCACACACCCCCTTGGTTATTTTAGAGTGTTCTCCTTGACTCCAGTCTCTGACCTTTCATTTTGCCGGCTACATCTAGAACAATCTAGAATACCCAGCGAGAGGTTGACTGAGCCAAAAGCTCAATGAGGACAGATACAGAGCTACCCACGCCCCACCTCTGACTCAGGCACCATTTTTAGTTGGGTAACACTCTTTGTTAATATGAACAATGAATGTTTGGAGAAGGCATGGCTGAGGAGAAGATGGGCTGAGGCTGATATTTGGATTTGGTGATTTGACTTTCCTAAAAATATTAGAACTCCTGGATCTAAATATCAACCTATTTGCCCAGCCCTAGATTCCTCCTTTATAACTTGAGTTTTGCTCCTAACATTTTTACTGCACATGTTACCATGTCAGCTGAAAAAGGTAATTTGTTTGGTGACAATTTGTGTGGTAATCACAACATGACACTTTATCCCATTGGGGCCCACAGAATGGAGTTTGAGCAATCAGCATACTTTTCTATAATCAGAACAAATCATATTGTTATCCATGACACAGTTTTCTTCCCACACTTTGCAGTGAAAGTGACTCCTAATCTGCTTGTGGTTACAAATTGTATTGCTTAAATCACGTCAGAATACAAAGACACAGCTGAGTTTTGAAGCTGATAGACTAGAGCCCTCACAGGTGCACGCTCATAATAGTCTGCTATAGTTGCAAAGGTCAGGTTTATAAGACCTTCTACAACCCAAATTAATGTTCAGTAAAATGGTACTCACCTAAAAGGGGTGTGGAGGCAGATCTAAAAATTGAAACAAAAAATCATCCAAGACACTTTCTTCTCTGCCAGATAAATGGAAGGAAAAGATATTTTGCAAACATACCTTATAGATGATGTGAGGATAAATACATTGGATTGTGAGGTGTTTCAGATACTAAAATAAGGGGGCCACAGAAGCATCTGAGATAGATGTACAGTTGCATTTTGCTCACTTTTTTTTAAAGGTGCATAAGGAGAGATTGAGAGTCCTGTCTCCTGATGTCATTTGCCTGGTTCATAAAAATGGATCCTCTGACCCCGCATCACCACGTTCGCACTGTGAAGATGATGGGGCATGGTCTCAGAGTAGATGTGGCCACAGCTGGGCCTTCTTGTACCCTGTAACGGGGGGCCAATGATAGATGTGCTGTCCTTGCACACAGGGGTCCTTGCCTTCGCTCCTTGTGATACGAGTAACTCTCATTTAAGTCAATAGCAATTATCTGTATTGTAAAGCAGGGGGAGAGAAGGTGGCACAGGAGCAGCTTTTCTTCCCTCTCCTCTCTCTGTTTTTGCAAACTGCAGGATTGAGTCCTAAAAAAACAAAACCATTTGTCGAAATTTCTAGTGCACCAAAAGTGACTTCAGTTTTATTTTATGGGGTTGGTATAGTGTCGGGAATTGGGTATTGTTCCTTTACATATTTTGTGAGCCCTTAAAAACTTTTTTTCTTGAAAAGTCAATAAAACATATTTAAAAATAGACCGAGAAGATGATACGCTCCATGCAAAAGTTCAGTTGTTTAGGAAAAAACATCCTGTGATATACAGGCTTTTCTTTTGGTGGTCCTTGGTGGTGTTGGCCAAATAACTGTTGGTATCAAGGAGTATATTTTTGGTATTTATTTAAGGCCTCTAGGAAAGAGCCAGTGCTAACACCTTAAGTCAAGGAACAACAGTCCAAAAGCAAATAAAACTAAATATCTACTGCCTCTCAACTGTAGAGTAGGGATATATGTGCAGAAATAGAGATCTTGCTGATAACTGTGTTTTTCAAGTAAACAACCACCGTCTAGACATATTTCCAGCAAGGGGATAAAGGGTTTTCATTTCAAATATCATTGAGCACTGAGCTGTGAAAGTGAAATTATGCAGAACTTGTTTCTCTAGTTTTTTTTTAAGGCTTTATCATATTTCTTCTCAGACCGTGAATTTCAGTATCTGCTGCCAAGGATCATTCAACTGGATTCTTGCTTTAAAAAGGGGGAGAGGGAGGAAGGAAGGAAGAGTTTTGGTTCCCCTCCATTCATGGAATTTGAAGGAAGAATATTGCCTTCATTCTTGCTTTCGGATGTGTAATTTGCATCACCATACATCTCATTATAAAATCAAATACTCTGCATGTGTATGGTTATGATGATGCAAGCCATATAGGTTTTATGCTCCCATTTTTCCTCATTGGTCAGCATGAACTTTCTGGACAGATTTTGCTTTCCTCTCTTAAAATAATAAGCTCTCTGCCAAACAAAGAAAATTAGTCAAAACTTCAGTAAAAATATAAATTAAGCAAATTTAATACAGTGTAGTATAGTTATTGATTTGTATGCAAAAAATCAAAGCTTGTACTTCAGAATGTGTATGTATGTAGGTGCTGATTTATACAATCGGCTAAGTGCATTATAGGGATGTTTTTGTCTTGTTTTAAACCATTGGGTTTGGCTATAGATGAGGGCAGCATACCTTTTAGATAGGAATAGCAAATTTCTTATCAGCCTTATAATGAAGGCACTCAGATACTGTGTTGATGGGGACAGCATGAAACTATAAGGCAGATTGACTATTGTATCATCTGGTACAGTAGTTTTTAAAAATCGGCCATGTGTTTTTTGGCCTAAAGTTTTGTCCTCTGCTGTTTTCATCCAGTTTAAATCAAAACCATTAGGGTTTGAAGAGGCAGAGCATGTAAGCCCTGGTCTACACTAGGACTTTAGGTCGAATTTAGCAGTGTTAAATCTATGTAAATCTGCACCTGTCCACATGATGAAGCCCTTTATTTTGACTTAAAGGGCTCTTAAAATCAATTTCCTTACTCCACCCCTGACAAGTGGATTAGCGCTTTAAATTGGCCTTGCCGGGTCAAATTTGGGGTACTGTGGACACAATTTGATGGTATTGGACTCCGGGAGCTATCCCAGAGTGCTCCATTGTGACTACTCTGGACAGCACTCACAACTCAGATGCACGATTGTTTGCTGTTGCTCTGACGCAGGGAGGGGCGACTGATGACACAGCTTACAGGGTTGGCTTACAGGAAGCTAAAATCAACAAAGGGGGTGGCTTTACATCAAGGAGTATTTCAGGCAGGACTTCACGGAGAGTTCCAATAAGAAATGGTGCACCTAAGTTATTGTTCTTATTGGAACAAGGAGGTTAGTCTGGCCTCTGATTGATACATGGCTAGATTTACCTCGCTGCACCTTCTCTGTGAGTGACTGCACTGTGACCTAGAGGAATGAGTCCCCTAGACGGGGGGTGAGGGCGGGGGTTTGCAAATGAGTACAAAACAAATCTGGTCTATTTCTTGTTTTGATCCACTCCATCTATCTTTTACATCTTTGGCTGGCAGCAGACGGTGCAGAAGGACTGCTAGCCATCCTCATCTCTTGCCTTCCTGGCAGAAGATGATGCAGTAGGATTGCTAGCAATCCATATCACCTGCCTGCTCACCATAAGATGGTTCAATAGGACTAACTGCAGGACTAAAGAGAATGACTTGATCAAGTCACTCCAAATTTAGTCCCTGCGCCCATGTCTGCCCAGGCGCTCCTGATCGACCTCACACAGGCGACCAGGAGCACCTCAGACATGACAATGATGGCTATCAGTCCTATTGCACCGTCTGCTGCCACAAGGCAATGGGTTGCTGCTGCTGTGTAGCAATGCAGTACCGCGTCTGCCAGCACCCAGGAGACATACGGTGACAGTGAACTGAGCGGGCTCCATGCTTGCCGTGGTATGGCGTCTGCACAGGTAACTCAGGAAAAAAGGCGCGAAACGATTGTCTGCCCTTGATTTCACGGAGGGAGGGAGGGAATGGGGGCCTGACGATATGTACCCAGAACCACCCGTGACAATGTTTTAGCCCCATCAGGCATTGGGATCTCAACCCGGAATTCCAGTGGGTTGCAGAGACTGCGGGAACTGTGGGATAGCTACCCACAGTGCAACGCTCCGGAAGTCGACGCTTGCCTCGGTACCGTGGAAGCACTCCGCCGAGTTAATGCACTTAATGCACTTAGAGCATTTTCTGTGGGGACACACACACTCGAATATATAAAACCGATTTCTAAAAAACCGACTTCTATAAATTCGACCTAATTTCGTAGTGTAGACATACTCTAAGTGTTAAAATGTCCTCCATTTATAGAGAAAACCTGCTGTCATGTAGCACCCCTGAGTTGTAGGCTAGCTTCTGACTAGTAGAATCAGTTACTTATCCACATCGTGCTATCATCGGCAGGGTTTGTAGAGAGACATAGCTAGAGTATTCTTCTAGTGACAGCCACAGTCTGGCATGTACTTTATTATGTTAAGCTTGTCCCTCTGTTTTCCCACCGCCAGTTTAGTACACAGGTCTTGCTTTTTTATAACAAGTCCTATTATATTTATTCTCAATTTTTAATAATTTAAAAAGACTTTAAATCATAAATCCTACAGAACATTTTCTCTACTAAGTGTAGCTGGATTAAAAACACAGATTCCTCTGCTCTAATGTTTTAAAGCAATATGAATTCCACGTGATATTCATTAAGACGGCTTAGAATTAGTGCCATTTTAAATGTTTTATACAGTATTGCCAAGGTCAGCAATCATTTTATAGATACCTGCAGTTTTTGGTTTACTGTTTTAGGATTCATTGATAACTCATCAGCAAAAGACTACTAAGGCCTATTTGTATACTCTTTTAGGTACTAAATAGTGGGCCATTATTGCCAAATTCAAACCTTTCTGTCAGCTAAAATATGGGGGCAGCAAGGACATTACAGTTCTTTTCCTATGTTGCATATGGAGTCAAGCGTAATACTGCTGTATGAAAGTTACCCTACCTTAATTGATGGACTGCAACAGAGATGCTCACCTGTAGTAACAGGATTTGTCTAGAAATAGGTTTCATTAGACATTCTGCTTCAAACGTAGCTAATGTGAAAATAAACTAATGCAGGGGTTCAATAAATGCAATCTATTAGTACTGATGTTTTTGACATACTAGCTGTTATCTCTAACAATTGTCAGTGGTTAGCTTTCTCTTGGTTTCTGATTCTTACAATTGTAAACATTGTTAGCATTCATGTGAACATTGAGAGTTGGGCTCTTAAAGAATTGTTGCTGATTTTCATTGTGCTCGATTTATCAAGGACCAAATGTGTTTCAGATCCACAGTTAGGCCACAAAAGACTTTTGCTGTTAGTTTGCCAATCGTATTCTGGGTAGTGAGTATTCGAACCTTTTTCTTTTCTTTTCTTTTCTTTTCTTTTCTTTTCTTTTCTTTTCTTTTCTTTTCTTTTCTTTTCTTTTCTTTTCTTTTCTTTTCTTTTCTTTTCTTTTCTTTTCTTTTCAGCTTCGTGGAACTCATTAAATAATTTTCTAACCTAACAATTATTTAAGTAGAACTGTAGTACACAAAAATTGTTCTCTCTCTGTCTCTGTCTGTCTCTCTCCTAGGGCTTATCTACACAAATGCTTAGTTTGTACCAAACAGGCACTTACTATCTGTGTGGACCCTGCTGCTATGCACTAAAAGTCTCCTAGTGGCATTCAATCTACTCCTGTTTCAGAGCACTCCGCGGAACTTTTAATGTGCAGCAGCTGGGTCCACATGAACACTTAATCCCTGGCAGGCCAGCACAATGTAGACTTACATCTCAGCTTGCCGCAAAATATGTGTGTAGACAAGCCCTCAAAGAGGAGAGGGATGCAGGGCAAAGGAATTAAATGGGGGAGACTTCATGTTCCATAGCCACTACCAACTCCCACCCCTGCCACAGTGGCTTCTGTTGCCAGTGGCAAGTGACTACTTGAAAGTCTCCCACCTTGCCTCCTTGCTCCTATCGCAGTCCCAAATGTAGCTCTCCTGTACATTGCTGCAGGTTCTATCAGCAATCTGTTAGCTCAGGCTTTTCTGCTCTGTTCCTATGGCACATAGCTCAACTGTGGAGAATACCAGTGGCTGCCCATCCAGCTCTGTGCCAAGCAATATGTAGTTTTCTGCTGAGTAGGAGGGGAGAAGAATTTAAAAACATGAGAACAATTTAAAAAACAAATGTGGAGGGGAAAAAATAAGACAAACAATGGGTGAGAAAGGGGACTGGGAAAAAGGAACCAAGTAGAAATGCTGTGTTGAGGTCAAATAAGTCCAATGAGCTCTTCCTGGGAAGAAATTTAATGGGATTTATTCAGTTTATAGTACCCAAGAAAACTGGAGAGAGGAGGGCTGTTTGAGATCTGAAGGAGTTCAGCCTATGTGCCAATTTGTGTCCCTAATATTTTGGGGCAGGAGGGCCTTCCAACCAGTTCCTCTGAGGCCACTGTGCCATATGAGTTCCCCACATGCCTGATATCCACTAGATAGGAAAGCTCTTCAAAAATTGTTAGAGGAAATTCATGAGCTGAAATTAAGCTGAGCAGAAAGATCCCTGCAGAAGACTTTTCAACACAACTTATATCTGCTTTTAGCTCTATAGGATGGCATGGGGACATGGGGGTTTCTACAGGCAGACAGCCTCTGCATGCTGGAGAAGAGGGTCCCTGCAAACCCTGATAAGCCAGGCGGAGTGGAGAAAAGGATTAAGTAAGGCCTGGGAGTGGAGTCGGGGATAAGCCAGGCGGAGTGGAGAAAAGGATTAAGTAAGGCCTGGGAATGGAGTCGGGGACTATTAGATAAATATTTTAAATGTATCCAGTGACACAAAATCATTGTTTGGGGAGTGCAGTGCAGGTGCTCAGCATGCCATCTTCCCATACGTAGGTTGGAAGGTCCCTCTGGTGCTATCTGCAATTTCGCAATCTGGAAATCCCATGTCTCGCTACTCCTCCTGAGTTCCCCATGTAAAGTCCAGTTACTTGGGCTTTGCGTGATATGGGATGAATTACATCTAGAATTAGGAGAGTATACACAAGGCATCTAACGAGACAATTTCTGGCCTAAATACCAAATGAAAATGTTATGCTTTTGGCCTTCTGGCAAATGAGTTTTAACACTCAGAAATGGATTTTAAACAAATGCAATTACATAATTTTGTTCTTTAATATTGACAGTTTCAGATAATAAAGCCCTCAGGCAGTGAAAATGCCAAACTCATTTTCATAGCTGCCAAGTTTGGTACAGCTCCATGTGTGATGTTTATACAAAATAGTGAAATAATTTGATTATTTTCTAAATAAGTTGCATATAGCCATAAACTTCTGCTTAAAAAATTGTGTGGGATGTATGTAGTGCTGCTAAAGGGCACACTGGTCCTGCTGTATGAGTTCTTTCTCTTTTTCTCTGTATGAGTTTTCCATGAGATGTGGGACAGACCTGCCAAATTCATAAATGTCACATGAGATGCATGACACTTGGTGGGTCTCGATTTTCGTCTCCTGTGCGCCCTGATCCCAGATGCTAGTAGTTTCTTCTGATAAGGAAACAATATGTCAGAATTTTGAACGCAGCCTTCAGTCTGGAAGGAAATAAGAGTCAAATCCTAGCATAGCTCTCTTTCGATGCCTTTTGACAGTTACAAATGCTTTTCTTTCAAGAAATATCAAAGAATAATCTGGGTTAAATAGTCTTTACTTCAGTATAGATGACATTTCCATACCTCTTCTCATTGTTTAAATGGTTGTGGGTTTTTTTAAGGTACTGGACAAAACCACAGCTCTACATTCTTATTGGCCTTCCCTTTTATTTCACAAGTAAAATTTTCACTCAACTGAGCTCTGCTTGTACTCTAAAGCCTCTGCATTTCAAGCCTCTTGGGGGGCCTGTGTGTGTAGTTTTAAAGGCATACTTCAAGATTGTGCTTGCTGCTTCTTGCAAACGTACAAGAGCAATGTGTGTCTTTTGAAATCTTGCCTCGTGGTAGGATATTGAGCTTGGCTTAAGAACATAAGAACGGCCATACTGGGTCAGACCAAAGGTACATCTAGCCCAGTGTCCTGTCTTCCGACAGTGGCCAATGCCAGGTGCCCCAGAGGGAGTGAACAGAACAGGTAGTCATCAAGTGATCCATCCCCTGTTGCCCATTCCCAGCTTCTGGCAAAAAGAGTCTAGGGACACCGTCCCTGCCCATTCTGGCTAATAGCCATTGATGGACCTATCCTCCATGAATTTATCTAGTTCTTTTTTGAACCCTATTATACTCTTGGCCTTCACAACATCCTCTGGTAAGGAGTTTCCACAGGTTGACTGTGCGTTGTGTGAAAAAATACTTCCTTTTGTTTGTTTTAAGCCCCTTATTTCCCTTTAGTCTTTTGGGTGCAATAATTTTACATGAATACACATCCCTGTTATGAGTTGTGTGATCACCAGCAGTATACCCCTTTGCGTCAGGGACCAGAGATGTAAGGCTTCATGTCCTGCGCTCCCAGTAGTGGCCTCTGTGTGCCATTCAGCCCTCTTGCTGAGAAGCATCTAATTCATGTCCCTTTTTAGGGTAATGAAAGCTCAGACAAATCAGCCCTTCCTCTGGTCTCTGACTTCAGTCTCCTTTCGCAGCTGTTTTGGAGTGACTGTCTTCTTCCCTAACTTTGGTATTGAGCCCTGGGCCTCTCGGACTGCATCTTCCAGAGGCATCTGTTCTCCTGCAGACTCTGCTTCAAGCCCTTTCACAAGAGTCCCAGTGGTTTCTTCTTCCAGACTGAACTTTTTTGAGGCAAAGGTGGTCTATTAAGTTATCGTCTGAGGTCTGTTGGTCCAGCACCCTGTGGCTGAGAGAAGCAACTAATTAACCACAACACAGGTGCAGTAGATGTTGGCTCCAGTTAGTTATCCTTTCTATCCTGTGATGGGGTTTCACCCTATCACAATCCTATTTTCTAAATTAAAAACCATTTCCCCCACTATGAACTTTTCTCCAAAAGATTTGGATCTCTTGTCTACAGTAAAAATACTATTCTAGTTAAAAGTCAGCCTGTTTATACACCTTATTCTTGCTGGGTGAAATTTGACACTGTGGAGAGGGCCACTCTAAGGTCTGTGCCCCCATTTAAGCCCTACTTTTAAGTGGTGGGTAGGATTTGTGGTGGTGCTTTCCATGAGATTGGTAGGAAGCTATTTCCAGGTGTCAAAGTGAGACTGGGAGCAGGAGAGTGCAGCACATGGGGAATGTCCCTTCTGCCTCTGGATTGGATTAGCAGCTCTCCCAGTAACTAGCCTGTTCTTCGGCTGGTGCAATGAGAGCTCCATTCCAATTCCAATCTACTCTAGCCATTGGAGCTATTTGCAGTGACTCATGTTGTTCAGTACTGTAGCCTGTACTCAGGCACCAATGTAAGTGAGCATTTGAACATAAATAACATTGAATCTTGCTGCTGATATAAAAATATCTTTGAACTAAAAAGACAGCCATTTATGTAGCAAAATGTTTTTATAGGGTATGACAGTTAACTTTGTTTTTATTGCATTTTTTTATCCTACAATATGAAGTCTGGTACTTTTTTCTTTTCAAATAACACACAACATTTTTTTTATATCTAATCAAGTTAAAGATGTACTGACAGATTTTTTTGCTTTGTTTTTGTTTAATGCCCACGCTATACTAGGCACTTTATGAGTAAGTATGAAGAAAAGGCCCTAGCCTGATAGAGCTTGTAGTCTGATCCTAGGGATCTGCCAAGTGTGAAGAACAAATGTGCAATCAATTCACTAGACTTTTATACCTTGAGTTAAGAAAGACCTATCTGTAGTATGTTATTTGCACATGGTAGGATGAGACAACAGAGAAAATAGTGAATTTACCATGAAATTGCTTTAAAAGAGCACAGACAAAGGAAAAAGTAGAGCTTGTTGGAAAACTTAAGTGAAAACTGGAAATGAACACTTCTGTGAATTTTTTTTCTTCCGTTTACTAACTCTTAAAATTATATTTATAGCTGAGAACCTTTTACCTTCATTGTACCTAAGCACCAGTTCACTCTAAAAACAGTCATGTTTTAGTAACCAATTTGTGACATGCTTATCTCCGTTCCAGTTATGAAGACATACCGGTAGTAATGTGGAGACGAAAAAGTCACACAACATAATCATGTGTCAGCTGAGTTTGTGACTGCATCTACCTCACCATGTTTGGATGTTGCATTCAGAAAAAAATCGGGGCATCTATCCTTTAATTAAAGTTGATTGAATTTTTTTGAACTCTGTGTGTGTGTGTGTGTGAGAACAATTAGCCTTTTTAAAAAGAAGTTAATGAAAAACAGGTTTTTGGTAAATGAAAACCTATGATAACCAGTTGCAAATATATTTTTGGAAAATTGAAAAATAAATAAATAAAAATACTTTAAAAATACAAAATGGGTCTATTTCAAACACTCTGACTTTGTCTGCACTGGAAAGTTATACATCCCCCTAGCCTGGACAAAGTTATGCTGGTGAACTGATGCTTTATACAGGTATAGCTATTTATGTACAGGAAGTGGAGTAGTTGGAATAAGGCACCTTTGTATAACTTTGTCCACACATAGCTGTACCAGCACAAATGCTGATCAGAAAAGAAAAAAAAAACCCAAAACAAAAAAACCAACCCTACACTTAACTAACATAGTTAGACCAGTACAGCTTTCAAGAGTAGACCAGCCCTTTGAAATGAAAATAACTTCACAGTTTTTAATGAAAATAGGTTTTTACTTTTCAGCGAGTTCTATCAATGACACCTCGGCAGGGATAGAGTGCTCCGAGGGTGTATATGCACAGCAGCTCCATCCGGACACCCGGCAAGGTGCTCTACGATGTCCTAATTGCTGCCCAGAGAGCTGTAAAGAAGGAGGGGTGGCCCTACTGGCTGCACGGGGATAGTTTAAGGGATCAATTTACATGGGAAATTAAACAGTGTTTAGAACTGGTTACGGGAGGAGAATAGAGAGCCAACTTAGCTTTCTGGCCAGGATGCCATACATCTATTGTGTATTAATTATGTTGTGTGTGGTCACAAACCATTTAGAGACAATATGTTCATTCGCTGATTACAAACTAGATTAAAAGTTGTAGTGTAGAGCGAAGGCCTAAGATTAGAAATATATTTATCCTTTTATGTTAGACAGCAGTTAGTGAAATTGACTATACGGTTTCCTGTAAATAGTCAAGCAGTATTGACTGAATAGTACTGTAAACACTTTTAAAAGTTTGCTCTAGCAAGAGGCAAGCTGTGGCTTCCATTTTTCTGCTAAACTCTTGTTCATTTTATTACTTCATTTTCCCCACCAACTATCTCTTTGTCCACCTGTCACATGCTGTCTGTAACCTAGATTGCAAGTTCTCTGGAACTGGGATTGTCATTTGTACTATTTGTCTGTACAGTGCTAGCACAGGGGGCCGTAGTGGGGAGGTTCCTAGGTGTTACCCCAATACAAATAACAGCAGTCACCTATTTTGAAGCTGACTAGGTGTCAAATGTGTGTATGATGCCCCTAACTCTGCAATTTTCTGTTCAATATCTTAATACCCAAGAGCCTCATTTGAATTGCAAACTAAAACTATATTTGTTTTTGGTTTTTTGGGGAGGGGAGGGGAGTGTAGATAACATTCAAAAGGAAATTTTTGCACTAAATGTATATATTTACCTCCGTCTCTTCTTACTCCACAAACTACATTTGCCACTGTACTTCCTCTTCCTATCCCAGCACTCCTAGAAGCATTAGATGGTCGAAGTGCTAAGGGTCTCCACCAGGAATAATAATATTTATACCTGATTATTTTTTTCAGGTTACAGAGGTGCCAATAATTGTAATTTTCAAAACACTACAGATCAAAAAGTGGCATTGTTTATAGTTCCTTTTTGATATGCTCAGCCTCAAGAGAACCCATTCCCAGGCTAACATAATTCTAGGCCCCATGTTGAACCAATATTTACTTGTGAATTATTTGATAGATCTCAGGAGCATATAGATTGTTGATCTATAACTCATCTGTTTGAAGCCTTTTACTCAGTAGTAGCTCCTCATTTTTCCCTCTCCTCCTTTATGCGCAATCTCAACTGCATAAATGTTGACATATATTTTATAAAATCATAATTTATATTTTCTCTTCAATCTTGCAGACCTTGTAAATCTTTTGAGCATCTCACTGTGGTTGGTAATCTGTGCTACCAAGTACAAAGAAAGAAAATAAGTATGCTGTTTGCTTTCCTTCCTTCGTACAAATAGGCAGTGTTCTGATCGAAAAGTGACAGATTATTGCCAGCAGTGAAAATACAGATACAGCAATAAAGATAACTTTAACAACTACGATAGCAATGTAAGAGAAATACTTGGTGTATATTTATAAAAGTTGAGGTGTGTATATTGCAGTTGGTCAAGCTTTATAAACCTTGTCGATTTCAAGGTATTAACACTTCTGAGACATAACAGGTAGTCATGATGTTTGTCTTTAATAGAAAGAACCAGTTTTTCTTTTGCCATAACAGTCCATAGTCTGCCATCCATGCAGTGATGAGACCACTGCTGTTTTCCATTTTCTGGATTTCCTTTTTTCCCCCCCTCCATGATAATATGGAACTTGACTGTGCTGAGGCCCCCAACTGTTTCGTGGTTTGTTGTATCATAAGCAGTATTTCAGGCTCTAGTTCTTGGAGATATTACATTCTGGATGCAGAGGGAATGTCAGACATTTTATTTCAGCAAGATAACTTGAGTCCAAACCAGTCCTGCCATATCTGCTACTATATCCCCTCTTCTTAGAATTCTCTTTAGGTGACTGGAACTTCTGTTTCTGTTCACTTTGTTGCTGATTTAGTAGATCTGCTGTTGGAAACCAGTTCATATATTGTGGCTGTGATTGTGGATTACTGTGATATCTACTTGGGTACAGCTTTGAATTCTTTCTTACATTACTGTGTGGCAACTTCAGGTGCATTGGCTTGTTCAGTAGATGAAGGTCACATATGTATATAAAAGTGCTATCAACTCTCATTTTCTTAGACACCTTGTTCTTTCTCTGACCTGTGATTCTCTCCCCTCCCCCTTTGCCTCCTCTGGATTGTTCACACTTTTCTTCCCTGTTCAGCATTTGCACTCTAGGTATCATTATTTCCAAAGATATTCTGTAAAAGATGCTAAAGATGTTTATGATTCCACCTTTCTTAGCTCTCCCTGATATGTTGGCTTTCCTTTCAAAAGAAACTTTCTCATTCCTGTTATTGTCTTTAAGATAATGAGCCATAAAAACTGAATGGCATTTGTTTTAAGCAAGCTAGTTGCAGGACTCTGGTTCAGTGTGCGCTAATCAGTATGGTCTTCTCATATGTTGCAATAATGTGACATCTTGGCATCTCCTATATAGGTGGCCTGCTCTCTCATACTATCAGCAAAATTATAATCATGTAAATCAAGTTTGAAAGTTGTAAAGAACCTGCTGATAGAAGCTCAGTAATTTTAGTCATCATCCCAGGTGGGAATTTTTTAAATTGTTGAATATAAAAACTGTTAAACACTGCATATTAGTAGAAACTTTTGGACATACAGATCATGCACATTTCCTTATTTGTTTATAAACCAACTAAGCAAATGGTACAGCATCAGTCAAAGCAATAAATCATAATTGGGTGTGTAGCAAGATCAGATTTTGTGACAGATCAGAAAAAGTGGGCCAAGCATTCATACTATAATTCACTTTTTTCTTTTAATTTGTAGGGCCTGTGTTTGCGTCGAAGGGTGGGTGGGTGGATGAATATGGAAGCCATGCACGGTACTAATCTTTTAGCTTCTTCTGAAATGTGTAATGCAAAACTTTCCATTTCTGTAAAATAGCTTGCATTTTAAGACTGCCAGATTCTCACTACTCAGTGCTTTTCCTGCAAGGATCAATAGTTTTACGTAGTTATTCATTCAGTTTCCTAAATTTCTAAAACTGATTTTTGTGCTGAAATCTCCTCCAATAGTTTTACTATGTTTTCACTCTTGTAATCTCTTTTCCTAAATAAATGATTAATCTTCTGGGAAACTGGAATCAGATGTTTTTGAACTGGCTGGCAGTATTGTATAAAATAGCTTCCAGAGCAGTCGAAGGTCCAAATATCTCTTTTGTGCAGCACTCTTGAGTTATCATTCCTTTGTCTCAAAAATGAATTCCTTCTTGGGATCCACTCTTAAGACTGCTACATTTTAGAGAAACAAATTTAACCTGGAAGACTTTATTAATTTCTCACCAACATCAAAACTCCCTCCAGAGCAAAGTTTCAAACATTTGTTAATTGCTTGAAAGATGCTGTCCGTCTTCAGTAATGCTTAGCTATCTGAGAAGCTCTAGTTTAGTTTCAGTTCTGACCATACTACCAAAATGGTGCTTATTAGGTATTGTGAGTTTATCTACCAGGCTTACCTCTGCTCCTTCGGCCTTCATCCAACTTGAATTCTCTGTTGCATTAGACTTTTACGGTGAACAAAATATTGGATTGACTACATTATGCACTAATGACTATTAATGGATCTCTTGGGTTCAGTGCTTGGTTTTTATCACCAGTCTGTCTTAATGAGCTCAGTTCACTACCATTCATAATAGTCTCACTTATGATCCCATCATTGCTCAGCATGAAGATGATTCACTGCTTGGTTTCGTAGCATTAACAAGATACTTTAGCAAGAATTTTTCTTTAGAATGAGGTGGGCTGTAATTTCTATAGTGCATTGAACTGGGACTCAGCAGACCTGGGTTCTATTCCTAGCTCTGCCACAGTTCTGCTGGGTGACCCTGGGCAAGTCACTTCACCTCTTTCTGTCTAGTTTCCCCATCAGTAAAATGGTGGTGATGTTAGTGACTTCCTTTGTAAAGTGCTTTGAGATCTGCAGATGAACAGCTACATAAGAGGTAGGACTGTTATCATTTATTCTGACTCTGAGAGTCCAGTAATTATATCATCTGTATCATCACATCTACCTAATATCTCGTTTTAGATTTTGAAGAACTTTAACTCCAAACCTGATATGAAGAAAACATTGCTCCCAGCCTTGTCATTTTAAATGACTGATGGCAGCTAAATTGTTCCTCCAAATAATATGCTCCTGGTGGCTGTGTTTGGTAGGGAGGGAGTCCTTGCTTTGTGATAAAATGTTGCCATTAGTGTCTAATGGAGTCTAAATTAATGACTTATGGGAAACATTCATTTTAGTTCTATAGGTGGATTTTGGGGCTTAATTTATAAATGTTTTAAAACCTTTTGAGATCCTTGGGTAGTGTTTCTTAAAAAAGAGAGAGAGAATATTTACAATTCTCTACTGGGGGACACTGTCTAATAAGATCATGCATGAACTCCAGTTAATTGAGAATGTTGCTATATTCCTTGTGAGAGGGCAAATTATCAAAATGCACTCTGACCATTTGACCACTGGCTGATTACTAGTCCAACAAAGTATCAGTTATAGAATCAACTAAAAATTAGATAAGATGAAGTGTTTTGGGTTGTTGTTTTTCTTAATGGACATAACTGACCTTTCAACCACTTACCATATATACTTGCCCATTAGCCAAGATGGAGAGGTAAAAATGGCAAAAACTCCATGACCCTTTCATAAGCAGACCCTATATTTTAGGGGTTGGCAAACTTTGGCTCCTGGTCCATCTGGGTAAGCTGCTAGTGGGCCTGGATGTTTTGTTTACCTGAAGCGTTCGCAGACACGGATCCCCGCAGCTCCCACTGGCCACAGTTCACCGTTCCCAGCCAATGGGAGCTGCGGGAAGTGGCAGATGCTCCAGGTTAGCAAAACTTCCTGACCCACCAGCGGCTTACCCTAAGAGGCCGGGAGCCAAAGTTTGCAGACCCCTGCTATGTTTTTAAAGTTGGCATCACAAAAGACACTCAAGTTTTGCTGGAATTATTTTAATGTAATCTAACGAAAAACCTGTTGTTATTATCACCTTCAAAATTATAGTCAGTGTTTTAAATATCCATTTACTGATATTAAAGTCTCATATTATTCTTAAGGTACTTATTTAAAAAGTCTTAAAATCCTTCAAAGTCCGAAACAGTTAATTAAACTCTGCTTCAGTCACAGCTGTTACCTGCATTGTCATCGTAGATGTTGGCAGTGTCATCTTCAGACTCATATTCCTTCTCATCATCAGCCTCTGTTGAGTCATCATCAGATATGGCATCGTCTTCTGACCCGTCAAGCGCATTGCTGATACAGCATTTCTGAAATGATTTTTCTGTCATTTCCAAGGGAATGGACTCCCATGCGTCCTTGACCCACTGGGCGACCAGATTGATTTTGGCTTCATAAGATTCCTGCCTTTTGTCAACTTTGCCATGCCTGAGCACATCCATTCAGACCACATTTTGCGTAGCCTGTCTGTAAAGGGTTTGTTCAGGCAGATGTCAAGTGGTTGTAGAACAGAAGTTAAGCCTCCAGATATTACAGGCAAAGTAGTTTTCATTTTTTTGGCCACATTTTTCACCTCATCCATCTTGTGAGCCCTGAACATGTCCCAAATGAGCATAGCAGATTTCTTGAAAAGTGCTCCTGGTCTCTTATTCCACACTTTTTTTTCCAGCCATTCAATAGTCCCACTTTCATCCATCCATCCATCCCTTTCGTGTGCATGTACAATGACACCAGCACGAAATTCCATGTTTTTAGGCAAGGTTTTTCTTTTAAAAATAACAACAGGAGGGAGCTTTGATCCATTGGCCAAACATGATGAAACCAAGGTAAAATTGATTTTTTTCATGGCCAGTGGTTTTAATTAAAACTGTTTTTTCACCAACACCTGTTACCATTCTGTTGCTCGGAAGATCGAATGTCATCGATGTTTCGTCCATATTTTCTATTTGTTCAGTTCAAGTTCAAATGCATATTCCTTTCAATGTTTTATAATAAACCTTTGGGGAAAGGTTCGATTTTTTTCTTCCGGATCTCTTGGCAGCTTTTGCGCTATCTTTGTTTGCTGACAAAGACAGAGACCATGATGGTTCATGAAGCGAGTACACCAACCCGCTGATGCGACAAACATTGACGGCTTTACTGATTTATATTTGTCATCTTTTGACATTTGCAGAGCACGCAGACAAATTCCAGTTCTAGTGACAACGTACCCATTTTGTCGACATTCAACAACCCAATCATTGAGATCTTTCGTCAGCTCAGGAAATGAAGCGCACCTCTTTGGACATTTTTTTTCTTGCTTCTTGGCATGTCTTTTAGTGTTGTTTTATTTTTTCGCCGTTCTCTTACTTTCTTCTCATTGATACAGAATTCACAAGCAGCGGCGCAATTATTGTTTGCTTCTGCATATTCAACAACTTTAAGTTTGAATGCTGCATGATAAGCAGACTGTTTTCTTTTGATTTCACAGTTGTTCATTTTAAATACTAGTATGAAAATATTAGAAAATAATAATTTAGTTATAGATTTTGTAGGACTTTATGTAGGAATGTCACCTGCTTTATCACTGTCAAGTTATTATTGTTCTTTGTTTATTTCAAAGCAGCCCTGTAGATTGGCATGTCTGGGCAATAACAGGCTATTTCAATTTTATTACAGAATCCATCGATTCTGTGTGTTATGTTTTCAGATTGGCTCGAGACTCATGAGGTCCATTGGTAGAAATGCATGAAGAAATCAAATTACACAGTAGCAGACTGACACCAGTGCCATAGTACTATCGTTCATTGTATTTTTCTGATTGGCTCGTAAGGTGAAGCGTTTTGTGAAATGCATGGGTCAAATGTCATGCAGGTCTGCAGCACTGCTCTTTTAGCATTCATTTCAAGCCAATCTAGTCCACTAAACAAATACTTTGCAGCTTTAAAAGGCTGCAATATTGACAATAATATTACTTTACAATCAATATAAATACTCACTATAAAAATAATTATAATATAGTCCTGTAGTAGAACAGTACTAGGAAAAGCAAACCGCTAGTACTAGGAAAATTGAACTTTAGGGAAGCACATTTTTTAAGTGGTTTGTTTACATGGACATGAACTGAGAAAAACTGTATAATTGATATCCATACATTTTATTTACATTAATACTTCTTTTATCTCAATTATAACAAATATACAATTTAAGTAAAAATTAAAATGTTAACAAATTTTTAAAGAAGTGACTCCAGAATTGATGTTCCATCATCAGCGATCTACAACAGGGGCTGGCAAACTTTGTCTCCTGGCCCGTCAGGGTAAGCCGTTGGCGGGTCGGGACATTTTGTTTACCTGGAGTGTCCGCAGGCACGGAGCCCCTCAG
Source organism: Eretmochelys imbricata (assembly GCF_965152235.1). NCBI lineage: Eukaryota > Metazoa > Chordata > Testudines > Cheloniidae > Eretmochelys > Eretmochelys imbricata. The sequence continues at coordinate 101,718,683 of NC_135576.1, read as the reverse complement.
CTCCCAGTGCCCGTGGTTTGCCGTTCCAGCCAATGGGAGCTGCAGGAAGTGGCGGGGACCGAGGGATGTGGTGGCCACCACTTTCCTCAGTTCCCATTGGGTGGGAACGGCGAACCACGACCACTGGGAGCTGATGGGCTCTGTGCCTGCGAACACTCCAGGTAAACAAAATGACAATGTATTGGATATTCAATTCAATAATTCAGAAGAGCTTAAAATCATCAAGTTTTGGTGTAGACCTGTTGATAAGCCGACCCCGGCTCTTTGATGCTTCACTTTTTTTACCATAAAAATTCGGCTTATGAACGAGTATGTATGGTATATTCCTGATCATGCAAGACGTTTCTTATAGACCTACAGAGAGATGGCCTTCGTTGTACAGAATCTTAGTCTGTACAGTTAGCTTTTGATGAAGTTGCTTCAGGCAAGATCATCATGCCTCTTATATCTAGACAAAAAAGCACAAGTTTTCAACTTGGCTTTTAGTGTTTATCAGATGAAATCATAGTCATATGTTTCAATGTTTTATGAGCTGTTACACATATGAGGTTTTGTACAGCATTTTTTAGTGTTCTGCATGAAAGGTGTAATATACAGTAAGTGGACGGTGCAGGAAGCCATGCATGCCTGATTAAAGAAAATAAAGTTTTTTCCCTAATAGAAATGAGGACTCGTACAGAAATACATACATTCCTTAAATATTACATATCTAACACTGCTGAAATCACTGAGACCTCATTATCTGCTAAGTACATGTTAGTTACTACCTGTCATCTTAAACTTTTTTAAATTAAAAAAGATAGTGATATAAAGTCAAGTACTTTAGGTTCTGAATTTTAATAATCTTTTTGAAGTTTTCTTGTTTTCTTTTCAAGTTGCACATCCTTTGGGTCGTACACTGTGGGTGGGTGTGTATGTTACATATATGTTTGTTTAATATATATTATGCATGTGCACGCATAAACAAGCAGCTTTTGGGCTGAAACTTTACTCACTTTCAGTATTGAATATCCTCAAATTTCTGCTCACACCAACATCTGGGGTAAGCTTTCCTTAATAACAATAACTGTTGTTTTTGTACTGAGTTCACTCCCTGATTTCTTCATTCTGTGCTCTCACTTAAGTCACAGCATAATACCTGTGGATGTAAATGGGACTAGGGTCCAGCCCTAAAAGTACCCTATGCTGGGGGGTGGTTTATTTATTTATTATTTGTATTTTAGTAGTGCCTAGAGAAGACAACCAAACTCAGAATTCCAGTGTGTTAAGGGCTGTAAGGTTTCAGAGTAGCAGCCATGTTAGTCTGTATCTGCAAAAAGAACAGGAGTATGCATCCAATGAAGTGAGCTGTAGCCCACAAAAGCTTATGCTCTAATAAATTTGTTAGTCTCTAAGGTGCCACAAGTACTCCTTTTCTTTTTTAAGGGCTGTAAGAGACAGTTCCTGTCCCACAGAGCTTAAACTCTAAATAGACAAGACCAAAAGGTGGGGGGAAACAGAGGCACAGATCCGCTTTCACAATGTTACTAACATTTCAATTACAGTGAAAATGGCATTGCATGCTTTTTCCATAACTTACATGAAATCTGCCATATACAGGTCCCACAACAGTTTGGATAAGGGCCTAGTGGAACACAATGAAGGAGCAAAGTAGTTTGAATATTGCCCAGTGGTTTGCCTAAAATTATCCCTATATGAAACAGTACAGAGACCACACAAACTTCCGCCTAGTATGTGATATTTACGGAGGATGCTGTGACTGACCACAGGCTCTTCATGGCTGTCTCCTACTCTCTTCTACTCGGAGAGCCAAAATCCTCCTTTTCACAGCACTCCAGATTTGAAGACGCACAGTGTGTGCTCTTTTAACCCCTTGGCGCATATCAGTTTTTTGTAGTCTAGGACATCTAGAGTAGATTCTGGCTTCTTGTCTGGTGGTGGTATATATCTCTAAAGGTTGTCAGTAAATATTTTTAGCACAGGTTGGTTAAAGACTGGGTGTGAGATTTTCAAAATCACTTAAATGAGTAAGGAGCACAAGTCCATAAAAGTCAATAGGACTTGTGCTCTTTACTCACTTGGGTAGGATCTTCAAAAGCACCTTTTACTCCTCCTGACTCTGCATATGTAGATGCTGTGCTAAACTAAGAGTATGTATAGTATAAATAAAGTGTATCTCTAGTTTTATTATCTGAAAAGCAGCAGTTGGAACTAAAAAAACATTTAAAGTAATTACACAGTCAGGTTCCAGGTGAGGCATTTTTCATAATGTGCTATAAAGGATTAAAAGTATTCTGAAAAAATGTGAGAAGAAATTATAAACTGAAAGATTTGTGTTGGGTTCATTAAATGAAATCTAATTAAGGTTTTTTAATGTATTTTCTTACTTAATGGAAAAAGTACTGGCATGGATGTGCTCTGGTGGAATGAAGAGAGAATAGTCCTCATGTCTAACACAGAAACACCTGTATGTGAATTAAAATGTTTAGCAGACTTTATTAATGGGGAAAACTTAAAAAAAAAAAAAGTACAAAAATATCTAGAATTTTGAAATGCTTTATATGTTGAAAGCATTCTACCAACACTAACTCATTCCTCCTCATAACACCCCATCAGGTATGTGGGTATGTACTACCCATTCCCATTTTCAGGTAGGCTGTGACCAGAGTCCCCGGGAGCCCCGCTGAGGTCACTCAATTAGGATGAAGTTCAAAGAATGGGGCAGATAATCCCAAAAACTGGTGGATATTCCAATACTTAGTTTTACCAAACTAGTGCAAAACAGCTTCTGTAACAGCGTCTGATTACCCAGAAGCCAACAATCCAGTTCCCTTAAAGCAACCCAGCCTTATGCCTCCACCCAGACACCCAAGGCAAATATGATGAGGATTACTGAAAATCTTATCCATCATATAAAAAAGTTCTAACAATCCCAAAGAATCAGACGCATTATCTCCCAGGTTAAGGAATATTCCAGATCTTACGCAAATACATGCTTGCAGCCAATTCTTATTAACTAAACTAAAATTCATTAAAAAAGAAAAGAGAGAGTGTTGGTTAAAAGATCAATGTACATACAGACATGATTACAGTTCTGAGATCAGATCCATGGTAGAGATGGTGAGTTTTGTAGTTGCGAAGAGTTCTTTCAGAATTAGTCCATAGGATATAGTCCAGTGTCCATATTCAGGGTGATCCAGGGTAGGGAGATCTCAGCCTTATGCCTTAAGCTTCCCCTGCATGAATCATCAAGCAGATCTAAGATAAAAAGGATCAGGACCCCAGACATTCTTATACAGTTCCAGGCCTTCTTTGACAGCTCGGAGTCCTTAGGCAAACAATAGGCAATTATCGAGATTTTGAAGTAGATCTATTTCCTAAGCATCACTTGTAATTAGCTACAGGGATTAACATACGATAATTTATTCATTAAGCAGTTTATCACAAACTTTAAAGAGACATATAGACAATGACATTATTTCACCCAAGGTTCATCTAAAGGTTGTTAATCCCTTTTGATCTCTGAATCAACAGCTATAGTGATAGACAGGAACTGTCTGTTTACATGGCTAACATCTAACAAGATATGAGTACACACATACAATTAGTATCACCTCTAATTCTCTAACAATACAGGTTTGCATTCAAACTTTTAGCCCATCTACCATGGAATGGCCCTAATTACCATTTGCATACTTTTCTAACATGTCTCTAAAGGTTGGCTCTGGGTCATTTAGCCTGCAAGCTGCTTAATCCTTTCTGGCCATGCGTCACGCTTTTTGAATCAGATTTGTTGCAATTATATAACAGTGGGAGTGTCCCTCTTGCTGCCCCCTCTTCCAGACCTCAAAGGAAAACTCAAGGAATATGAATCCTCACAAAGGAAGAAACCAAAGAAAAGGATTTATGTAAGATCATGTGAATTGAACCACCAAGATTTGTGCAGCTCTAGTTTTAGATATAAATCCAAATATGACAAAAGTTTATCCTTGGAAGGATAATGTGCATTTGTTTCTGTATGTCCTTCACTTGTTTTAGACCCAGGTTTCTCGATGATGTTACTGAGAATTATGTGATGCTTACACTCTGGTTATTACTCTACTAGTGATCTCTCCCCATTCTTTACATTTTAAGTTACTGATGTAGTATGTGATGCTGCTTCTTTAAAAAGTACTGTATGTGAGCACCACCCTTTCATATCAGCAGTGAAAACATTACATGCTGGGAAACTGAAAAGAAGAAATCTGCCTGAACCACAATATTGAACCTGCTCTCCCCAGCTCCTCTCTAAATTTTTTAGAAAAGCTGGGATCCACATCCAGATTCATTTGTTGATGTCATATGTTGTGGCTTAGTTCTATCTAAGAAGCTGACTCAGAACACCTGGAGTTTGGAGGAGTAAGTCTCCAAATCTGGATCTGTACTCTTACAGTTGAGTTCTGTCTATATAAAAAGCCATCCAGTAAATCTAGCAATATAGCTCTGTCTTCCATATTAGCTCCAGTCTCTCTTTGTAACTTTGTACTGTGTGTCAGCCTTACCACTTCCAGGAAACTTTTGTTAAATTTTGTAGTCAGTGTATCTGATTTTTGGGTACTGGATAGACTGACAGAAGAAAGTAAGTTGCAACACTGAGAAAACAGTAACATAATAGATAGCCGAAGAGTAAAATTCATTCTTGAGTGCATGTGTGCACTGTTCCAAAGAGATTATTGGAACTGGTTCTTTGATAAAGAACATGTCTCATTTCCCAAAGGTGAGATCTATGTAATGGACCGTGGCTGTGTAGATACTGCCGTTTTCAGTGGGGATTGAACCCTGGAGATATTTACCACCAAAAGCACAGGCCTCTACAACTAGAACTAAAGGAGAACCCCTACATAACTGTGGGGGAAGTAGCTGATTGCATGGTCACTTTGGCTTGTTACTTGAGGAGGTTATGTGTAGTAAGCAATTGTATTACTCATGGACCATCCTGATGTGTTCATGGGCACAAGTCCAGGGAGGAAGGTACATGCACACAGAAATGCGTGTGTCTTGAAACCCAAATTTGTAGGTATCTGTTTGGGTGTGTACAAGCTCAAGCTGGGAACACACTCTTGAAAATTTGTAGGTTTTCAATAGTTAAGCCTAGAATAACACATGAAATGTGTATTAGAGTGTCCACTATCTTTATATTGTATTTATTTCCAGCCACAGCAGATCTCTTTGAAGTGCAGAGTTTGAAAAATTTACCTCACACCTCCTAGCCCCAGGACTAAGCCCAATGGCTAGGGGGGAGGAGGTGGAAGGAGGGGGGATAGGTGTGCTGCTGTGTATCTCTCCTTCCCTCTAGTGGAACTTCCTGCTTTTTAACAGAACTAAATACAGTGTATTTGATGGACAGTATGTTACCATTAACTTTCTGTTGAATTACTGTTTTTAAATGTAACTTACTAAATCTTTTGCTTTTTTGTGCTACCTTTCCCATCCTGGCCTCACTCCGGTTTTTCTCTTTCATGTTCTATACCAGATCATAGTATATTTTTCTACATTATTTTGATTGTCTGTACCCTCTTTCCCTTCTCTCTCAATCCACTTTCTTATGTTCTTTTCTTTCCTTACACTATGTGCTCCACCTTCTCCCCTGTGCTTTTTCTCATTTGCCCCCCAAAATCTTTTCTCTCTCCCTGCCCCCAAAACTCACTCATTCAGCTCTACCAACCTGTTTACTTATTTGTAGATCTTTAAAAAATTACTAGACACTTAACTGACAGAGGATTACACTAAAATGAGAGGCTCAACTGTCTGGAAACAAAGCTCAGTGGTGGTATCTCCTCCCGACTCTCAAATATCAGGGAAAAGGGAAAGTGCTGGGATTCCTATCAGGGTATTATCTCTGAAACACTGGAGCTTAGATACTATGGTGATGAGTGGCAGTTTAAAACCCTGTTTGAGGGCTTCATCTTTGGTAGCCCCTGCTTTGTAGATGCCAGATAAATTTGAAGCTTTCCAGCCATTTTCAGGTTGCTGGAAGTAAGGATGAATATTTTTACAGGGCGTGCAAACTGCGTCACATGCTCACCTCCTGACAGCTGCAAGGATGGTTGTGCGAGAATCTGATCATTTACCATTTCCCATCCCTCTGATTTTTGATCTTCCTCTTTAGAGAGTAGTACCTGTGCTTACTTCAGCTGAAGAGTACTTAAAAGTGTATTCTTGTTAAGCCAAATAATTGGATCATTATCACTAAAGTTGTAGAAAGTAGGGTCTATGGGTGGATTTAATTTCGCACGCAGCGTGGCATAGTATAACTGCATTTCGTGACACCCAAATGCCAAAGATGCAAAAGAAGGAAAAATTGCTGTGGTCCCTTCATTCTGTTTTGTTGCTACAGCTTGATTCCTTTTTTTTTCTTTCTTTGCAACTCCACTGGTTAGAGCAGCAGGTTCTGAACCAAAGGTGTGACACAGCAGTGCTTTGTTAGAGATGTTTACAGGACTGCCTGCACCAGCTGAACAACCAGTAAAATTCCACTGTTGCTAAGATCCTGTGGGAACACAGGGCTGGGGAGAGGAGGAGGGACTCTCACCTTTCTTCCTTTTGCTGCATCTACTTCTGCCCCCTACCCCCCAAACACAGCACAGCTCACAAAGGCCTGTGGCATATGGATGGTAGGGGGGGTGAATTTTCAGCCATTTTGTGGATCACAAAGGGGGTGAAGTTTGAGAACCACTGTACTAGAGAACAAATTTCTCCCTTAAATTGCCCATCTTTAGTGCATGCTTAGGACAGTTTTAAATTGTAGATATCTATACTTCTGTTTGTATTTTGTGTTTAACTTTTTTAAATTTTCTAAAGTATTTTTTTCCCCTTCAGCTGATGGAGTCTGTGTGTTTAAATGCTTGGTTAACAGAGACACTGAATACTGTCGTGTGGGCAAAGAGTCTGTCCTAATTACACTGGGGTACAACAGTGCCTTACTCCAATTCAAGTCACATTCTGGTAAGTGCTTGCCGCATCACAGACATCTTGCATTTCTGAGAATCGTCTTTCTCTCCCTTTGCTGCTCTATGAATATGTTTACTAAAACTCCTCCTATCTTTTCCCTCTGTTCTACATTATCTATTACATACTGCAATATGTTCATGATCCATGTGACTTGACATATCACTCTCCGGTTCTAACCAGCGATTGACATACAAGGCATCCATTTTCAAAAACGCTACCAGAAACCCATTCTTATTCTTGAGGACAGATAACAGTTGAATATGGTACTCTTAGCATTTCATCCTTGATAAATGTAAGACTCTGTGTGTAAGAGCCAGCAATTTTTTAATTGTCCTGAAAGCTGTCCTTACCTTAAGGCTAAGCTCTTCATCTGTACAATTATGTCATTAAATAGTTTTGTAATTCAAATGCTTTTGAAACCAGCAATTCCTTCCTGTTTTTAGCTTTTCTACCAAAATATAAGCATCTATGCGCATTGGTATACTGTAACGTATACCTGCAGTCTGTATGTATTCTGTGTCTGTACATTAGCTTGACTCTACTGATGCTGAAAAAGAATCCCACTGTCGTTCTTTTAAAAAATCATTTATCAACTGCATTTAAGTGAACTTGTGAAACTTTAATAATTGCAATTCCACTTGACCAGATTTATCCTAAGTCTAACAGCAGCAAAATTTATTTTAATATAATTTTATTATAATAGCTATATGCATAAATAAGAGAAATTTTCTCACATTGACTTTTCAAAGCTTGCTTAGTTCCTGTGCAGGGCAATTCAAAAACCTAGTTTATTTATTCTGAGGAACATGCATTTTAGACCAAATGTAATTATGACATAGCACGAATAGAATTCTCGCTCTCCTATCGCATACCCAACACCATATACAGGAAAAAAAACAACTCGACTCAACACATTCAGCCAGTAATTTGGACTGAAAATCAACCGCAGTAAGATAGATTCCATGACCTTTAATAGCGCCATCACCAGTACGGATAGAGGATTATGTTCTCACCAATGTAGAAACATTCACATACTTGGGCAGCACCATCAGCCAGGACGGTGGAACAAACCAAGGCATCCGGAACAAAATCAGTAAAGCCAGGAACACTTTCAGGAGCTTAAATACAGTCTGGAAATCCTCAAAATACAACACCAAACCAAACTCAAGATTTATCAGAGCTGCGTACTTTCAACACTACTTTATAGTGCAAAATGCTGGGGAATGAGAAAGTGTGACATGTCCAAACTGTCATCATTCCATACAACCTGCCTCAGACAAATCTTCTTTATCTTTTGGCCCAGAACAATCTCAAACCAAGATCTTTTGACACTGTGCAGCCAAGAGGATCTGAGCACCATCATTACCAGGAAGTGTTGGAGTTGGATTGGCCATGTGCTTTGGATGGAAACTGATTCCATCACCAGAGTAGCAAAAAGGTGGACACCTGAAGGCAAGCGAAAATGAGGCTGCCCGAAAATAACATGGCAAAGAGCTGTGGAAGCCGAGCTGAAAAACCTGGGGCACAGCTGGGGACTCACTGAAATAGTTGCCAGAAACAGACAGGAGTGGAGGAGCGTCATAGCTGCCCTAAACGCCAGAAGCGTAGTGGGAAGATGATGATGATGATGATGATGAATAGAAGTCTCCTTTTTCTAGATCACCTGGTCTTTTGTCAGGTACCACAACCATTGTCACCACCACCACCTCCTGGCAGGTTTTAAAAGCGGTGTATTATTAGATCATCTCACTTGCATCTATAAGGGGAAATCATTCTTACATCCTCCTACATTGCTAAAGCAACACCGTTACAACGTAAAATTATAGCTCGGTATTGTTTTCCACAAAATGGTGTCACAATTGAGAAGAAATAATACTTTTTAAAAAATGAAAATGCCAGAACAGTGTTTATAGAACAATTCAGTAATAAATGGGGACTTGACAAATAATCAGAACCACTGTATGGATAAATTATTAGATAAATCTTCAGTGTCAGGATTTGAATAATTTATTTAAAAATCCTGACTGTTCTTGACCTTTCCCAGTGTTTGACATTATACAGTACACCAATGTAAAACCACACTTTGACCTTTCATAGTTATCGGTTTGCTAAAGTTCCGAGCTGTTTAACAGATCTTTCCATAAATAATCTGTGATGTACATCTTGAGGATTTAGCCTGACTAGTTTTTTTCTTTTTTTAATGTTTTCTGTATTCCCTGAAGTGTCTCATTTAGTCATTATGGTTCCAATTCTGGTGGGCATTTTAGGTTTAGGAGATCAGGGCACAAGGAGTCTGTTTTTTCTTCTACTTCCCTCTGCTGCAGACAACAGGAAAAGACCTCTCCAAACAAGCACTCAGAAATGTCAAGAATGTCTTCTGCCCAGCTCACGGTGTTCCAAAGGGGAATGGCCTGGACGTTATGAGGCAATTGCAGTTTTACCAGGAAAGAGAGATTTCATGAGGCTTGGTCCTACTCCTTAGAGAGATCTGATATAGTTTAAAGATCTGATCAGCTCCATATTATGGAACTGTTAGCTAAAACTTTTATAAGAAATTGAGAATACAGTATTACGTGTAGCTAATTGGAAACAAGCCATTTTCCAGTGTTCTCTTTATTATATTTGAAAATGGGGAAAAAATAAATTGAAATGTCCATGTAAATCTATGACAGGTTTCAGAGTAACAGCCGTGTTAGTCTGTATTCGCAAAAAGAAAAGGAGTACTTGTAGCACCTTAGAGACTAACCAATTTATTTGAGCATGAGCTTTCGTGATGAAGTGATGTGAGCTGTAGCTCACGAAAGCTCATGCTCAAATAAATTGGTTAGTCTCTAAGGTGCCACAAGTACTCCTTTTCTTTTTATGTAAATCTATGCAAGTTACTTTTACCCAGAGACATTAAAAAAAAAAAAGTCTGAGTTTAAACAAACACCCTGTTGATATCAAATATAATGTACCAGCTGCTACATAAACTTGAAGTTGAGGATAAAAATAAAATAAAAATGGCATTTATTTTTGCATGATTCCTGAGAAGTTAAATAATATTTTAAATGTATAAAGATAGCATAGTGCATAATACTGAACAGTGCCCCAATTGTGAGAAAGCTAACAACATTTTAAGAATGAAAGATTATAGGGCAGCAGCCATTTTTTGTCTGATGTCCTAGGCATAGGCCTTATTGGTGCATATAAATATTTTTTTTTAAATGAGAGAAAATAATGCTACCATCTGCAAACTTGAAGTGAAGACTTCGTCCTTTTAAATTTCAAGAGATTTTATAGTTATGGAAATGTTTTATTAGCTGAGAGTTCTCAAAGTCCTATTTCTTTTCTAGATGAGGAAAAATTCATGCGCCACTTGTGCCCATGCAGAGAACTGTTGTTCTGTGCCTTCCTGCTTCCAGCATTTAGACAGCAGTAAATCACAGATTGTATCCTCCATTTCCTGCTGAACATATGTGCAACATCTGAATAGGCTCAAGCAGGCCATAAAAATGAAAGTTAATGTATCTAGTACCTACAGGCTTTTCTTTCAAAAACAAAGATCATTTATTTGGAACAGATTAACCAACCAGTCTGTAGCCCATCTGTAGTAGGTTTGGTGTGTAGGTCTGCTCCATAGTACAGATGTCTTAATTTAGCACAGAATTGCATGATGATGATAGGATAAATTGCTCTTTCAGGGTGGCCGTAGGAATGCAGATTCCTCCTTTACAATCCTCCTAGTCCTGGCATATTGCTATTTGAGGAGTGACTCCAGAAATCAAACAGACGTGCAAACAGTAGTTGTGTTTACATAGCCTAATCAACTCAGTTCTCAAATCCTTAACAAAACAACACACACACAAACATCACACAGCAACAATACTCTATGCTACATGCAAGTGAGTACAGTAAAAGGGGGAAAAGGAAATAGGTTGATGTCGTTGATCTCCAGGCACAGAATTTTTATATATACATTCTTTTGGAAATCTAATATTTACTGTATTTGCTATATGAATAAATTGTGTCCGTTGATGCGATATGGACCTAAGCAGATATAACATATTTGATAGTGACTTTTAAAAATTATGCCTGTACTTGAATATAACAGCACATAGGCATGTCAGAAATGCAAATACTCATATTACGTTCCATGCGGAACATTTGTGCATATTTGTTCCATTGTGGTGCCTAGACCTGGTTGTGAAATTTGCATATAGAGACCATTTGCTCACTGGAAAGGCTCTCCTATGGCTAGATTGTCCAGTGATTAATTTGTTCACGTATTTTTGCACACCTCTATATTGAGTAATTTTTGGTTGTACTAGGTCTTTTTGCTGCGATTCTGAAAATAATCTGATTTTTGTTCACACCCTTTTTGCTTTTTCAACTTCAGCTGCACTCTTAGACTCTGTTTCAACAAAATACATAAGCAAGTACTTAATTTTGTTTTGCTGATTCAGAATCTTAATATGCATCATGTGAAGTTCTACTCCAATATAACTATGTAATCACTTGCTAGTTTTTTTTTTTTTTTTTTAAAGTTCTGACTTTTTTCCATGGGACTCTAAAAAGAGGAGATGGTTTGCTTCATCTAGACCTGCTTTATTACAGTCAGTTTAGAACATGGTTAAATTCACAGAATTTACTGAAAAAATCTTAAACGTTACTAATGCATAAGAATAAAGTGTGAATGTATCAGAAATATATTTATGCACAACTGCACCCCTAGTTTTGCAGATATAAATAGAGGTGCCGGAGTGCTCTGTCTGCTTTGCACCTCTCTGCGTGTTCACAGTGCCCTAAAGTTTTAACCCAGTGGAGGATCTCTCCTGTGTGCGTGGAACAAGCATTTGTTAGACATCAAAATATAGTTGTTCATTAAAATAGTTACCACTATGACCTGTCTTGCTTCCAGGGAGGTGCATGCTTTCTCATTGTTTTCCAGGCTGTGTTTAGAGCGCAGGATCCAAGATACATAAAGTGATATTGAGGCCTGCTGTTCTGTTCTCTCTCTGGATGGCTCAGTAAATGATTTTTATGCCTTCTGTTATTTTTCATGTCTGTTGTTCTTGCTGTTGGCATTTTGAGTCTGCCATCCCCCTTGAGTGATAGCTTTCATTGTCATGACCTTCATGGAATCTCTACTCTTTGATCCAATGGGGGAACCTGCCAACCAAAAACTTACATGCTATTTTGAATATCTCACTGACTCTTTGCAAGGCAATAATATCTAAAGGGTATCCCAAGGGCTAATCTGATTCTGCTGCTGCCATGTTATCTCAATATGATATGCTGCTTGTTTTTCAGAACCTCTCATTCCTCTAACCTCTTGCACAGATAAACTAAGCGAATGTATCCATTGTTGGTGTTTAAGGTCAGCAATTGGCAAAATGATTATAAAGAGGGGAATTAAGGGAGCAGAAAGAAGATCAGTCACATCTTCCCAGCTTTTGTGTATCATGTGACATCCCACCATTGCTCTAGGACAGCGGTTCTTCAAACTGTGGGTCGGGATCCCATTTTAATGGGGTCCCCAGGGCTGGCTTAGACTTGCCAGGCAGCAGGGCTCAGGTTATAGGCCCACTGGCTGAGGCTGAAGCCCTTGGACTTCAGCTTTGACCCCTTCCCCGCCCAGGTGGGAGTCAGGTGGGCTGAGGCTTTTGTCCCCCCTCCTGGGGTCGTGTAGTAATTTTTGTTGTCAAAAGGGGGTCATGGTGCAATGAAGTTTGAGAACCTCTGCTCTAGGAGTTAATCCATGTTGTTTCCTTTCTCCCTGCATGGTCATATTTATTTTTTGAAGTTTAATGTGGTTTATCAAATGTGACAACTGTGTAATCCAGTGCTTTTTTCGTTGATGATGTAGCCGAGTGAGTTAGAACATTTTTTTTGCTTTTTGTTTCCTTCATGTCTTTTTTTAGTTCTGATCTGGATAATTTTAAATTTCCAGATTTTCTGTTTTACATTCAAGGTTATTAATATTCCGCCAAACTGTCTGAGTAATGACATGAAGACAGTTACTTGGAAACTGATTTTTTTTTTTCAGCTCAGCCATAGCTCTCTTCACCACTCTTTGATCCACCTGCATGTAAACCTCTGCATAATGGCGCTGTTTTTGTCTCAGAAGAGGGGATTATCTGACTGAAAAAGTCATGTTATGGTTTGTTTGTCTTCTTCTTTAATGTTGTCTGGTAGCTCTGTTCTCAGTCTCAGCAATGACATCCCTTGGAATTTCCAAAGAGTGTTTCAATAAAAATTTTTTCTCAATTTTTCATTGAAATTTTAAAATTCGTGCCTTAGGGAAATGTCTAAGCACCTGGAGTGTTTCACTCCCACTTAATTTTCAATTGTCGTGTTCCAGTGAGAGTACAGGGTTTGTTGGGTTAATTTCTTGTTTAAAAATATATTCTAGTTCAATCAGTTAAGCAGGACATATATTAGACAATGTTGGCATTATTTTGAAATTGATGTTGGTTAACTATTCTACAAACTGCTGTATCCACCAAGTCATTCAAGTGCCAGTGTGTCCTGAACAAGAGTGGGCCTCGGTTTTGTTGGACTCTATGTGCAGTAAGGTGTGCAGGGACCCGTCTCCATCTGTATGTAGTTGGGCATGTAATATTATGCTTGGTTAATTGGGGCTGTGTATGTAGAATTGCTGGATGAATGAAATAATGTAGCCCTCTGGTCCACAGTAACTCTAAGGTAGAGCTGGTTGGGAATTTTCCATCAAAATGATTTTTTGATGGAAAATGCAGTTCCTACATAATTAAAACTTTTCATGGGAAAATGTGGTTTTGGTTTGTGTTCTCTTAACCTGCTCCTCCCCCTGAAAATATTTTGGTTTGAGTTGATTTTACCCAAACTGTAATATTTCACTTTGATGGCTTGAAACAAACAGTTTCATTTTGAGTTCAGCATTAAACTGCATCTCCTGATGGGTGCCAGATTGCCTTGTGGCAGTAATAGGACAGTTGCCTGATGTCCCTATTCTCTCCTATGGGCCAGGCTCCCTGGCTGGACTATATCTTGTATGATGTTCCGTGAGGCGTGATCAGAGGCAATATCACATTGTATCATGGGAGATATCGTCTGGCTAGGCAGTCTAGTCCATAGGAGAGAATGTGGGCCCCAGACACCTGAGCTACAACTCCCATGATGCAAAGTGTCACCACAGGTAGATGCAGTTCAATTTGAACTGACTTGAAACAAAACATTTAGTGTCAGTTCAGCAAACTGAAATAAAACACTTTGATTTGGAAATATCCAAATGGTCAGTTTCAATTGAAAATGCTGAAACAAAACCTTTCACCATTTCTAAATGAAAAATTTTCAGAACTCTTCATTCTGGGAAAATTCTGATATGTCAACTTTTCATCCTAATTTGGGATGAAAACAAATATTTAAGTATCCTAATTTCCCATGGGACAGAAATTCCAATTTTTTGCTCAGTTCCAATCTAATGTCATTACTTACCATAGTTTGTATGTTTTACAAAGTACATGGTCTGGTGGTGCCGTGTGCTGGCCCTGTATTGTTTTCTGTGGTTAATCTATAGTACTTAGCATAGAAAACACAGTAGGCTTAAACTTTGTTTTGTTTAAATTTTTGGCTGGAATTTGATCAGAGCTGTTTAAGGTACAGAGCTTTATTCCCTCCAGGTGAACAGAGGATAGTTTCAGGGTTCATGTTGCTTTTAAAAGGTGAGGGTGACAGTATGTATTTGTTTATGTAGTTTATCAGTAACTTAAGACATGGCGAAACATATTCTTTTTGAAATGATTAAAAATCAGGTTGGGGGAAACACTCCGTGGATGATTGTCAACACACCATGGTTTGTATGTTGAAGCTGTGGAATAAGTTTGGTAAAATACCATGCCAATAACCCATTTCCTTTTGAAAATTAGTAAAACCATAATCTCTGCAAATCTGGAGTGCACTCCAGCAAACTAAAATCTGCACACTGATTAATGTGTCTGTTGATTTCTGCCTGTGCTATGCACACTGGGACTGTGAGTTTTCACTCACTCTAGATTAAGTGAAGAGAAACATGTCCCTGATCTCTCATGATGGACCTAGTGTCTCACCCCCAAATATTCATCAACCTTGTTAGAGGATGCACCTAGATGTAGACACACAGCATTGTGTACATTTTCTCTAAATATGACACAGAGCTAAATAATTAGCCCATAACACATTTTCCATGTTGAGCTAATAATTGTTTACTATGGTGCATGTGGTCTACAACCCTGCTTCAGTTATGACAATTAACTGTTACCAAACATGTTTTTTCTCTGTAATTAACATCGATTCATAGAGCTTAAAGCTAGAAGGGACTATTAGATCATTTGGTCTGACCACCTGTATATAACAAGCCATTAAATTTCACCCAGTTACCATTGTATTGACCCCACTAACTTGTATTTTGGCTAAAGCATATCTTCCAGAAAGGTATCTAGTCTTGATGTGCAGATCTGAAAAGGTGGAGAATCCACCACTTCCTTTTAGTTCTGAGATTGTAGTTTAAATCAGAGGTTCTGGACAGTTACAGTAATTTAAATAATCTTTGTGCAAAGTCGGTGTGGAACTTCAACAGCCACGTCTCATGGCACTGCTCTTTCCAACTTCCAGGATTATTTCTAAATGCTCCACTATATCTCATACTTTACAATGCAAATAATAATTAAAACAGTCCTGATTTAAGTTTATGTATAATCCATTATAATGAGGTTGATAAAATGGGTGATAACTTCCTGTAGTTCAAGTTGTTTTTATAGTATTGTAGTAGCTTGAAATTGAAGGTGCTATTTTAATACCCTGCTGAGAAGACCGTTTGATGATAATTGGCTCCTTTTATTGTTATTGGTTTACTTTGGATATGAACCACTTTGGGGCCATCAGTCCTGTTGCAAATCAAAAAAACCACAGTTGATGTAAAGGCCCCTCTATGTATGCAAATTGGGCCATTGAGGACACAGTCTGTGAGCATCAAGTTCCCCTGTATTGATGTGGGAAGTGATTCACTCACTAGTGTGCATGGAACAAAACCATTCCCAACATTCTTGCAGTAAGTTTGGATTCAGTAGAAGAGCATAAAAGGACAGAAGAGAAATCACACGCTACAAGGGAAGGGAAACAAACACTACAAATAACTGAATTAGTTTGCAAATTATAATGTAATGTTCAGTCATCATATTCACAAATTATTTAATGTTAGTTGAATTGTTAATAAATGAAGTGTTAAAATGAACATCTTAATTCCATTTGTCTCATCTACCATGTTTATGGCTATGTAAAGGCTCACATTCTGCAGAATTTTGTTTTATTTTAAGAGAAAAATTTCTTTGCTATCAAACTTGTGGCAATCCACAAGGACTCCTGAGAGCCTTTTCCTTCAGGTGTGTGCTGCCCCTGTTGCAGTTGTTACTACTGCTGTTTCTGTGTCTGCTAGGTCATTGCTAACTTCAAATCCCAATATATCATCTTGAGTATGTAAAAGGGAAGGTTGGTTTGTTTATTTTGCTTCTGCATCAGATACTTGGAAGATTGTGTATCCTTGATGAGCATATACAGTTGATTTCAGTGCTAATGCCATCATTAATGGTACTGTCCTTATCAAATGGAGAATTAAACCTCCATTTCCTTGGTTGGAGTTGTGAGATCCTGGTGTTGTGCATGTAAGAGCGTGTTTCACTGATTAACAGTAGAAGAGCTGATGAACCGAGCAGGGTTTCATATGTTCTGTGTAATCCAATCATCACCTAGAGCAGGGGTTCTCAAACTGGGGGCCAGGACCCCTTAGGGGGTCACAAGGTTATTACATGGGGGGTCACGAGCTGTCAGTCTCCACCCCAAGCCCTGCTTTGCCTCCAGCATTTATAATGGTGTTAAATATATATAAAAAGTGTTTTTAATTTATAAGGGGGGTCACGCTCAGAGGCTTCCTATGTGAAAGGGGTCACCAGTACAAAAGTTTGAGAACTACTGATCTAGAGAGTCTTGTGTTCCTCTATTTCAGACATGGGACCAAATTCACTGCTCTGTAAACTTACAAATCACAGCCCAAATTTACTGTTAGTATAACCACAACACTCTAATTGCAGACTCCAGCCGATGTTCCATTTAAATGTGTCTGAATTATTCTCCACTGCTGTTAAGCCCTATCGCCTGAAACCAAAAGGGCTAGAGGCTAATTGTAGTATGCATTTATTTAATGACTTATCACTTGTGGTTTTATTTTTGTACTCTGTTTTTTTTTTTTTCAATCATGAGTCTCTTTTTGCCATATTCTGTTTTGTTTTTCTCTCCCACGCCCTTCCAGTTTTATTATTGGAGGCCTCCACTGTGATAATGCTGAGAGACTCCATCTGCTCTGAGCAGATGGGAGAGGTGCACTAATATTATGTTTCATATTTGAGTATGTTTCATCTACAGTGAGGTTAGGCATCTCTCAGAAATCAGTATAGCTGTCTTGCTAATACATTGTCATGTAGCATTTGGTTGGCATTTTACAGTGGTATGGTACAGGTTGGTCAGAATGAGTTGTGACAGAGTATCGGGGTGTCTTCTCCCCTCTTGAAAGAAGTCTGAGCCACCCATATCATAGGCTGGCCCCCTCACAAAAAAAATTATTGGTTTGGATCCTGGGAATTTAAGTCCTGACTAGAACTTGCCTTTACTCAGTGACTGCACAGTTAAGTTTTCATGCCCACAAAGGATCTCTTCATTGCTTCATTGCGGTCACTAAGCACTAAAGTAGTGTATAAACACAGTCTAGATATAGCATGTCTCTGAAAGGTTACCAAACTGGTTGTATAGATTTTCTTGGATTAGTGGGAATTTTTTGGTAATGTTACCGCGGGAGGGGGTGCAGGTTCCGGGCGGCGTTTACCTCAAGCAGCTCCTGGAAACAGCAGTATGTCTCCCCTCAGGTTCCTACATGGAGGCGTGGCCAGGCAACTCCCATAGGCCACAGTTCCCGGCCGATGGGAGCTGCAGAGCCAGGGCTTGGGGCGTGGGCAGCATATGGAGCACCCTGGCTACCCCTACACGTGGGAGTTGGAATGGGGACAGGCAGGGAGCCTGCCTTAGCCCCACTGTGTCACTGACTGGCCTTTTAACGGCCCGGTTAGTGGTGCTGGCCAGAGCCGCCAGGGTCCCTTTTCGACCGGCATTCTGATCAAAAACCGGACACCCTGCAACCCTAATTTCCCCTCTTGGTCCTCCCGGAAGAGACCATACAAAGGTCTTAAAAGGGGCAGAGCATCAACCTTCAAAAGGTCCTGCAAGCAAGTCATCAACCCCAGTCTGTACCCGTTTATCAATGTAATTGATTCAGGATTTTCTTTATCAGTGTAATTGATTCGGGATTTTCACAAGTAACTCATCAGCAGATAGCCTAATTGGACTGGGAGTCAGGAGCCTAGAGCTCGGTTCCCTGCTCAACCTGCTGTGTGTGTGTGGAGCTGCTGCTATTGCTCCGCAGATGTGAGATGTGGCTGTAGTCACCAAAGTCATTCTCCATTTTGGAAGGCAGGGTTCTGTACTGCAGAACAGACGATGGCTGTGAAGCTTACAGCAGACCCTTGTTGCTGCATTATTGTTTAAAAGTTTAAATAAGTGGTAAAATACGTACTCTCTGTGCCTTAATAAGAACAGCACACTGTCTACCTTTTGGAATTCATCTCTGAGCGCCCCAGCTTCCGTATCTGTAAAATGAGGGAAATTATATTTGCCCTCCTTGTAAAGAGCTTTGAGATCTGTAGATGAAAAGCATTATATAAGAGATTTATGATTACTAATTGGACTTGAAGCATCCTATCTTAGATGATACCCAGTTGGCATCCTTTTCCTATTCTCTACATTCATACAAGTAGAGTGGTCAAAAATGGTAACTGTATTTGATGAAAAATGTTTTTAAAATGAAGAAAATTTTTTATTTAATGTGCTTGTGAATTTTTTCACCTTTTTTTATTAGAAAATTTTAAATGTTTTAAAAATGTTTTGATGAGGGGGGAAGCCACTTTTTTCTTATTGTTTTTGCTTATTCCTCCTGGAAAAAGTAGGTGTGGGATTACAGGGGTGGGAGTACACTGTCCTTCCTGGTCCTCCACCCCACACCCTGCTTTTTGCAGTGGGGACAAAAATGAAGTGTGACCAAAATAAAATTAAAAAACATGAACACATGAATGTTTTTTGTTTTGTTTTGAAACCCATTTTTCATCACACAGATATCACATGAAAAATGTTGACGAGCTTTACAAATAAATCCCCCTGTGTTTTAGAAATAAATACATGGCCTAAGTTCTTTTTTATTACACTCTTTAGCCAAATGCAGCATGTTGGAAACTTTGTCCCATAGATACATCAGGAGTATCTCATTCATAACTGATTAGCAAAAGTATCTGATACTGTCTGTTTTATCAACCCTGGAAAGCTTTTGAATGTGGAATAGTTTTAATTAATTGTCAGCTATGCTGAAGAAGACCTACTGCTTCTTCAGCCAATGAATGCTACCACTAGCTTTTATAAAAGGAGCTGGATGAATATAAATAATGGGGTGTTAAAGTTCATAGACCTCAGGAGTAGTACGGTAGGTGCCAACAGCATGGTTAATTCTGTAAAAGAAACAAATGTGCTCTTGCCCTTCCAGTCACTAGACAGGTGCCTTTTACAGTTAATATTCTAATCAAAATTTTACGTGCATCAAATAAAAGAAATCCAGTAAATCCGGGTAGCCATGTGAAGAAGTCTTAGGTCTGATTTCAGCCAGCCACTAAAGCACTTGCTTAAAGTTAAGCATGTGCGGGAGTGCTGTGTTGAAGGGGCATGTCTGAGGCACCAGTTGGCACCCTCTTACAGCTGTGTGGGACTGTTACCGAGTCTGACTCCGATTCTGCCCTTGGATAATCGCCTAGTCCTGTGTCTACTGATTTCTTGTTAAGGACCTGGCCAGACTGCTGGGGTCATAGTCATCTCAGCGAGCTTGCAGGCTGATAGATATGGGTTAGTGAGGCTTGTGCTAACGCTGTATATATAGCTGTATAGACAGTGTTTTGAAGGTGCAGGTCAGGCTCTGAAGCCTGGGGAGGAGGCTCACTGCCACAGGTTATATAGACATACCCCAATAGTCCCCAGCTGAGCAGGCAGGAAATTTTTCCCATTAACCCTTTAGTCACTAAGCCAGCAGGGGGTCTATACCACCCCATGACAGGGACCTTCTGTGCCTCATTTAAAAGGAGCTAATTGGGTACTGCATTTGGAAGGAGAGCATGTAGCTGTGTCTCTGTTTAAGGCCACCATAAAGTTCCACCCTAAGCACCTTCACTTGGCTGATAAAATCACTTAGAAGCACATAATCCATTGCAGTATCACTAATAAGGCCTTGTCTACACACTGAGTTGTGCTAGTTTAACTACAGGTCTGTTTTAAAATCGGTTTAGTTAAACTGGCACTAACCCCTGTTTGCACCCTGGTTTAAACTGATTTAACTTAATTTGTGAGGGAATTGACTTAAGATAAATCAACATGAGACAGGTTTTAAATTGATTTAAAAATATCTAATAGGGGGTTTGAACCAGTTTAGGTTAATTGGTTTTTAAACCAATTTTAGTTAAACCGATGCAGCTTTGCGTGTTAGACAAGGCTCTATTGGTGACTGCTTCACAGTGCCTAAAAATACTTGTCATTTATGGCACATCGCAATTTCCACCTTAAGTGACCTGGTCAGGAAACCAAATGGGTGTGCCTTTTTTGTTGCTTTGTTCTGATGTGTATAAAAAGGCAATAAATAAAACTGCTTGTTTATTTTACTTAAAAATATTAAGAATTACGTAAGAACGGCCATACTGGGTCAGATCAAAGGTCCATCTAGCCCAATATCCTGTCTTCTGACAGTGGCCAATGCCAGGCCAATGAACAGAACAGGTAATCATCAAGTGATCCACCTCCAGTTGCCCATTCCCAGCTTCTGGCAAACAGAGGTGAGGGATTTTCAAGTCTTTCAGAATTTCAAGAATTTCGGTTTTGGAGTTTTTTGAAGGATTTTATTAGAGGTCTTATAATATGAATTGTGAGTTTATCAGCCCTTAGTGGAGAGAGAAGTGATGAAACTTTGGCAGATTTTTCCTTTCAACTGTTTATAGAACATTGTGAGTTAGATAAGTGTGGTTGGGATTTTGGTTTTATTTAGCAAAAAATTATAATCCCCCTCTCAAATTGATTTTACGTGCTTGATATTATGATATCATCCTTCCAGTTCTCAAGTTGTCCATCGTATCTTCAAGAAAGACCAAAGTAGAAAAGACCTGAATTTCTAATATTTAAAAAAAAAAAAAAAACTTTTTGGGACATAGGTGGCGAAAAATTTTCAGGCCATTCTTATATGACATAAAGAAGCAAAAAGAGCCACAAAACCCAGTATCTTTTCCTTTGCAGCTGACCTTTAAATGCTTTTGCAAATCTAATCCTCACAAGAACCTTGTGAAGTAGGTAGGTAAGTATTACTGTGTTTTACCCATGAAGAAACAAGCAGCTAGGTTAAGTAATTTGCCCAAGACAATAGAAGGAGCCTCTGTCAAAGCAGGGTTAGAGGAGTCTGGATTTTGAGACTCAGATTACTAGGCCATGCACCACTTGGTTAAATAATGCTGTACTTGGATTTATAGCCCACAAAACAGTAAAAGTACTTTACGGAGACAGGGCTGCAGAATCGAGCTTACAGGTAGTAGTATGGTACCATCTCTGGCAATCCAGCAGCCTTCTGAGAAGAGAATCGGTTCCACTACTGTCCTAGAAGGATAACGTGTTGTACAGAGTCCTAAAACCTCGGTAAAGTACATGGGGCCCTAGGATTAACAGTAAATATTCTGTTGGTTCTTGAAAATCAAGCAGGAATGTTGAATAGATTTTTAGCTCCAAGTGTTTGGCACTTGGTTGGAAAATGTAGAGTTCTAATCAGGGCAACCCAGAAATATGCAAGTTATGTGTTTAACCATTCTTGGGGTGGATTATTTTTGAACTTTACTTTCAAATAAAGACTTGCAAGTAATTCTGATTCAGCAAAGAGACTACAGAGAACAGTCAGCCTTAAGTTATCTAACCTATTTTTTTGCTGTACAATAGACACTGCTTTTTATTTGTCCAAGTAAAATTATAAATGTTCCTACCGGCTTGCAGTTTTGAAAGCCTGCTTTACATACTGAAGTTGAATAGATATTTAAAATAAGACAATTTGGGATAACATCTTTGTTAAATACAGAAGTATACCTAGTCCATTTTCATAGTGGCTGGGGCAGTGCTTTGGGCATGTCTCCAGATCTGTTGGAGCAGATTAAATTCCTAGTCAGAAAACTAGGTTTCAATCAAAGAACATTAGTCAATATATGAGAGTGAACGTATTCATAAGATCTGTGATGGTTAGCAGCAGCCAGGAGTTGTAAATGTTAAAAGACGTTTGAAGAGATCTTTTCTGTTAAGTAGGGTAATCAACCAGAAGGGAAAAATACTACATCAGTGTGTGGGCTGCAAATGGAACCAAAAGAGTTATTGGAAATACCTGCTTAATACTGAAGACAGAGTGGCTAGCAATGTTCTGCCTCCTTCAGGAACAATCTATGAATGAAATAGCCACCCCATTCATCCTAAAAAGAATCCAAAATATGCAACTTTTCCATTACAGATTGTCACTTCTGATTTATCTTCTATATCCATTTTATTTACAGTTTTTTCAATCATTCGTTCAGTTTTTACACAGTCAATTGTAAACATGTAGAACTGTGGCTGTTTATCATGGGATTTACATAGACAAACACAAGTAACTGAGGTTTCAGACAATATCTGAAAACGATAACCTTGTAATGAATACTTTTTGCCTAAAGAGATCTAAATGATTTCCTTTAGGAGCAGTGTCCTGTATGAGGAAGAGAATAAACATAAACTTAAAAAAATCAAAACTCCAAGCTGCAGTAATAATTTCTATCTGCGAGCTGATCTGGAATTTGAAGTTATTTATCTATCATTTCCTGCATAAGTAAAAGACTCTCTCTTTAGACGTGAAATTTGTAAAGGTTGAAGGGGCTTAACATTTAAATTTCAGTAGATGGAAACAAAATAAGAAGAGAGAGCTTTGTGTGGTATGTTGATTCAGTTAGAAGCTGGATTGAAGGCTGTGGGGATTTCAAACAGGTGAAACAATTAGTTTTTCATGGAAATGTTGTAAACTGATGCTTTAATTTAATTTATTCAGCTAAGATTTTTATTTTTTCATTTTGCTGGAATGAATTAATTGTTTCTTACCCAAAAATGATTATCAAGATTCATATTTATTTTTTAATATAAAAGTAGCTCACATAGTTTCTAGCATAAGCCACTGAGGTACACACAGAAAATAGAGACAGGATTAAAAGCTTACTCTAAGCTTGCTGGGAGTTAAAAGATGTAATGCAGCCACTATTTTTTCTTCCTGAATCTTGAGTACCTTGTGTGATGTTTTGGATAACAGGATGGCAGTACAGTTCCACTATTACGGCAAGTTCTAGTAGAGGAGAGTGGGGAGGGACACAAGGAGCGTTTGTCTCTTTCCCCATTTCTCCCCTTTGCATTCTTCAAGAGGCTCTTATGTTCTTCCAGCATCCACCCAGGGCTTATGTAAAGGAAACTGATGGATTAAGGTCATCCGAGGCCAGTACTGAAAAAAACCAGACTTTTGTCTAAACACTTCATTTAGGACCACTATTCTTTCTTCTTTTAACCCAATGTCTGTTTGTTTTATAATTTGCTGGGATCGTAAGTGGACAATTACTGTTACAATCATCTATCCCGACCCAGAGGAGAAAGTACGACAAGCAGATGAACATAGTTCTCTCTCTTCTTCCCATCACACACATCCTCTGAGATCAAAGATGAGTCATAATTAAGGTTGCTGTTCTCTATCCTGTGTTAACACTTTTGCAAACTGTGTGTGTGTGTGAGAGAGAGAGAGAAAAAAGATTGTCCTTGGGGGGAAAAGGAAGGCAAAGGTATTGCACCAGCTCTCACGTTTCAAATAATTAGGAAGGAATGGAAGAGGCATAAGATATTGGCTGTTTTTGGAAAAGAATTTTTCCCCTAGCATGAGACTCTTTACTGCTTTACTTCATGGGAAGATAACAGCAGAAGAGTGAAATGGGTTAGTTTCTGGCCCACCTCTAGATGCAGGGCAAGCAGCTGGGCCTCACAAGGTTCTGTTCATCCCGTGGAAACTGTATATCTTTTTAATGAGTTTTCTCAAATTTACTTTTTTCTCTGTGCTGTGAGGGATAGAAAGGGGCATGTCAGCGAGGCATCATGTAGTGGCAGTGTTGATTCCAGATTGCTTATAGGTTGCTCCAGGGCTGGATATAGTCAGTCCAGGACCCCAGGCTCATAAGGCAAGGCAGGCTCTCTCCCCACCCCAATCCTTCAGTCCTGCTCACTCACCATGGCCCCATCTTCACACAGGAGCCTGTGGCACTCTACCTCAAGGCAGCACCCTGGAGCCTCCATATTCACCCATGTCATATCATTAATATATATGTCATACAGCCCACTCCCAGGAGAGTGTTTGTTTAATCAGCAGGGGAGTTGTAATCGAGGGGCTTACAAAGCTGTAAGAGGGCTGCGCGTGCATCACAGAGTGGGGGATTGCTCACCTCTGTGACTCAGCAAAGTCCACCAGGACACATCTGGGCTGGTGTTTTCCAGGCACATGGACTGATGATATAAAATAGGAAACAGTGTCATCATGCTTTTACCTTTCTCCTCTCCCATGTAAGTTGGAAGCAACAAGAACGCTGCCCCAGGCTTAAAGGGGAAGCCTGTGTATTAAGAACTGTAACCTGCCTGCAACATCCAGGGGGGTGAGAAAACTGCTTGATCCAAATACTGCCTAGTCTAATAAGGTTTAAGATTTAGACTGTGTGCTTACTTTTTATTTTCTTTGGTAACTATCTCTGGTCTTTTGTGCTTTCCACTTATAATTACTTAAAATCTCTCTTTCTGTAGTTAATATATTGTTTTATATTTTACCAAAAACAGTGTGTAACAGTGTGTAACATTTGGGAAATCTCAGCTCAGTTTACTAAGGCTGGTGTGTGTCCTCTCCACACTGAGGGAGGGGCAGACTGGGTAATGAACTTACACTGGTCAGACTTCTGACCAGGGCAAGACAGTCTGTTCTGGGGGTGCAAGGCTGGGGGCTTGGGAGATTTGCTGGTGCCTTTCTCTGTGAGATTTGTGAGTGGTTTAGGGAACATTCACGCAATCTAGCTGGGTGTGGGGCTCCACATGCGGTTGGGCTAAGTGATAACAGCACCTAAGGGGTTTGCTGCTTGTCACTAGCAAAGCATTGTGAGAGACAGCCCAGGCTGGAGAGATAAGACCCCAGTTCCAAGTAGTACCCCGGGGATCCCATCAAAGAGCCCCACTTGTATTGGCAGGCAGATGGGTCCTCCCTTCCCAAAGAGATGGTGGTAGCAGTATGGGCTTTCTTGTCCCCTGCCTCACAAGAGTGGCAGCAGGGATCCACCGCCCCACAATGGTAGGAGCACGTGCCACCGCCTCCCACCCAATACTTACCTCTGCAGCCGAAGTGTACCTGGTTGGGTTGGGAATGAGCCAGGCCTGCTGCACTCTCCCACTGCTATATGCAGTCCCCTGTTGGGGTGGTGTTGGCAGGGTCCACCAGAGCAGTGGGTTTCGAACTTAATACCCCTTAGTGTGTTATCTAAGCCTTAGGTGTAGACCTATAAAGCCTTTGCTTTAGTTGGCCCTGGGTTGCCCCACAAGTTCAGTGGGTTGTTACATGATTTGGTTCAGACTTGCTTGAGGAACCATGCATGTGTTTGTCTTATTCATCAGTGCTAAGCCCTCTCACTGAAACGGAATATATGGCTGTAAGGAGCATGGAGACTCTATTCAACTCCACCTTTCCAGATTTAGTGATTCTACGTGGACAAGGGCTGAAAGACCTGAGCAGCAGCAACAGAAAAGTAAATCGCTGGCTAAATTTCTAGTGAGTTCTGCATCCTGTTTGCCATACATTTTTACCAGACATTTAAAACATTTACTTTCTGAGTCTGTCTTTGAAGTTCCTACTCAAACAGAACTCCCATTGACTAAGGTTTGCCTGAGCAAGGACAATAGGGTAGAACCCTTTATTTGTATTTGATTCATCAGCTCTACTTTTTTTTCTTTTTGTGTATTTGTGTGTTTCTCCTTAGGAAAGCTCATATCCAACTTGTTGAAGTTTTTATGGGCTGGGTTAGGAAAGCCAGCTGCTGCCTCTCCTAGCTGTCTTTGCCTTGTTTGTGGCAGCTGTCCCCAGCAGAGAGGGACCAGTACAACTTAAGTCCTGGTTTGGGGAGGTCAAAAGTCGAAGAAAAGATGGAGGAGGTGATTGTTTTCCTTGGTTACTGTATTCTGAGATTTATTGTTGTTGGCTAATTAACTGCTGTTATATTTTTATTTTCCAGATCTCTGGGTTTGAAGGGCTGCTACTCAAACAGCTCCTACTTGACTAGAGCACTAAGTGACAACTTCCTTGTGTATGTACTTTGTATTAATCAGAAATTAATTATTTTTATTTGAAGACCTGTGGGTTTTGGAGTTCTCTCCCCCACCCCTCTTTCTCTTTCTTTTGGTCAGTAAGTTGTTAATATAACATGTTTTACTTAAAACTGTTCTGACTGCTCTTGTTTTAACTTTTATTTCAGGAGCCAGCCATGAACAGAGGAGGGAAGACTTTCATGCTTGGTTTTATTACCATTTATGCTACTTTTATGCAGAAACCTCTTTTCAGAGCTTTTCCTTTTCTAAATAAATTCTATATTTAATTAAATTTCCGGTATGTGTTGTCTTTTGTTCCCTGTGTGAAAAGTTTTGCTTCAGTTTTTTCGATCAGATCCAAAAGCTGCTGAGCTTTCAGGCCTGCTTGCGTTTTCCTACCACATGTCCGATATAAAAAATGTTCAGATCCACAGACGCACACCCTGTCCTGCTCCAGGGGTACTAGCTAGAATATTGGTAACATGCATAGTCCTCAGCAGCCTCTAGCTAGTGGTTTCTTAGACCATCCCTCTGCCCTGCAAATTTTTGTGACTTCATCCTGGGATGGATACCTCCTAGCACAAGGTTATTCCTTCCCCAATTATCCCTACTGTTCTCATTATTGGCTGAGGCTACTCTAGGTGGACTCTGAAGATTAACTCCCCTTCGCCCAGCTTTTCTGCAACACAAAGAAACTCCTCCAACAGATTCAGCCACAACTCATGGCCACTTGAACAGGCCTGTCAGGGATTCGCCACAGGGCAACAGTGTTATGACCACCCACGTGCTCCTCAGTAATCAGTTCAGATACTGAGACTCATCTCTCAAGGCTCCCGAAAGTTTAACAAAGATGGAGAATTTCATACCATGTAATATAACCTAATAATTTAACACATGCATTCCATTACTAGCTCTGCCATCATATTCTGCTGTTTTGCATTAACATAACATTTTTCTTAATGTAAATAATCAACTGTAGCTGAGACTGTTGGGTCAGCTAATAAATAGCTAACTTTATAAGAAGCACCATTCCCCTTCACCACTCCAAACAAAATCTATCACTGAGTTCTTGTTGTGAACATGCTATTTTGCTCTCTGTGGATTAGTAGTTTTCATATTTTGCTCCATTTTTCTTTTTTTCTTTTCTAGAATACAGCACATTTTCAAATGCACTGAAGAGGTGCCGGAATCAGAAGAAGGAACACTCCGTCTTCAATCAGCGAACAGAAGAGGCATCTGCTGCTCAGTATTTTCAGGTAACAAAGCCATCTAATGCCAGTTTTGTGGAAACTAAGTTATAGATGTTTCCCCGTTTTTCTGACCTTAGTCACCGGACCAGGTAGAAAGTTAGCTCAGGATTCTGCAGCAAAGGGTCAGGCCCTTGTTACTGTTGAATACAGGTAGTTTGGTAGAAGATGGGCTTTATCTTTTTCTTCTTTTTCCATTCCTCCTTTCCTTTTAGTTCTATGGCTGTCTATCTCAACAACAGAATATGATGCAGGATTTTGTGAGGACGGCCACATATCACAGAGCTATTCTACAGAACCACATAGATTTTAAAGACAAGGTAAGCTCTGTTGGATCCAAACATAATTGTGTCCGGAAGAATAACATTGATTGAACTCTCCTGTCTGATCTTTCCTAGAACTTTGTGCATGAGTGTACTGATATGCAACTCATATGTTTACAAAAATAGGTGTCAAGTATATGGATGCCTAGGCAATATGGTGATGGGTCACATTAAAGGTACCTTAGGATAGATTGAATCTAAACCCTGGATCCAAACATTAGATCAGAATTTCACAGCTGGCCCCTGCAGACTAACCAGAAACCCCAATCTGAACACTCCTAAAATCTTTCTCTAACAGTGCCCAGATGCTTCACAGGAAGGTGCAAAAAAGTTTGCATTAGGCAGGTTTGGAGCAATCTGCCCTCCTTCTCCCCCTACCCCCCCCCCCAAAAAAAACCCCAAATAAAAAAGATTAGGTCTCCTCCTACTTGCTAATAGTTAAGAGATTGGCTTAAATCGTGAAGTATGAGGTTGAATATCCCTTCCAAAAATGTATATCATATCATACCTCTGGATATTCATAGAATTGGAACGAACCTCGAGCGGTCATCTAGTCCAGTCCCCTGCACTCCAGGCAGGACTAAGTATTATCTAGACCATCCCTGACAGGTGTTTGTCTAACCTGCTCTTAAAAATCCCCAATTATGGAGATTCCACAACCTCTGTAGGCAATTTATTCCACTGTTTAACCATCGTATCCATATACATGGTCAATCCCTTTTTGAATCTTGCTAAATTTTGATCCCTAAAGACAACATCTTGTGGCAATGAGTTCCACAGTTTACGGACACATTGTGTGAAAAAAGTGTTTCCTTTGATCAGTTTTGAATTTGCCATCTTTTAGTTTATTGAATGTCCCTGCTGCAAATTGGGTAGAAGTCTTCATTGAGCAATCTGCGGGGATGCCCAGTCCCCTTTCTTGAATTGATATCGTTAATTTAGAACCCCGTAAGGTGTATCTGAATAGATAAAATGTTTTCACACCAAAGTCGCATTACTCTGTTTCAGTGTTGAACTTAATTTGCCACATTGCGCAGTCACACCTGGCTTTGGTTAGGTCCATCTGCGGTTCCTCTCTGTCTCTCTGTTCTTGACTAATCTAAATAACTGTGTAATCTGCAGAATTTGCTGTCTCACTATTCATCCCTCTTCCAGATCATTAATCAATATGTTAAGCAGCATAGGATCCAGTATGGAACACTGCTATAACCAAAAATGCAATCTGAAAGCAACAGTTTACCAATCTGCTAAAAGTTTTCCAGGTCTGTAAATGGCTAAGACTGTGCGCTGCACCTGTAACGTCTTCCCCCAACTCCTGCTTTCTGTGTGCACTTACCTGCTTTTTAAGACAACAGCAAAAAACAAGGCTGATGTCAACTCAGGGCCATCTAAAATTGACACCACCCCAAAACAAGACTTTTAATACAATCTAAATTAAGCAAGAAATTTCCCCTTCATAAAACATAAGTCAAAATAAAGAAAATAGTTAAAATAAAGTTTCTCTTCACTTTTTAAAGTTTCTGATGTTCTGAGTTTTTCTTCTTTGTATGTGTTTAGTAAAAGGTTAAGATGCATTTTATGATGCCTGTTTGCAATGGGAATAGGTCAGTCATACCTTTATGCAAACCTCAAACCATACTTAACTGTTTAATTTTGTAAAAGTAAAACAAAGGGGTTTAAGAAACCTTAACCCCTTTTATGGCTGAGACAATCCTCCCCTCCCATCGACTCAACAATACCAGCGAGCTAGGAGTTTGCCTGGAACACCAGTGCCTGGCCCATAAGAGTGTGAATGGTATTGGATTGTTGATTTGTTACATCATCAACTGATTAATTTTCTTACCAGAACAGGTAGAAATCTGGTATTACAGGGTCTGTAACTAGTAGAACAGCAGTGGATTGGGAACACTCCTTGTCCTTTGGCTCCCTACTGATGAGAACCCCAATAAGAGTTTTTGCTTTTTATAGTGAGAAGGTAGAAAATGGACAGCAGAACCCAGTTGTGCACATTTCTTTTATGCTGAATTAAGGAGGAGGAAGTGTGTAGGCTGTGTATATTTTGTACCTGTTGGCCCCTTTAGCAGCTATTGCTGTTGTACAGCTGCTTGCGTTCTCTCTTGGGGTATTTATTTTTCCAACTGTTGGAACTGCCTTGGCCTCTGTTCAGCATACCTAATAGTAAAGCTGTTACAAACTTGATGCTGCCGGCCACCCACCTAGAGAATGGTCTCCCTATTCCCTGTCCTGTGAAATGAGAAGTTTCAGAACAAATGTGGTAGAAAAATTGGATAGGATATTTTGTGAGAAAACTCTTTCCCACGAGAGTCTGAGAATTTCATTGCTGCTTAGGTTTGGGCTAGCCAGGGCAGAAACACTGCACCAGTGTTTACTGTGAAAGCCAGAAAGCATAGAGGCATCTGAAAGACTGAAATATATAAGAAGCGTGATGGGGGGAGGGAGTAAGATGAGGATAAAAGAGCACAGTAATTTTCAGATCTTCAAAAAGAGTTTGATTCAGTTGTTACTTGTTTCCTAGCCAGTTTGGCCATTCAGTTGATTTTCACATTGCTGTCACTTTCCTCCTTTGATGTAAGGAAGTCAAATTACGTGAAGTGAAAGGCATTTATGGTGGAGAAGCAATCACCTTCACATTTCAGTTATTTTTTGGAAAAATTTATCTTGTGAAGGAATGAAACGGTTGGTCTGAGGTGTGGTGGTAAAAACTGATTCTGGACCCCTTGATAACGTTCTTGGCGGTATTTTCAATACACATTCTGTTTGTAATTTGAGTAATAGATGAGCTACTTCAGAACTAACTGTGGGTAGTGCTTGTACCAACCATTTGTGTTTTTAAGGAAGCCTAAAGAATATGGAGACAATTTTTTAAAAGTAATGAATCCTCGATAATAAAGTTAGAAAACATTGCTTGGATTGTCCTCTACACTACTTAAAATTGTCCTCTTCTCCATAACAACCTTTCAAGTGTTGTCTCTAGAGTACTTTCACTAGTGTTGCCTCAAACTTTTTAATCATACATTTTTTCTATTCTTGTCTGGTCTCCCTCACTATTTGGCATTAGGAAATAATTTCCTAACTACCTATGTTGCTTTTGAAAATTTTACCCTGGACTTCAAATGTTGAAATGCCACTAACATGGCGCCTTGCAAGTCAAAATGTCTTCTTGTGGTTTAACTAGAAGTAATGACCTAAAACAAAAAAATACAATATTTTTAAATAGATGGTAAGTGTAAAGTTAGAAATAATTTCCTAATTCTCTTTTTGAAAATGGGATTTAGGCTCCTAAGTCACTTGGCACTTTTGAAAATGTTGCCCATAAGTGTAATTTTAAAAAAAAATTATTTGAGTAGTTTATGTACTACATCTGCTCTAAGTCTCCCCAGCCAATTTTTGTGACTTTTAAAGTCACATTGTTCTTCTATTTTAAAAAGTCCCCTCCACACCCTCCTTTGCTGTATGAAAGACTCACACAAACAAAGGGGAACTGACCTGATTCTACAGGGGAGCAGACTATATAAAAAGTGCTCTCAAAGACATTCAGTAAACAGAGAGAGAAATTAGAAAGAGAAAACGAATCTTTCAGTCAGATAATAATTAGATATTACAAGTAACAACAGTATGGTAGAAATAGTTAGACCATATTCGCAAAAAGAAAAGGAGTACTTGTGGCACCTTAGAGACTAACCAGTTTATTTGAGCATGAGCTTTCGTGAGCTACAGACCATATTGTGATTGATTTTTTTAAATTGATGGTGTCCCTTTCAGGAATAAGGCCCTTATTCTAGAGCCTTGCAACCTGACCCAAACCCAATGGGTCCAGACTACAGTGTCAGGTCCAGGTGAGGTGGAATAACAACTGGACACCCTCGGGGTGCTCTCCCCCTGCTGCTGGTGGGGCCGGAATGGCAATGGCTGCAAGCCCCGTTCCTGCTGGCTGTCGTAGCGCTTCTTATTTCACAGCACAGCAGAGGGCAATGGATGACAGGAATGGGTCATGCAGCCGCTGCCAACCCCATGGGCAGGAAGCTGTGGCAGTGCTGATTAAGGGATGGGGGGAAAGGTAGGGATCGGGTTGGGTCCTGGTCAGGCCTAAAAATTAGGCCTGAGCAGACCTCTGTTTTGCAAATGCTTAAGCATGTGTATATCTTTCCACCTGTGGATAGTCCCACTAAATTCAATGTGGAAAATTACTCACCTTTGTGAGAGTCTGCAGGATCATGACCTCGCTCTAATTAGATGGGTACAGCACAAATCCTCCCTGAAATGTTGATTTTTCACAATTATTTAAGTAGCCACACATCTGCTTCAGACTAGTTCTTGAAACTCCCACAAATTACTGTCCTTATTTATTTACTTATACATAGATATAAATATATGAGAGCAAATACATATATAGAGTAAACTCACTAACAGCCAGTCCTAAAACTAGACGCTTATATTGAGAATATTTGACTTCTTATTGGGAAAAAAATGCTAATTCCATGTATTGAAAATCCACTGTGGTCACTAAGACAATGCACTGTGAAAATCTCTACACAGCAACTAGATGCCTGCAGCAGGCCTGTGCCAGCCGATGTGGGTTCATGGGGCTTAGGCTGTGGGACTGTTTCATTGAAGTGTAGACTTCTGGGCTCAGGCTGGAGCATGAGCTGCAGGGCCCTGCGAGCTGGGATGGGTCTCCAAGCTTGGGCTGTAGCCTGAGCCCGGATGTCTACACTGTAATGAAACAGCCCCACAGCCCAAGCCCCACAAGCCTGAGTCAGCTGACATGGGCCAGCTGTGGGTTTTCTTTGCAGTGTAGACATACCCACTGAGGGCTGGGTTCTGATGCTCTTACAATGGATAGTGCCTGTCATGACATTGCTGGCCCCTTAAAGGGAGTCTGGGCATAGGCTACCTGTGAAGAGTTAATTTAATGAGCCCATCTAGGTAGTTAATTGGATAATGAACACTTGGGCCTGATAAAAGACTATTAGGGCTTGCTTATAGGAGGTACTCATAGAGAAAGAAACTTTCCAAAGGGAGAGACGCTCCCAGGATTGAGAACCACAGGCCCCAAGGAGGAAGGCTGTGTAACCTCCGAGCCCAAGGAAAGAGACTTTAGTTTAAGCTTATTTTGGATTTAATAAAGTAGAACCCCTTCAGGGGAATCTTGTCTTATATCCATTTGGGGACTGTGTGGAATTCTTAAAAGGCCCTGAAAGAAAGGAAACCAAGGTAGGTATGCCTGCAACACCACATTATCTCAACAGGGGGCACCTCCATGCCCTATAGCAGTACCTTACTCCACAAAGTCAGATGGACCATATGAGAAGTAAGGTGTGTTACTGGATGTGAGGAAGGGGCTCAGAATCTGGCCCTAAGTAGAAAGCCGCATTTCTCCATTCCATTAGTAATGTTTAACCATAGCCATTGGTTCTTCCCTCTCCTCTCGACATATACAAAAAGGAAAGGTTATGATCAGCAGTGTTCCCCAGTAGGTTTTGAGAAATCTTCTACCAACAAATCCTTCCGTCGGCCCTGTGGTTAAACAGAAACTTGTGCTTGATTGTCATTGGCTCCCTGCCTCTACCTTTTCTTTATTCCCCTTTGCCCAATATTTGCAGTAATTTGCTGTTTTGAAGTTAGCTCCTCTGGGCATGGAGGTGTGGTCTAATACTCACCAAAGCACAGAAACAAAACTGGCTCTGTGACAGCCTGTTGTCTGTGAAATAAAAAATGAACTTAATAAAATCTTGCACTAGGAAAAGAAAATAATATTAGAGGCAATGTTTTGGCCCCAAGGCCTAATTTGAAGCTATGTAAAATAAAAGAAACAATGTTAGTTGCCTTAATATTTCCTGTATCTGTGAAACAGAGATTCAGACTGGCTACAATACGCGCTGGCGGTTGGATTGCTTTCATTAGTACGTAGCCTAGGTTTCACATAAAGTATGTTTTTTAAAAGTGAAGCACGCTTTCAGCCCTGACAGATTTTCTTGCCAATACTACTTCTCTTTCTTTTTATGTATTCACAAAAATATCTTATTTTTCAAGGCTGCTACGCAAATTGCATTATTGGGAGGTTTTGAGCTTATTGGTAGATTGAGCTGCAGCATTTACTAGAGGAAGGGCCATTGGGGCAGTTTTTGGAGCCAGTTTAATTTAAGGCCAGGGCTCAGGTTTGAGGTTAAGTCAGGAGCATGATCTGATTTCTGAATAGATAGCACTGAAGTCTTATGAGGTTTTGTTCCCAAATGGCAAAAATCACAAAGTTAAATGTTCTTGTGAGATTTCCACTATCTTGGGCCAAATCTCATGAGAACTTCAGCCAGATTTGAATTGCAGAATAAGGCTTCTTGTTTTGTATCCAGCCCAGAAACAAAACCAGAGGGGGCAGGTTCAGATCTGGAGATTCATTTCTGAATTACTTCTCTTTCACTCACACTCTCACTCACTGGTTAGGCTACTCATCTTAATCGTTCTGCCACTAACTACCAATATCTATCTATGTACTTTTGAATCTCTTTAACCATGAGATCTTGAGTGACTTGTAATTCCATTGCTACACACTTTATGCAGCTTAGTATAGCGGGATTTGTGTGGACCTGCTGGTGTTGGTAATAAAGCTAGCAGCAGAATGCAGACTGTTTAGGCAACAGTACGGCACCAGCATTTGAAATGAGAAAATACATTGAAAGAAACCCCCACTGCATACTTTACTCACATAAGGAGTCCCATTGGAGGACTCCACAGGGCTATTTATGTGATTAAAGTTATACATCTGCATAAGTGTTTTCATTTAAAAAAACAAAAAACCCAAAACTCAATCCTGCAGTGATACTATTTGCTTAAAGTTAAATATGTGCGTAAGTTTTTTCGGAATCAGGGCCTTCATTTGAAAACTACACCCAGCTATTTATGGACCTAGCAGTATGTAAAAATATTGCACAAAATATATACATATATGTCTGTGTGCACGCATGTACATCTAATCTATCTAAATCTTACTTAATACTTCACCCATTTTCTGTATTCTTTGTGATACAGCATGGCCAGAGGGCAGCAGGAGAGTGTTAGAGCCTTATTCCCTGTAGAGGGAAGAAAGTTTGCTATAGATTTATTAAAGCACCTGAAGCCAATTAGAGCCCCTGAAGCCAAGTCACCTGATTAAAACCCCCCTGCTTCAATCAGACAAGGAAAGGAGATGAAGCAGAGTGGATTGGTGTTGGAGCAGAGAGCAGTTTGGAGGAGGTGAAGCACAGTGGATTGGTATTGGAGCAGAGAGCAGTTTGGAGGGAAGCAGAGGAGAGTTTGGAGAAGTGCTGCGGTGGGCTAAGAAGACCAAGACCCTAGGTAAAGGGATACCTGGTTTGTGCAGAGGGAGGGCAGGAAGCCCCACAAGCTGAAGGGCAGTAGAGGGAAGTAGCCCAGGGGAAGGAACCGCTAGTTCAAGCAGTTTATCTATTTAAATGTAAGCACCCAAAATAAAATTTATGATGATTGGCTTTTTAACACCATTTTTCCTCCCAGTTTAAATATTTCTTCAGGATGTCGTGCTTGGCCCTCTGGGACTTAGACATACAAGAATGAAATAACAACTTTGAAAATAATCCACCTTCTAAACTTCTTTTTTTTTGTGTGTGTGCCTTTTGTTTTCAAGGTGGTCCTAGATGTTGGCTGTGGATCAGGAATCCTTTCGTTTTTTGCAGTGCAGGCTGGAGCTAGAAAAGTCTATGCAGTTGAAGCCAGTTCAGTGGCAAAATATGCCGAGGTAAGTGTTTTGTTCAACCAAGTGTTTAAACTGGTCTGTAGGTAACTAGTGTACCACAAAGGCAACAGATATCTAGGACCATATCTCACAAATGGCAATGCTGCAGATTTCTGTTTATAACATGACTAAGGATGTATGTTGTTAGTGTTCATAATTTAAAAATATCTTTAAAGATATTCTGGTTGATACAATGTAATAAATACTGATAGTAATATAATAAATCATTTTCCTTCCTTTTTAATAAGGTCACAAATGCCCTTAAAATAACAATGATTAAATCTTTTCTCCCTGACAAAATTTTTTTTGCTTTTCCCTTTTGTATTTTTTTAAATTTTTAACAAAAATCCTTTTGGTTGTAGGTGCTCTGACTATTGATTTAATTTCCAATCCCTTAGTGTGATTAGTCAGCTCTTTCTCTGGTCTTAGGAAATAATCACACACTTTACTGAGCTGTAACATGTGTCCTGTTTAAATCGAGAGAGGGAAATAACTACTAAGTTCACTGATTACTAAATAATATAATTTTGTACATCTTTCTGATCCAGATATCTTATTTTTCTTTTAGTGAGTTGTAATACTAATTTAAAGATGATAGATGGACAACACTCACAACTGGCAGTCTTTTAAGCATAGACAAAGCAATTAAGGAGCTGCAGTGGAAGTTTGCCAGTGCTACCCTAACAATGTGGCCCTATCTTGCTCTGCTAGAGTCGAGATGATAGCTCATCCTGCAGAACCAATTCAGTCCTTGAGCTGTCTGCCAATTGTCAATTGTAGTAATGGTTTTCGTGATAAGGAAACCTGTGAACTGGGAATTAAGGCTGTTCGGGTTTTAAAGGAAGAACATCTGCAGTATTAGATACTTTTACTTTTTTTCCAAATATTCATAGCTACAAACCTGTAGGTTTTAACATTTTCCTTTTGGCTCTGATACAGGGCTCCAAAGAGTCTTCCTGTTCATTGTTTTATAAACTTGTATCAGTGAATGAATGTCTCATAGAAATGTTCTGGATTTAAGAAAGGTAAATAATATGATAGATGTAGAATTGAGCTAGGAATCGCATAGCATCACCTTCATATTTCCAGCTTATTTGTGCTGTGGTTAAAAATGCTTGAATAGAGGCTACTCGTTGTTTTTGTTCATTTGCTTATACATAAACAAGATATTGTGTATATATATTTTGTAGCTGGTAAGTATAAAAAAAGGTTTAGTGTAATCACTCGAAAGGACTGTGGAAAGACCTGCATAGCAGGCCCACCTTTTTTTTTTTTTCTGGAAAATCTTTTCAGTCTTCAAATTTAGATTATGGAAGAACTCTCGCTGAGTTTTAGCTTTGCTAATTAAAGTGAGGACTGTTTGTCATTTGCCAGAGACCTCAAAAGGCATCTGAAAAGTTATACACACCCCAAAAAATTATGCATGGCCAAGTTCTGACTTCACTGGTGCTGAGAGGACAAGTTCAGTGGAGTTAAAATTGTGGTCCAGTCGCTTGATTTCATGGTAAACTGAAGTATTAACTAGCAGTGGTCAGGATAATGGGATACCAGATCTCTAATAATAAAGAACAAAAGGGAACTCAAATGACCTGGGACATTGGAAATGAGATGTGGAATTTTTTGCCTTTGGTCACAGGTTTGAATTTGGTCCAGGTCAGAAGTAAACAAAAGTGATTGTTATCAGTAGGCTGATGGCCTGAGGACAGGTAGATTATATATAAAGAAATGAATAGACACCCCCCCCACACATGGTTTTGATAGAGTTCATGCCACGTCTGTGTTCTATCAAGTGCTATTTACACTTATGGTGCAATATAAACCTTTTATTAGAATAACTGATGCAGAGAAAGAGACCAAGAATCCATTAGGTCCAGTAACTGAATTGCCTTCCCACTCTCAGAGCTGGTTTCTCCAGGTGATGGCTAACATACATTGGCGGGGCAGATTGCATGGCTGCAGACTGTGCTTGCACCACTTTTCTTTTTGTGGAGAAACAGAAAACTTCAGTCCCCAGGGCGGTCAGCCCAGCTACTCTCACAAGCACTAGATTAACACTGAAAATAATTTTTAAAAAGGGAATATGTATAACACTATCAACTACCTCCAGGGTTAAATGCTACAACTGTTTAACAATATCTGACAGTTTAGGAGCAGAAATGAAGAACACCGTATTCAGTTGTAACTACAGGGGAGGGAATGTTGGGTGGAAAAAATGCAGGTGCCGAAACTGGGATTTACCCGGGGCATAAGAGGTAGTTAGGGTCTTGAATGAATGAAGGGTCTTATCCGCTTCTTGGTTTTAAATTTCATTCAAATTATGATACCTTCAGGAGCACAGTACCCCCTTCCCTGTGCTGAAATATGGATTCATTATTGTTTTAGAAGGAAGAATGTCATGTTGTCAGTCACCAGCACAGACAATATTAGCTGACAGAGCACTGAGTTTCCAAGCACCATCTTTCTAACTACTCTACATGGTTCATATATGGTTCTGTGTTCCTTGGCACTAACCTATCTTATCTGCTTCTTGGTGGTGGTTAAAACGTAAGAGGGCAATTGAAACTTCTTAATTTTTTCCTCAAAATAGCAGTCTACAAAGCACCCGCTTTCCAGGAAAGAATTAATAAGAGAGTGCTCTAGTGAGTTCTCATGACTCAGACTTCCTTTTACTGTATAAGATATGCGGCAAGAGGCTGACTAATGCACTATGAACTATTCATGTGGAGCCAGCTGCAAAATGAGGACAGACACATGCATAGAATTAAATGTCAGGCCTACAACTTTTATTAGACTTTAACATGGGGAGGGGCACTGCCCACCCATCATCCATACTCCCCTATACCAGGCATTTAATTGGTTCCAGTGCAGGGGTTACTGGGCTCCTTATCATATAACCCATTAACTGGTGCCAGGGCTACTGGGCTCCTTCCCATATAACCCATAATGTGGGGTGGCTCTCCTCAGCCTACCCCCCCACGACTCAGATCTTAGTCCTAGCACCTCCCCCTGTGAAGGGGACAGTGGGTGAAGCAGGGTGGGGACCTCAGCCCGTGAGGTCACAAGGTCTGACCTTGGCCCATGAAGGCCACAAGGTCTCACCGTATCACCTGAGCCCAAGGCCTATCACCAAAATCCCAGATCTTTTACCTCTGGGAACCATTCGTTTTATTCTCTTAAACACACTGGAAAACAGCCACAGTGGGCACCAGCAACTACCATGGTCGCTCCCTGCCCAGCCATGCCGCCTGGTATCACGCCACCTGTCCAATCCATGCCCGCACATCTAACTGTACATCAAAACCTCCCTCTGACCGATATACGCCGTCATTCCCAGAAACTTCTGTCTGATTGTAATGGATGTCCCTATGATGTATCACTGAGCCCCCTTTCTCCAGGAATATCATTGTGACCCCCTTATTTACTTTCTTACTAGCCTTGCCCACATGCACTAGGTCTGCTCCCAGCCATTGCCTGTCAGTGAGTACAGAAGTGGCATGAGCTGATCCCACTGCATGTCTCTTCTTGACATGTACAACTTCGCCCCTGCAGCCCAGCTGAGATCCAGCTGCTGTATTGGCCCAATGCACAGCAGAGTGCCCACAAATCCAGATATTGCATATGCTGTGTGTAGCTTCTGAAACAAACAAGTTAGTTATGTTTTGCTGTTCCCTGCCATCTTTTGCTTGGTGCAGATGTAAGTCCTGTAACACCTTGATTTCTAGCACCCTCTTGAGTGCACCTGCTGTGAGCTGAAACCCCTTGTAACTGCTGATGTTGCTATCCCAATCCTGAAAGAATAAATACCAAATTTGGAGGGAGGTCAAGATCACAGCAGTGCAGGGTTTTTCTCAATACTGCACTGAATTGGTACCTTATCAGACCTGCCATCATCGTGTATGAACAGCGGTCCTGGTTGTAGGCCCCAGGTTTTTAGCAAGGCTCTTATTACCTTTACAGGGCACAAGTGCTCATCTGCACATTCCTTCAACCCCACATAAGCCTCCTTTTCCTTCTGGCTTGTTTATGAATACCAAAAATGCAGGGACACTGCTCCTGCAGTTAGCTGCACATCATCTCTTACATTTAATGGGACCTGTCTGCAGCTGCCATAAGCACCAGTTCACTCACTCTAAAAGCAACAGAGAAGGCAACAACAAATGCTGCTGTAAATAAAATGGCTTTCCTCCCACAGCTGCAGAGCCTATACTAGTGGGTAACCTGTAATCCCTTCCTTACTTTTAAAAAATATACGGCAAGAGGTTGACTAATACACTATGAAATATTATAATTGGGCAAAAATAATTTGTTAAATAAAGCACACTGAGTGGTTCAGTAACCTTAACATTTTTATTGTGCGGTTTTTTACATACTAGTTTTCAAAATGTAGTAACACAGTGAGTCTTCATTAGCAATGTTCTAATATATAACGCCTGGTTATAGCAAGAATGGATTAGTTTCTCTCAGTTTCTTCCTGGTTACAGTCATCATTACTCTTGTGGTATTTCTTGCCATCTGTTTCCGATGTCCAAAGTATATACTGTAGGATGTGAAATTAACAAGTTAAATTTATTGAGGCATTTCTAGAACAAATATCCATAGACCTGGTAATAGTGGGGGACTTTACCCAGATATCTGTTGCAAAAATAATACAGAAAAAACACAAAATGTCCATTAAGTTTATTGGAATGTGTTGGGGACAACTTCTTGTTTCAGATGGTGGAAGAAATAACTGGGGGGGCAGCCATTTTAGACTTGATTCTGACTAACAGGGAGGAATTGGTTGTGAATCTGAAGGTGGAAGGCAACTTGAGTGAAAGTGATCATGAAATGATAGGCTTCCTGATCCTAAGGAAAGGAAGGAGTGAGAGCAGCAGAATAAGGGCAATGGACTTTTTAAAAGCAGACTTTAATAACCTTAGAGAGTTAGTAGATAAAGTCCCTTAGAAAGAAAATCTAAGGGGGAGAAAGGAGTTCAGGCAAGCTTGCAGTTTCTCTGAGACCATATTAAAGGCACAACAGCAAACTATCCTGATACAAAGGAATGATAAGTAGAATAGTAAGAGGCCACTATGTTTTGCCTCAGGAGCTCGTTGATTACCTGAAAATCAAAAAGGAATCTTACAAGTGGAAACATGGACAGATTGCTTAGAATGAGTACAAAAGAATAGCACAAGTGTGTAGGGACAAAATCAGAACAAGGGGGAATGAATACAAGCCAGAATAGGGAGAGAACAGGTTAAAGAATATTTAAATAAGTTAGATGTATTCAAGTCAGTAGGGCCTGATGAAATTCACTCTGAGAAACTAGCTGAAGCAATCTTGGAACTGTTAATGATTATCTTCTAAAACACATCAGCCTAACTTCAGTACCTGGAAAGATACTGGAACAAATTATTTAACAATCAGTTTGTAAGCACCTAGAGGATGATAGAGTGATAAGTCATAGCCAACATGAATTTGTCAAGAAAAAGTCATGCCGAACTAGCCTAATTTCCTTCTTTGACAAAGTTACTGGCCCAGTGGCTGGGGGGGAAGCAATAGACATGATATATCTTGATTTTTAGTGAAGCTTTTGATGGTGTCCCACATGACATTATCGTAAGCAAACTAAGGAAATGTGATCTAGATGAAATTATTATAAACTGAATGCACAATTGATTGAATAACCATGCGCAAAGAATGGTTATCAATGGTTTGCTGTCAAACTGGGAGATGTATCTAGGGGATCCTACAGGGGTCAGCCTTGGGTCTGGTTCTGTTCAATATTTTGATTAATTACTTGAATAATGGAATGGAGAATGTGTTTATAAAATCTGTGGATCACACCAAGCTGGGAGGGGTTGTAAACGCTTTGAAGGACAAGATTAGAATTCCAAATAACTTTGATAAATTAAAGAATTGGTCTGAAATCAGCAAGATGAAATTCAGTAACGACATTTGCAAAGTATTAAACTTAGGAAGGAAAAATCAAACACACATTTACAAAATGGGAAATAATTGGCTAGGTGGCAGTACTACTGGAAAGGATCTGTGGGTTATAGTAGATCACAAATTGAGTATGAGCTGACAATGTGATTTGTCGATGAGCAGTTGCAGAAAAGGCTTTTTCGGAGTGCCTTAACAGGAACGTCATATGTAAGATATGGAAGATAACTGTTCCACTCTACTTGGCAGCGGTGAGGCCTCAGTTGGGGAACCATGTCTAGTTTTGATGGCCCCATTTTAAGAAAGATGTGGACAAACTGGAGAGAGTCCAGATGAGAACCACAAAAATGATAGTTCAGATTTTCTAAATCTTTTATGAGGAAAGGTTAAAAAAAACTGGTATGGTTTAGTCTTGAGAACAGAAGACTGAGCAAGGGACCTGATAAGTCCTCAAATATGATAAGGCCTGTTATAAAGAGGACAATGATCAATTGTTCTCTATGTCCACTAAAGCTAGTTCAAGAAGTAATGGGCTTAATCTGCAGCAAGGGAGATTTAAATTAGATATTAGGAAAAACTTCCTAACCGTAAGGGTACTTAAGTGCTGGAATAGGCTTCCAAGGGAGGCAACGAAATCCACGTAATTGGAGGTTTTTAAGAACAGATTAGACAAACACCTGTCTAGATATACTTGCTCCTGCCTCAGTGTGGGGGAATTGACTTGAGGTCCCTTTAAGCCCTACGTTTCTATGATTGTCCGAGCCCCACTGAAAGAAAGACGAGGCAATGTATGAGGATTAATTAGGCCACAACTTTATTCACTCAGTGTGTATGGTAGTACCCAACAATAAATTGTATAATGCAGGTCATGATTAAGGCTGTGAATTTGTCACGGAGGTCACAGATTCCATGACCTCTGTGACTTCTTCAGTGGCCGGTGTGGCTGGCTCAGAGGAAGCTCAGGTAGCCCCGCGCCAGGCGCACCAGCCACTGCTAGGGCAGTCTTAGGCCACCATGCCCCCAAGCCCCTGTGCCCCCGGCCACAGCAGCAGTTTGGCTTCGCAGCTCCCATTGGCCGGGAACCACTCGCAGAGCTGCCTGGCCATGCCTCCACCTAGCAGCTGAACAAGGGGATGTTGCCGCTTCCAGGGAGCCCCCCAGGTAAGCCCCGTCCAGAGCCCACCTCACCCCGTCCTGTGCCCCAACTCCCTGCCCCCTCCCACACCCAAACTGTGCTGCTGCTGGGGTGAGGAGGCATGGAGCCAGGTAGGAAGCCTGCTGGCCCCGCCAACCCCCCTCCCCAGCACCAGCAGGGGTCCTGGGCCGTGTGCCACTGCCCATGCCCCCCCCCCCCCACCCCCAGCAGCCGGGCTGCCCTCCCCTTGCACCCACAGGGCCTCCAGGCAGCCCATCCCCCAAGTTTTATTCACTGGTAAAAGTCATGGAGAGGTCACGGGCCAAGAATTTTTGTTTACTGCCCGTGAACTGTCCTTGACTTTTATTAAAAATACCCGTGACTAAAATGTAGCCTTAGTCATGATTATTTCCTTAATTGCGTCCATCTTTTTGGAACGGCTGATGGCACCCCTCCATTTGTATGAGGATTAAGGGAGCTGGAAAAAGGGGGAGAGTTTCTCTCTCCACCATACCAGATTTCAGAACCCCATAACATCTTCCCTAGCTTTCCAACCCGTCTTCCTTAGCTTCTTTAAGGGAGGCTATCCACTAAATCCCCTTCCAAATCCATTTGATCAAAGAACCATTATCCCCTCTGTAATGTGTACCTGTACTGGACACCTGCCACAAGGAAGCATCAGCAATTAGCTTGGCTGCCTCCTCCTCACCTTTATTGGGTTCCCAGGTATTTACGAATTCATTCCCTCATATGGGCCAAAAATATATCCGCTCTCTGGTCGGATAGGGGTACCCCATCCTTCCTGAATAACGTGGGTGCCGAATATGACATTTCCGGGTGAGCAATTGCCAATCCATCTTGGTGACATACGAATTTAGCCACCTCCCTATTCATGTGCCTCCTGGCCTTATCAACCAGTGGCCGCTTTATGGCTTCCTGCCATACCCTCCTCTGTAACATCTGAGACCAAATAATCATCACCCTCACGCAGAAATCTGGATCTGTCCCACATCAGAGTGAAAAATAACCACATCTGGTGTCTGTGTCCGGGCTGCCAAAGAGTGCACAAGGGGCATCAGCTCGTCCCGGGGCATGGCCCTTTTTCCATACCAACTCAGCCTT
This sequence comes from Eretmochelys imbricata, assembly GCF_965152235.1. Lineage (NCBI taxonomy): Eukaryota > Metazoa > Chordata > Testudines > Cheloniidae > Eretmochelys > Eretmochelys imbricata. The sequence continues at coordinate 101,674,628 of NC_135576.1, read as the reverse complement.
GCCCTGCTACTGAGGCTCAGCTGCGAATCTCCAGGTGACTTGGCAGTCTGCCTATGTGCCCAGTAGCTAATACGGCTCACCTAATTGCTGTGAAAGGGGACTTCTCTGGAAGTGCATGGAGTATAAACACCACACTCAGGTCCCTGGAGGGCACTGCCCCCACTCCCTCCCCCACCCCCACACACCTTGTCCAGTCACTTCTTGTCCTCCCTGTTCTGTCCAGGTAAATTTCCCCCTTCCTATCACCTCTGCCACCCAGCTGGGGAGCGGGGTAGGGTTCTTAGAGGGACAACAACCTCTTTTCTTCTGGCCAACTGAAGAAAGACAGAGCACATTCAGTTGCAGTGAGCTCATTCTGTGCTCTGTCCCCTTTAATGTGGGCCATATGACAATAATGCAATAATCTGATTTGCAGACTGCAGTAAAATCATATTCCTTATATTAGCACCATAGAAAGTATTGCAATAGTATTTTACTGAGATACTGTATTGCCTACAGATGTGCAATGGTTACATAGGATATCTAAATAGGGCAATTAAGGGGGAAGTTATAATGGGTGTTGCACAAGGAGAGATGCTGGTTATAGCTGAATTATCTAGTTGTTTAAGATATTTCCCTTTGTAATATTCTAAGAATATTATTTCACTCTGTACTGTGCAGTACTCCTGTGACCTTTTCAGTGTTTGGTAATTTAATTTTCTGGCATTTACATTTTCTAATGTGGCTACACTAAACTGTGCAGGAAAGATAAAGAGAAAGATTCTGTGATCCATACCACGGGAGTACATCTGGCGTAACTCCAGAGAAGCCAGTAGAGTTACTTTGGATTTAAGATCATGTAAGGGAGAAAATTTGGCCTAAAGATATCAAATGTGACACCTTATTACACTCCAAGCAATATAATTTGTTCTTTTTCATCCCATGCAGTGACAGTGTACCATGCTTAAAATAATGAGATTATAGCTGTCATGCTGTACTGTGCCTTCCTGTTAACACTGCCTGCAAACTGGAAAAATGTATAAAAGAGGGGCTCCATCCTTGGCAGCACTGATTCATCAGTTAGTAGCCTCTTTCCAGCTTCAGTATATAGTAACCCCGTGTGTCCAGCTCTTTAGCTGGTTTTCAGACCAGTGTGCCAGCTTTTCTCCTGTTCCATGACTCCACACCTTGGATATGCAATTGCTGACAGCTGAATCCTGCCCCACACAGTCACGTTGCCTGCAGGAGGGAGAAAAGATTGAAACAGCCTTTGCCCAAGGAAACAAACACTTTGGTGCATGGGGAGGTGGGGGAGTATAGCTAATAGTCCTTGGTGGTGTACGAATGAGCCATGAAATGAATGCATAATCTCAGTCTTCCAACTTCGTTATAGTAAATCCATTAGGCAAAAACAGGGGAAACAAGACTAGGAATGGGTACCTGGCAATAATACTAGATTTGTCTAAACATAAAATGTTATTCTTAGGGTGACCATATTTCCCAAAGGAAATTGCCCGAGCACTCCTCCGTCTCCCCAGTCCCCGGCCCGAGCTGCTCGCCGAAGCCCAGCCCCCACCTCCCCACACAGGACTAGCATCACTGCTCACCAAAACACTGACTGGCCCCTGTGCGAGGCTGGCAAGAGCAAAAAAAAAGTCAGGACAGCAGGGACAGGGCTTAAAAAAGGGACTGTCCTGGCCAAAACCAAACATATGGTCACCCTAGTTATTCTAAGCAGCTCATGTAAGGCCACGGGGGGAAAATAGCATTATTGGGCTGAACTTTTTTTTTTTTATGTAGAGCACTTGAATAAACAGGAAGAAAGGGTTACGATGCATGAGTTTAAAATGATTAAACTGCAGAGGCTAGTGATGCCATCATCAGAAATAAAAAATGAGTCCTCGTGGAATCCAAGTGTGTTTGCCGTGCGGTACCAGTAAAAGAAAGCCCTTCTGGGAGCTGCATGGTGACTAATCTTATGAGAGAATCAAGAAGAAGAGATTTGTGTAGAATTAATTATTCTTAAGGCTGCCATTTAGCTGCTTCCACTACTAACAGTGAGGGTACAGATCTACTGAAAAAACTGGGTAGTCTTGAGAGGATTGATTTGTGTGTACGTGCCCATGCGTGCTATACAGCTAATGTAATTGAGAAAGGTGTTTCACATGAGTTGGGAGCAGTTGCCACTTCAGCAGAGATGAAGTATAAATGGTGACAGCGGCATAACACTTGCACCTGTTTGTAGTGTAGTGTTTACCTAATATTTATTTATACCATATTGTAAACCGAGCAACAAATAGACAAACTGCACCTGTTTGCATTTTCAGTTATTTACATTAATATGTCTTAGCAAACAATTTACCATGAAAATATTGCAGTTATCTCATCTGCTCCACTGAGTGTTAATATCCAGTGCTGTTTTGTCGGGCTTATGTAAAATGGTGACGGAAAACAGATGTCTGAGAGACTTTGCAGCACAGAGTGGCACTGGGTAAAGGCTTGAGAGTATGTCATTTCCTCCCTTAGGAGGGGCAAGTTGTTGGCTTCTCTTGAGGAAGCTGTTGTATGACTGTGGCTCAGAAAAACACAACTGGATGCTGAGGATGTGGTAAACTGTTTCTCCCAGGCCAGATCATTGTCCCTGCTCCAGGTACACAAAAGAACCATGAAGCCACTAAGTGTCCTCCTGAGGATTCCCCCAGTGTACATGGAAATTTGTATGTGCTCTATAGCCAGCCTAGTGGCTCCTACACGCTTCTCTATACTCAGTGAACACTGTGCAGTGATTGAAAAGGGGATGTGAGCTGGGGCTGAAGTAGTCCCAGGATTAGGGTACTGCAAAGGTGGCATGGAAGCACGTTTGCTTCTCCCCCGGCCTGATCACTCACTGAGCCCAGGTTAGCTAGAGCAGAGTATCTGGCCTTCGCTATGTTACTTCCTGTTCCTGACTTAGATAATTGAGAAGGCTGTGGTGAGAAAATTCTGAATATCTAAATGCCTCTGATCCTCTTGAATTTTATCAGTCTGAGTACAAACTTGGACTGCATTGGTAGATGACCATCTGGTAGTTAGATGAAAATCAGGAGCCCATGATAATATTGTTAGATTGATCAATTGCCTTAGGTACTGTAGATCCATTACTTTCATTGTGAGCTCTTTGGGGGAGGGACCATCTTTTTGTTCTATGCTTACACAGCCCCTACCACAATGGGGTCCTGGTCCATGACTGAGGCTGTTAGGTGCTACTGCAATACACATAGTGAATGATAATTATGAGCCATTAACCAGCCTGTGAACCCTACTGTGAATAGAGAAGACTGCTCTCCAATGACTACATTTTTCTCTCTCAGAATGATGCTCATGGATAGTTTTGAGCCATTGGCCTTTCACCTCCATAGTTCTTTTCCCCTATTGTTTACAAAATAATCACAGCTACCTGCATTCTTGAAAAGAGGATTCCATCAAAAATAGCTGAAATGTGAATGTTAGCATTTAAGATTGGTTCCTTTGCTGATTTAAAAAAAAATAGTAATAAGCGACTAAAATATGAGCGGATATCGAAGGTTTTATCAGAGCCGAATTAGAAATTGTGTGAAAGTGTTAAATGTAAAAGCTGCATTTGAGTTCAATTTTTTATGAACTATTGTTACAAGTAGCACCTAAAATTTCTATAAAAGAAAGATTAGAGTTTTCAGTTTGTTTATTTTGTGTACTTGATAGCAATTTTGTGTAATGAGTTTCAGTGCTTTCTCTGTATAGTCAGCTTTCCTTTTTTGTTTGTTTGTCTTTCATAGGGCTACCAAGGAGGGAAAAATTTTATATATTAACAGGAAGTGTGATTGGAAAAAATCCCAAATGGCAAAGGGATCCATGATCAGGGGTAGCATTGGAAATGACCATTAATTCAGTTTTCAAAATTGAAAAGATTTCAAGTTGGCATTGTATATATGTTGTGAGTTTTTAAAATTAGTTTGTGCTATAACTAATTTATAGCTGATCCTGCATACTCTTACTCAGTTGAATAATCTTTGTGTGCATAAGAGTACTCACAAAAGTAAGAACTACATGTGTGAGTAATGGTTTGAAGAATTAGATCCTTTGTTTAAAAAAGTTAAACTTAAATTCTGTTCTGAAACTTGTGTGTGCCCATTTTCAGATAAGAAGACATGGTTTTCTCTCTGACAATTGCACTTATGGACACAATTCCTAAGAGGAATCTCAAAAATTTCTGGCTACCAAATCAATAAGTAAAAAGCTGTCTACTCAATATTTATATTTTATATTATAGTTATATTAATTGCTAAGGCTGCTGTCACTTTTCCATTTTGACAAAGCCCTGTGGCAGGCTTAGCAAACAGACTACTTTTTAGAATATATGAAATATTTTATACTGCTTGTCATGTCTTTGTGAGATGCATTGTACTTTGGAGAAATTTGTGTTCTTAAAATCAAATTACAAAGTTCTATAATAAGCAAGAAGAAAACCACTGTTACATAGGGGAAGCTACAGTATTTTGTTTAATATACCAGTATGAGCTGAGAGAGAGGGAATATATTCTTAATTATCAGGTATCAGAGTATAATAGATGTAGTGGGGTTTCTCTGGAGAAAGCCAGGTGGAGGATGAGATGGTATAACTGGTCCTCAATAATTATCGTAGGTCAGAAGTTTATTGTACAACACCTGGTCCTGATCATGCTTCCGTTTAATTCAGTGGGAGTTTGCCATGGCTTCAATGGAAGCAGGTTAGGGCTCCTGAAGAGAAGAGGGATGTACCTGAGAGATTTGTTGTTACCTTTATGTATTTGAGATTAGTCAAGAAACTCTTCACTGATGAAAGAAAGGGCCACCTGTTTGACTAGTACTTGAATGTGTCATGAATGCTGCATAAAAAAGATGAAGGGAAAAAAATTACCAAAACACTAACATACCCTCAGTTGGTGGCAGATTGATGCAACTCCTTTGAAATCACTGGAATTACATCAGAGAGTAATGTAACTGTTGTATTTTGTTTTGTGGAATGTGTGTGTACAGTCTTATCTTTTCATCAATGTCTTCTTGCCCTGCTCTCATATTGTTCTGAAATCTAGGTCACTGGCTGCATACTGTTGCTATTATAACAATACACACACATACCCACTGTTCATTCTCTGAAAAATCAAAGGGAGAGGAGGGGGGAAAGAGATGGAATGTTCTGTTTTCTTTGTAAACTTTTTCTTTATTATGAAACACTGAAACTTCCCAAGTATTTTGTTTCTTTAGTTTAAATACGTTGATGTACACAATAAAAGCGTGTCTATTTCGGTTATGGGCAAGGTTGGTTATTGCAGGAATTTGTGATATGCTGTGTAGGAGACTATCACACTGTCAATGCGTGTATAGATATAGTCTCATTTTGCATCATATTTCTTGCCCAATGTCACCAGTTCCAGTAAAGCTCTAGCCTGTTTGGGTACCTTGTTGTATGCTCATGACAAACTTGCGCTGCTCTCACTCGGCACTTGCCATGTACATGAAATCAAAAATATTTTCAATATGGGTGTGTATATTTAAATAAGCAGTCCCTAGTTAAAAAGGTTTCACAGCGAACCTATTTTAGCAAGAGATCAGTATGAACAACTAGAGATCCATTTTGGGAGTCTGGGGGCAGGGTGCTTGAAACGAGGGTCAAGAAATAGGTCCCAGACTCACTTTTCTTAAAAAATAGGAGCTCCCCTGTCTCTACCTGATCAGTGGATCCACATTAGTTGTTAATAGAAATATCTTTGGATTGCAAAATGTTTCAAGTATGTTTGACTGGTGTATTAGAGATTATAAATTAGAAGTTCTTGTTATAGATCATGTCTCTGTCTTGGCTACACCAATCTGGACTAAGCTGATTTTGCTCCTCATAGGGTTTGTTGTTGCCAGTAGTCAAGTTAGGCCATATCTGCATTTTTAGTCAATGATAGTTACGTTGTCATAAAGCCACTGCAGTTAGTATATTGCTCATGCACATGCATATTTGGTTCCTTGCACTGGTGCTGCCACTAACCATATTGCTTCCAGTCAGTGTGCCCCTTGCGATCATCCTGGGTACTGTCTTTTGGGAGATATTAGCAATGCATGGTGGGGTAAAAACAAATCATGCAGGGTGACTGGGAGCAAGGGATCAGGTTCTCCTCATGTGCTATCCATTTCCTGCAATTTTCATACCTTGCTTAAAATCCCAGAAACCTCCACAGCATTTTACTGTCCGCTATTTCTGACCGAAGCACAGAGCTCACACAGCTCTGCGCTGTTGTCATGAGCCTTTCAAGCAGAGGATGCGCAATCCTGCAATATGTGCAGACCCACAAGAAGAACCCCAGTAATAGGGGAGATGACTATTTCTTTGGGGACGGTTTGTTGAAGCACATCGCAAAACTGATTCAAGGTGGTTGTTGGCATTCCCGGAGCAGCTGCAGACAGTGGAGCACTTCTTTTGGGCCTGAGAAACGAGCACTGGCTGGTGGGATCATGTTGTAATGCAGGTTTGGGATGGCAAGCAGAGGCTGCAGAACTTCTGGATGTGAAAGACCACATTTCTGGATCAGTGTGCTGAGCTCGCCGCACCCTCCAGCGCTGGGAGACCAAAATGTGAGTTGCATTGATTGTGGAGAAGCAAATGACAATTGCCATGTGGAACCTTGCAGTGCCAGATTTGCTACCGGAGTGTGGGCAATCACTTTGGAGTTAGAAAATCCACAGTGGGAGCCGTTGTCATGCAAACGTACAGGGCCATTAATTGTCTCTTGCTATGCAGGGCTGTAACTCTCAGCAATGTGCAGGACATAGTGGATGGTTTTGCAGTAATGGGTGACCCACACATCCCTATTTTGCCACTAGCCCACCTTGCCTCAGAGTACATCAACAAAACGGGCTGCTTTCCTATGGTTACGCAAGCATTGGTGGATCACCAGGGATGCTTCACTGACATCTGTGTGGGCTGGTCTGGGAAGATGCGGGATGCTCACATCTTTAAGAATATGGGACTGTTCAGAAAACTGCAGACAGTTACGTTCTTTCCCACCTGGCAGATTACCATTGGCAATGTTGAAATGCCAGTAGAGATCCTTGGGGACTCCTTGATAGCACCAAGGGAAGATTCAGCTACCAGCTCAGCAGGTGCTAGAGGACAGTTGAATGTGTTTTTGGTAGATTGAAGAGCCACTGGTGGTGGTAACTCACAAGATTGGATCTCAGTGAGAAAAATATCCCAATGATTATAGCTGCTTGTTGTGTCCTGAGTGATATTGGTGAGGCAAAGGGGAGGGGCGAGTTACTGCGGGGGTGAAGGGCAGAGGTGGGGAGCTGCTGAGTTTGAACAGCCAGACGCAAAGGCTATTAGAAGAACTCAGTGCAGAGCTATGCTGCTGGGGGAGACCTTGAAAGAGCACTTTAACAGTCAGCCACAGTAATGGGGTTTGGTGAACCATGCTTTACCTGGCCCTAAAGTTTTTTGGGGGGGCTATTAGGAAGGAGTTGTCTAGTGCTTGGTGAATATTTATCAATATAAATGTCTTTTAATGCACCTCTTAATTATGTGGGGCTTGCTGTATATTTTTAATATGTACACTGTGTTTTTCACTGAACTTATGAGTTCTGTGGCCCGGTACAATAACAAGCTGTAAATGCTTTGAGTAGCTCTAGGCATTCTGGAGTACGTGTTGTGAAGCAAAGAAGATGAATTAATTTCCAAAAAATAGAAATTCCTTGTGTACCAAAACCGTGCAAAACATGTGCATGCAATTCCAAAACAAACACAATAAAGCTTTTAAAAATAAATTAATGGAACAGAACTTAACAAGGGGAAAGAATATTCATGTCCATTCCAGGCCATTTTGGCTACACATAAAGTAAACCACCAGGTTTGCCGTGACATTATCAGGGATGCTGTTCCTGACAGCTTGTAGTCCATCTTCATGTGGAATGTTGGTGTAGAGGGATTCTACATCCATAGTGGCTAGGATGGTGTTTTCAGGAAGATAAGCTTACCACAGGTTGTGTTCTCAAATTTGTCTGGCTAAGCAGGATTAGTCCTGGACAGGATTTGGGTGAGAGTCCTCCAAATAAATGCAGGGTCTTGCAGGAAGTGAAGAGGATGATTCATTAGATGGCACTCTTCCAGCTGAGTGCATATTGGCTTTAGGGGACACCATGCTGTTACAGATGTGCTGTGTTTTGGGCAAGATATGAACCAATTCCTGAGTATTTGAGGCTGTGATGGAGAAGCAGGGGAATCAGGCAGCAGCATTCACAATAATAGGTCTGTGTATTTCAGTTTTGGTGGGGGGTGGGATTGGACAAATGTTAGTTTGGGTTATTACATTCTACCTACCAGCCCAATTCACTCTGTAGTTTTGATTGGATATGGTATTTGTTTTCACTTCCTGCCCTAAACTGTTGTGCAGTTTGCTCTGTTAAACATCTGCTGTGTTCCATCCCAGAGTCAGGAGTGAAAGGGATTCATATGTAGTATATAGTTCATAAAGAGCTTTGGCATCCTTCAGAGTGAAAAGAACCATGTAAAGGAAAGATGATACTTATTACATTTTTTATAACTACCTTAGCAAGAACATTATCTTACCTTGAAGAAATTGTGTGCTACTTTGACTTCCATGTGAAAAAAAAAAACACTTTAATGATTTCTTTTGGTTACAAATATGATTAAATAAATTACCCCTTCACTCATTAATTAAGGAGCTTTAATTAAACTAATTTTCTTGGATATCAGCAATAATGTGTTCTTTGTGTTGGGTTTGAAAAAAAAATACATGATGCTGAAGAATTGTACCTTGCCTTCTTAGAACATTCTAGTCACATTTTAAATAATCTTGCTATTGAACTGTTGACAAAATGGACAAGACTGGTAAAATAGCTTAATGGCCTCCATGAACACTGTTCCAAAAGTTTACAAGCAAATACAAAATTGAAGAGGAGCAAGACATGTACCCAGGGCAATACCATATGTGCCCATAATCATATATCAGAAACCAGACTCAGAAAACTACGTCTGTCTGTAGGATCAAGTTCAATAAAAGGCTGTTTTCATGGGGGCAAACTCAGTAGGGTTTGCCAAGTGAGTTCTAACATGAATATCTGTTTTAACTCCTGGGGATACACACTGCCTTTCCCTGTCTTCTGTTCCTGGTTCCTGTTAATTATAGCTCAGGGTCAAACAACTGATTGCTAGTGGCTTAGTCCAGCCACTGAACAGTCTTTTCTCTGACAATGAATTGTGGAAATAAGTTTGAAGATCTCTTCCACTAGCACCTGAACTAAACTTAAACATCGGGAGGTTTGTCTCTTCTAATCAGCTTTTTTCTTGGGAATCCACGTGGCTTCATGTAGAAGATTTTTCCCCCAACTTCCTCCTTTTTTCTGTGGTCTACATTATAATGCAGGATGCACAGACTCAAATCATGGTCCCCCCATACACAAAGCAGGAAATGGGTTTTCAAGGATTGGGGTGAAGGTGTCTTTCAATCCAGGGACAGGATACACAGCCTCTATGCCATCTCTGGTGCAGCCTCAGGGCTTTGCTGGCAGCTGCAGCCCCACTGTGCTGTCTGTAACTGTATTTTTGGCCAATGGATTTGTATGGTTGCTTCTCCTGGCTTGCCCCTGTCCCATTCTGAATCTCCACCCACTGTGCTGTTGCAATAGGTGCCCCCACAGAGCCGTGCTCCATGGTACAGCATCCCCTTGCACAACCTTTCCCCATTCAGACTGGTTCACACGAGATAATGTTATCAGTATGTATAACACAGTATGTATTTGTATCCTATAGGCAAATTCTAAACATTGTCTAAACAGATTTTGGCGCTACAAGAAGCGTTCTCTGAGTGCCAAGGTACATTTACAGATAAATATGACATACATTTCTAATCAGAGTGACTTTAGAGAGATTATTCCTTCCCCAAGCATCTTGCCACCCAGTACCTAAATTCTGAGTCAATTTCTCTTGTTCAGATGAAAGAAATGTAGATCAAAAAGTTAAGAAAAGTTTGCCCTGAGGTTCTCAGCCTGCATAGGATTCTGCACATGGTACCTAGGGATTGTGCATGCTCTAGAAAAGGTATTCCTTGTTTTGTTTTTGTTTAGAAACATCGTGCCTCAGACTTTCCTCCGTGTCTGAGAACATTCATTCCCTGAGAATAGTCATGCATTTATGAGTGTGTAGATCAGTTAGGAATAGCCTTTTCTAGAACTGTTTTGAAGAATCTTAAAGATCTCTACTGTGTGTTCTTCTGTAGTGGATATTAACTTCCCTCTTTCTCTGTGTGCGCGTGTGTTGTATTCTTTTCTTCTAGATATTGATTCTAATTATTTCTTAAAAGATGATGTAACTTGTACTGCTACTTGCTGATTCTGCACACTTTTATAAGTTTGCTCTCATCAGAGTATTTAGAAACTCTCTTTGTAGTAAGGCATGAGTCTGTACCATTTTTTAAGGTTTAATTACAGTGCAGGCTTTTCAAAGGCTGATGAAGTTACTAGATACTGAACAATTCAGAGGGTTTCACATTACCCAGAGACTTCTGGTAGAACTATGCATAACCAAAGAAGCTAACATGCTTGTTTTTTTTCCCCCCTTTTACTCTTTCCAGATACTAGTGAGAAGTAACAACCTCTCTGATAAGATCATGGTTTTATCAGGTAAAATTGAGGAAATCTCTTTACCAGAGAACGTCGATGTGGTTATTTCTGAACCTATGGGTTACATGCTGTTCAATGAGAGGATGCTGGAAAGTTACCTCCATTCCAAAAAATGGTTGAAGTCAAATGGTGAGTATGCCAGCCCAGTGATGGATTGGGGGAAATGAGAGTTTTCAGAGAAAGGAGACAAGAAGAACCTCCAAATGGTGGCTCTGGACAGCACTGGTTGGTGTCGTGTTTCATCACCTCCTGTAGGCTCTAAGGAAATGAGACTTGAGTTTTCTCCCTTCATTTGAGCATGTTGGAAGCACCACTGTTACTATTTCATATTGTGATTTGCCGGTGAGACCAGCTATTTCAGCACTTAACCTGTATGTGCTGGATGTGTTGCCCTTGGCTGCCTCTTGTATCATTGAATTTAATGTGCCACCATATGCATTATGGGTTGCCTCTCAGTTCAAAGTTTATAATGCAAAACATGATGGCAAGCTAAACTAAAATGCAAGGCAAGAGAGGGAAGAGAAAGACCTAGAGTTGGACAAAGAATGGGAAACGTCATGAAAAATGTCTTTTTTTTCTTTGAAAAAAAATGTGAAATTTGAAATGTTTTCACCAGCTCTAATCAGACCCCACCCAAATTCCTAATTCCAAGGCCTCTTGGTACCCCCACTCTTTTCCAGTGATGTGTCCAATCCAGCCAGAAACAACTGCGATCCAGAGGTCAGTTCAATGGGATCTGTGTTTCAATCTGTTACTGGTTGGAGAAGTTTTGAAGGAGGCTTCTAAGTCCAGGGGCCTCCTGAGAAATTTCCTTGAAGGGAAGTCTGAACCTGCAGTTGCCATAAGTTATATTTCACTAGGTGAATTCCTGAAAACAAACTAAAAGATCACTAACATGGGTTTTGTTAAAAAGAAAGACTTTCTCTCGTGACACCAGTGTGAAAAACAGGATGTTTTTAGCATATTAAACTAGTTAGGGGAATGTGGGCTAATAGGCTGAGCACAGGATTAGGAACTGGGAACTACTGAGTGTTAATCCTGGTTCTGGCACTGACTTGGTCTGTGGCCTTACAAACGTCACTTAGGCTGATGTTTTCAAAAGTGTCCATTAACTTTAATGCCTCTGATTTTGGGTACCTATCTACAAACTCTTAGGGTATGTATAGACTGCAATGTAAGCTCAGGGTTAGTGGATTTGACCCCACAGACCTTAGGCTTGCAAGCCCAAGGCTTGAGTGTCCACACTCATTGGTGACCCTAGGTTTACAGTTTCTGGACCCAGGCTCCAAACCATGTCCCGGGGTTCCTAGCACCCTCCCCAGCACTCTAGCCCTCAGTTGATGGTACAGTGTGGGAGAACTTGACTATCCACCCTACACATTACAGGAAGTTGTTGCAACCTGCTAAGTTCCCAACATAATCTGCTGTGCTATCTTTTGGATTTGCACACTCCCAGCAACTGGAGCCAGCAACATGGAGGAGTCACATTTGAAGTACTCCTCTTGTTTGTGCTTTCACTCATGTTTCAGCAAACAGACAGAGCATCCATGAGATGCTGATGGACATTCCGACATCGTTTTCTGACCTACAGAAGGCACCTGACAGGAGGAGGAGGAGGATATGCACATGGAAACATGGAAGACTCAAACTGGCTGATGCTGCTTGCAACTCTCAGTATAGCCGCTGATACCCCATACATAGACAGGTACTTCTGGAGCAGGGCCACAAGCACAGATTGGTTGGACCACATTGTGGTGAAGACCTCAGGTGACCAACGGTGTGCCCAAAACTTTCGCATGAAGAAAGCTACATTTCTGGAGCTTTGTGAGCAGCTTTCCCTGGCCCTCCAGTGTTAGGAAACACAAATGAGGATGTCCACATTGGTCTAGAACAGGGGTGGCCAACCTGTGGCTCCGGAGCCACATGCGGCTCTTCAGAAGTTAATATGCGGCTCCTTGTATCATCACCGACTCCGGGGCTGGAGCTACAGGTGCCAACTTTCCAATGTGCCGGGGGGGGGCGCTTATTGCTCAACCCCTGGCTCTGCCACAGGCTCTGCCCCCACTCCGCCCCTTCCCACCCCCTCTCCAAGCCTGTCGTGCCCTCACTCCTCCCTCTCCCCCCGCCCCCCGAGCCTCTTGCATGCCACGAAACAGCGGATCAGGAGGTGTGGGGAGAGAGGGGGAGGCACTGATTGGCAGGGCCGCCAATGGGCGGAAGGTGCTGGGAGCGTGAGGGGATGGAAGAGAGCTGGTGGTGGGCTGCTGACATATTACTGTGGGTCTTCGGCAATGTACACTGGTAAATTCTGGCTCCTTCTCAGGCTCGGGTTGGCCACCCCTGGTCTAGAAGCAGGTTGTTATAGCCGTCTGTAAGCTGATTCCCCGTACTGCTACAGGTCTCTTGCTAACCAATTTGGCATTGGAAAGTCAACTGTAGGTAAGATGGTGGCGGAAGTTTCTGAGGCAATCAGGCATGTGATTTACCCAAAAGTGGTGGGCATAAAACAATATTCCTGAAGTAATTGCTGGCTTTCCAGAATGGGATTTTCAGACTGGAGTAGGGCCATTGATGGGACTCATGCACACAGTTTGCCCTCCTCAAGAAGCACATGTATGTAAACCACAAAGTGTACCACTCCACTGTCATGCAGGCCTCTGTGGACCACAGGGGCCAACTTATGGACACCAACATGGGCTGCACTGGAAACGTTCATCACGCTAGGTTTTTCTGACAAGTGGGAGTCTACATTCATGCATAGACTGGGACTCTCTTGCTACCAAACGGCATTGTCATAAATAGAGTTACTGTCCCCACTGTTATTCTGGGGGACCCTCTGCACCCCTTTTTGCATTGGCTTATGAAACCATATTTTGATCTCAGAGGCCCTGGCAAAAGAAGGTTTATTTATGCTCTAAGCAGCTGCAGAATGGTGATTGAATGTGTGTTTGGCAATTGAAATGCTGCTGGTGCTGTTTGCAGACCTGTGTGGATTCCAGTGTCATCAGTCCTGTCTGCATCACTGTGGCTTGCAGTGCTTTTCACAGCCTTTTTGAAGCCAAAGGTGAGCCATTTGCCTCTGAATGGAGCTATGACAGTAATGGATCGGAAAGCGCACCTATCCCATCTAGGGCAGGATGTGCCCAGGGAACACAAATCAGGGATGCTCTATGCTCCCACATTATGGATTTCCATGGGAGAGTAGTGTATTTTTATAAATGTGCTTGTACAATAGTTACAGTAAATGAGGTACAGCCACATCATGTAACAAAATGGGACTGTGGGAGCAGGGATTGATTGCCATGGATTGTACTTGTGAATGACATTTCATAAGCAGTTATGTGGCAAGAACTGTAGATATACAGTATGGCTTGATGTAGATAAATGTTTTGAGAAATAGCATTTGGGTATAACTTACCAGTTGTCCTTTATCATGTGTTTATCTTTATTATGTGAAATACACCTTATATGATGTGATGCAATAATGGTAATGAAATGTCTTAATAAAAGAAAAGCCTTTACTTTTGAACATGAATGAGAAAAAAAAAAAAAAACAGTGCCAGGCAGGCCAGCTGTCATTCACACACCAAAACACAAGTAATAAACCAACACCAAAACCATTAATAAAACACAGTGCATAAAGCACACATTAAACAGTAAAACATTGCTAACAAATAACGCCCCCCCCCCCCCCGGCACCCTGTTCTCTTTTCCCTTCCTTCCACATTTAGCACGTGCTTGGTGCTGCTGCAGAGGGTGGAGGTGTTTCCAGGGGTGGGCTTCTGCACAGGTGTGGAAGCCTGCAGGGGGTAGGGAGCCTGCCTGGGGATGTAGGACTGCATGTAGTAGATTTGCTCTGTTCAGCTTCTTTTAAGTCCCAGTTACATGGAACCCTGCATCCAACGATGGAATTGTTCAAAGTGTTCCTGGTCTACAGCATGGGGTTCCATGGAGGGGACCCAGGACATGGTGTGGGTGCAGCAGGAGCCTGTACTCTGGCAGCCCCAAGCATAAGCAACCTCTCAAACAGGTCTTTCTGCTGGCCTCTGTCATCGCCCTCAGCCCATGTTCCTGCTACAGAAACTGTGTTGCAAGCCTCTCCTTGTGCGCTGAAATACTGTCCTTTGGCTCGGCAGCCTGCCTGTGCCTTTCTGCTTACTCTGGTACTGCACCCGCTTGTTGGCAGTGTCCAGAATGTCCATTTTAAGTTCATCACGGAAACACTTCTGTTTGGACTGGTCTGTTACAGTTCTACGTCCCAAGGACCTGCTGCAGTGGGCCCATATTGCTGAGGTGGAAGGACCAGCAGAGGTTGAAGGGCCAAAAAGCAGACATCAAACAGTGCGCTATTGTTTCAGTGCTTCACAACAGGTTCAGTAGGCAAAAGCGCCTTGTGGAATCTCCAAGGCCAAAAAATGATACTTTGAAAAAGTATCCCAGAAGCTCAGTGGACACAATTCAGTTAATCACAGTGAAAAGACTGCACAAACAATGGTGAGTTACTATTTATAATTGTTTTCTGTTTAAAAATGGCAGACCTGTTTGGCCCTTGGGATGGGGTGGAGGAGTATGCCATAATGCCACAGAGATTTTTTCAGACTTATGGCGACGGAGCTGCACATCTATGAGTGAAGTGGGCTGGCGACTTACAGAAGAGGGCCGGGACAATATGCTCTTCACTGAAATTTGACTACCTGTCTAGAGTTTCTCTTATAGGAAAAGTTTGCGGCTGTCAGTGCCCAGGACTAGATCAGAATTTCTGAGTGAATTAACAGGAAACTGCATTCGCATCCAAACGAATTACTGCCTCCCCATGACTGCTGATGCAAGCTGCTCTGAGCACATCTACCCTCAACTGCATGCAAATGCACAGGAACTCTCTCAGAACTAAACAGCCAACCCCCTCCCCTCAGCACACTTCTGGACCGCATAAAAACCCTGGCCACCCAACCGTTTCTCTTTTACAGGGGGCTCTTAACGCTGTGCAATGCCCCAGCACATCTCTGTAAGAATGCACAAGTTTCCAATAAAAAGTTAATTTCAAATGCTTGTTTCGCTATTGGTTGCACTTCTCAGCCTCCTTTTTGAATTCCACCTGGTGATTTGGGGGGGCGAGGGGGAGATGCCAATGTACTGCCATGCAGTCCGCCATTAGCAGATATGTGCTGCTGCCCGTGCCTTGTAATAAATTTTTCATTGGGTCATAAACCAGAAATCCTTCCAACCCCTATATTAATAACAACAAACATGGTGCTAGAAACTTACCAGGTTGAGGGGTTCCTTCTGCCCCTTGTGTTTCTGCTGCTAGATCCGCAGCTGGGTCTTTCTCTATGGGGACATCAGAAAGCTCCTCCGAGTAGGGACCCAAATGTGCTGCCGCTATGCAGGCAGCAAAGCCTCCTTGGGGACCAGTTTGAGCACAAGAGTCACTTTGTCAGCCTCAACTGGCACTTGCTGGCTCCCCTCCAGTCCTAGAGTGGATTTAGGGATGAGAAGGTCACTGGCCTGGCTGACCAGGCTGCTGTGAAGCGCTGGTGGCTCAGTGCTCAGCACAGTATCCAGCACCCGGTCACACTCTTTCAAAAAGGGGTAGGATGACGGCGAATTCCCATCGTTCTTGTGCTGCTTAATCTGCTCCCTGCACTGGTCCAGTGAATCCCCAATGCTGCAAACTTCTTTCATATTTCTTGGTATGTGTTGTCATTCCTGGAACTCTTGCTAAAGTCACTGTTTGCTTGCCTCGCACCAGAGATTAACCAAAATCTGGCTGCGCTTCCTTGACCAGCTAGCAACATGATTGGCAAAGGACTTCTTCATGTTGGTGGCCATCACAAATGACGGAGAAGATTCACTATGCTTGCAGCTCAGCAGACAGAATAAAATGGAAGTATTAAATGTGGAGCCGCTGTACTTGAACCAAGGGGTGGCTTCCCTTTCCTGTGTGTTGATTAAGAAGACCATCCTACGGGACTGTGAGAGAAGTTTTCAGACTCACAGGACCAGAGTCTGGGGGGCCGGGCCTGATCTGCATCGATACTGCAATAGATGGAGTTTGGACCAAGTCAGACCCTCCACACTGCAGGGTCCTGAGCCCTGGGCCCAGCCCTGAGTCAGATAGAATTGTGTACAGCTGGAAGGGGCTTTCATTGGAATGTAGACGTATGGTAGAGCAGTGGTTCCCAAACTTCTCGGCATCACGCCCCCCTTTTAATTTCAGAGAAACCCTCATGCCCCCCACCTCTCCTTTACCATCATCCAACCCCCTCTGATCCTTGTCCCCTAACCACCACCCCCCAGGACCCCACTCCCTATTCAACTGCCCCTGCTCCCTGTTTCCTGACCGCTCCCCCGGGACCTCCTGCCCCTTATCCAACTCCCCATCCCCCTGCTCCCCACCTCCTCACCAGGCTGCTCAGAGCGGCAGGACTGGCTTGTTGGAAATCCTGGGAGGTGGGCGGGTGCAAGCTGTGCTGCCCACACAGCAGCGTCACTGTGGGGGAGGGTGGACAAGACGGGAGGGGCCGGGGTCTAGCCTCCCCGGCCAGGAGCTCAAGGGCCGAGCAGCCTCGCACCCCCCTTGGAATTTCTTCACGCCCCCCCCCCACCCCCGAGTTTGGGAACCAATGCGGTAGAGCCTGATATTTTAGAAGTGTTGATGACTGGCAGGTACTATTATCTTCAGTCAGAGTTGTGGGTGCTTAGCACTTCTGAAAATTGGGCCCTTTGAAATGGAAGTTGGTCACTTAAAAACTAAAGGAATCAAAAATTAATGGACACTTGAGCATGTAGACCTTAATTTATCTGTATCTGTTTCCCCATCTGTATAATGTAAATGAGACTTATTTATATCTACCTCACACATGAATGGTAGCTAGAATTAGCTATTATTTGCTGTGTTGTTGTAGCTGTGTGTATTAAAGAGACCAGACGGGTGAAATAATATCTTTTATTGATGAGACAAGCTTTCAAGCTGCATCGATCTCCGATTTGAAGAGTTCTGTGCAACTCTAAAGCTTGTCTCTTTCACCAACAGAAGTTGGTCCAATAAAAGATATTACCTCACCCATCTTGTTTCTCCAGAATTAATCATTGTTTATAGAGCACATTGAAAATGTAAAATGCTGTGTAAGTGCCAAGTGTGTAGTAGCAGAAGCTGAAGCAGCCTGGTCTCATAAGCAATTTTAAAAACCTTTAATCCCCATCCCAGGTTTTACTCTGCAGAAGTATTAGTATTCTCTAAGCAGCAGGTCTTAAAGGAAACGTGTATTTACTGAGTGGATGTGTGATTCTTTTTGAAATTCCTGTGGTCTCTTGCTACATGTTGTTGTATTTGCAAAAAGAAAGGCATTTGTTCTTTCATTTGTGCACCACATTTTGCACCAGTTAAAACAGATGTTTGAAGAAACATGTTCCAGTCCAAAAACGACTGCTCTGTGGCCCCTGCTTCCCATTGATGCACAAACAACAGTGTGCAAAATATTTCTTTAATACTATTTTTGAAGTCTTATCAAGCAATCTAATCCACTGCCCTCTGAAATCAGTAGAAGAATTCCCATTGACTTCAGTGGCCATTGGATTCAGTCCCTAATTAATACAGAAGTCAGGACACTTGGATCCTTTTCCCGGCTCTGTCAATAACTTGTGTGAGGTATGTAAACTTCTATATGCCTCAGTTTCACCATCTGTAAAATCGATATAGTACTTATCTTTGAGCTTTATTTTATTAATGCTTTGTAAAGTGTTTTTGAGATATCTGGGTACAAGTTCCCATGTAATTATTATGTCAAGCTGCTAATGCTAGACCCCTTGAGGATTACCTAGTTGGTACTCTGCAGTTTGATTTATGATTGAGTCTGTTGACATATCTTCTGTGATAATATCTGTGGAAAGAGTTGTGTATATGGTCAGCTCTAAATAAGCATGTTTCTCCAATTGTGGAAATGGTGAAAAGGTGTTTTAGAGTAACATCTAACATTTTACGTACTTTAAAGAAAGAGAAAATGGTTTAAATGTCTAATATAGTGACATAAAACTTATAATGCTTTATCATTCTTGGCAGGCTTCTGAAATATCCTGACCCACGTCATAAGTGGATATTTTTGTTATTGATTGCTTTAACCTATAACTGCATTTCAATTAGCTACATATACCTGTAATGGGAATCAATGTTAGTCTGTTCAAGGTGCAAAGCAATTATTGCTTGCTGGTATTTTCTGTACATGTTTCCACAGGGCTAACCAGACATTTGAATTTTGCTACTATATATTATCTTTTGTTTACTAGGAATGATGTTTCCAACATTTAGTGACATTCATTTGGCTCCTTTTTCCGATGAGCAGCTCTACATGGAACACTACTCCAGAGCCAATTTTTGGTAATGATTGTTATGTTTTTTTTAAAAAATTTTGCTTGGAGACTCAGTAAAGATTTTAAAATGAAACTCATTCTTGTAATCTGAATAAAATGAAGCAAAGCACATGGCAGAAAATCCTTCTAATTTTCCATGCTCACTTCCTTTAACCTGATCCGCAGCTATGCTGTGTGAGCCTATCAGCTCTGGCTGTGTCAGAGCTAGGATGGGAAACCACGTCCACTGGGCTCTCAAGTGCTGCAGAAAAAGATGTTTATGAATCCATAGTTAGTAGGTGCATTTCTGTGTCAGTAATAAACCAATGCTCCAGGATGGTGCTTGAGGGGTGTTAAACAAATCAGACTCCTGACCATACACAGATGTCAAAGATCCAGTGGCTTTTTTCATAGAGACAAGGTATTGACTTCCATATCCTGGTCAAATTCTAAGTCAGTAATTACATTCTGTCTACCTAAATTCCTCCTGTAGCTTCAGCTAGAAACAACGGTCTTTACTTCTTGCCCTAAATTGTTGTTAATGTTGGGGTGCACTATTAAACAGCTGCTGTGTTCTACATGAGAGGTGGCTCCATTTCAGCAATGGGCAAAGAAGTCTAACTGTTGCTCACATACCTAATGTGGTGGTAAATAGACTTGTTAACGAAGTTTTTGAATCCTTGGATAAAGACATGCTGTGGAACTATGAAGATTAATAATTAGTCTCCTCTTTTGGAGACCACAGATATATTCCCCACTTACAACCATTCCTTAGGTTTGCGAAAGAGAAAGTGATAGGAGTTCTAAAGGTTAAGTCATTTGTTTTAAATCAATCAGTTTACTAATCACCTGGATTTAGGAATAAACTTTCCCTATGGATACGTCATTACATAATTATCGATTAGGGGATTTCTTCCACCTTCCTCTGAAGTATCCCTTATGGAAAGGTGGTATACAGTTTAATAGGGATGAAACCAATAGGGTTGTATAGAAATTGCTCTGAAATCATGTAAAATTTAATAGAGACTTTTGGACCAGATCCTCTCCTGATGAGTCATCGCCTGCTGATTTACACCACCTGAGAATGTGGCCTTTATCCTTTCTTTAGATTTGTCAGGCCATCCTGTAGAATTCCATAATAGGCATATAGTTCTTTGAAACTCCATAGGATGGTTCAAAAAACCTATGGAGAGACTATTGTTCTCTATTTATATTATCTTGGTGTCTGTTAAAATTCTATAAGACATTTTTATAATGTACCATGTGGTAGTGGCCAGTGTCAGAGACAGAATAGTGGATTAGGTGGACCAGCTGTCTGATCTGGTATGGCAACTTTTATGCTTATATGAAAACTGTCCACCTGCTTTAGAGACAACAGTGTTGCTTGTCAGTGTTTCTCTTCAATGTAGCAGCCTAATTCTCCTTGTCCAAAACACTGTATTTTAGTTGAAAATGTAGGGCCAGACTCTGCCCTCAGTTACATTGGTTTAAATCTAGAAGTGCTACAGACTTGCATCAGTGTAACTCAGAGCAGGGTCTAGCTTGTAATTTTATATGTGAGAAAATTGTAACTGTTGTCATTTATCTAGAGTCTAGAAGAAATAGCAACAACTTCAGGTGTGCTTTTCATAGATTCCAAAGCGACCATCCTGTATAACACAGGCCACAGAACTCCGCCAGAATAATTCCTTTCGAACTATAGCATCTCTTTTTTTAAAAAATTCTTGTTTTAAAAATTGTCAGTTTTGGAGACTCCACCCTGACCCTTGATAAATTGTTCCAGTAGTTAATTACCCTCACTGTTAGAAAAAATTAGGCCTTATTTCCCATCTGAATTTTGTCTAGCTTCAGCTTCCAGCCACTGGATCTTGTTATACCGTTGTCTACTAGACTGAAGAGACCATTATCAAATAATTGTTCCCCATGTAGGTATTTATAGACTCTGATCAAGTCAACCTTTATCTGTCTCTTTGCTAAGATAAAGAGATTGAGCTCTTCAGTCTTTCACTAAAAGCATGTTTTCTAATCCTTTAATCATTTTCATTGCTCTTCTCTGACCCCTCTCCAATTTATCAACATCCTTCTTGAATAATGAGCAACAGCATTGGCCATAATATTCCAACAGCAGTCACACCAGTGCCAAATACAGAGTTAAAATAGCATCTCTCTTCCTACTCGAGATTCTATGGTTTATGCACTCATGGATTGCATTTGCTTTTTTTTGGCTGCAGTACCACACTGGGAACTTACATTCAGCTGATTATCCACCATAACCTCCAAATCTTTTTCAGGGTAACTGCTTCCCAAGATAGAGTCCCCTATCATGCAAGTATAGCCTAAATTTTTTGTTCCTAGATGTATATGTTTATATTTAGCTGTATTAAAATGCATCTTGTTTGCTTGGGCCCCAGATTGCTCTATATCGGTGACCTGTCCTCTTCAGTATTTATCACTCACCCAATTTTTGTGTCATCTGCTAACTTTATCAGTAATGATTTTATGTTTTCTTCCTAGTCATTGATAAAAATGTTAAATAGGATAGGACCCACTAGAAATATACCTGTTTGATGAAGAATTCCCCATTTACAGTTGAGACCTATTTATTAGCCAGTTTTTTAGTCCATGTAATGTGTTCCATGTTCATTCTATTTTTTTATTCAAAAATTTCATGTGGTACCAAGTCAAATGTTTTAGAGAAGTTGAAGTATATTACATCAACACTGTTACCTTTATTACTCAAACTTATCTCATCAAAAAATGTTTTCAAACCCTATCTATCATTTCAGTTCCTCCCCACTTAATATTTAGCTTCTGCTCTTTTTGATTGTTCTCAAGAATACAAAAAAAATTATAATAAACTACAGATTGGGTGGAATGGGGCCCAATATTTTGGTTTTTGTTCCATGTGCCAGCTTCCTTGGGAAGCCATAGTAGAAACTCAGGGATTGATGAATAGAGGTTGTTATTGCTTAGTGAGGGGAATAGATGCTGAATTAGCAGTCTGAAGCAGAAACGTATCCGCTTTTTCACAGGGCTCTGCAGAACTAGATGTTATTGGCAGTATCCAAGCATTTCACTTTAAGGTTGCTTATGATGCTTCATCTCCATCATTAGGGAATGTAAGACCTCTATTTGACAGCTTACAAGTGGGGAATACAAATGGTGTGACGTACACATAAATATTCTGTCTATATCTGTCTTTACATATACAGTATGTATATAGTATCTGTACTAATGGCAAAAAAAATCTGCTTGTCCCTGCCATTAATTAATGGCACAAGCTCTTAACTGCTGATGTTCTGGTGACTTTATCTACATCCAGTTTCTTAACATAAATATCCAGACCTGCAAAATGATGTCTAGATGTAATACATACATTGTGTCCTATAATATTGCACACTGATACAATTATTCAGGTGAATACTCAGAACCAGTCACTACAGGGTTGCTAAGAGAATGATAGAAGTGAAAGATCCTAATCGTTCAGGTCTGGAAGTCCTTCACAGATAACTGGATCTGGGAACTTAATTCACTTCCCCATCATGATCATTGTTATTTGTTTATTTATTTGTTTATTATTTGTATTTCAGTAGTGCCAGGTCAGGATTAGAACCTCAATGTGCTGGAAGCTGTACAAACATAAACTAAGAGTCTCTGTCCCGAAGAGCTTACAGTCTTTGTAACGGGATCCTTTCCTCAATGTTTCAACAGCTCATTCCTTTTCTTGAACAAATCTTGAACAAATTTGCCATGTAAATGTTGGGCTAACAACACTGGATAAACTCTTACATACTTTACATGAGCTTACATGGATAATCCAATGCACCTGCAACATTGGAGTTTTTCCAGCCCTGGTAGTTTCCAGAGCACAACTGTTCATATCCTAAGTTATCCTAAATCATGCAGCGATCTTTCAGTGTGGATGGGTGTCCAGCGGGGATTGATTATGCAAGGTATCTATCCTGGAGTGTCTGAGCACTTTGCAGGACCAGGTGTTTAAGTGGAAAGACAAACAAATTAACTTCACTTGAACCTTGAGCCAAAAATTGAAACCCAGGTCTCTAGAGGTGAAAGTGCAATGTTTTTACCACTGCTTCACTTATCCCCTGGTGTCTTCTCTTTGTACTAAGGTATACTGATATATCCAGTACAGTCCTAGAGCTGGGCACAGGGTCCCCAGCAAATTTAGGCTGTGTATCTGCTCTTTTTTAGTCATTTAAGTTGTGCCAGCTTGTGCTGTTTAGTGCTAGCCAGTGCCTGTATAAGCAGAAAATTCCATGCCTCCAAATTCCCTTTTCACTCAACTCCCTGGTTTGTTTTTTAGAAAATCTGCTTGCTGTATGTTTAATAATCCTTCCTATATAGCTAATCGTGTCTGAAGAGGGTTTTGCTGCAGATCTTACACATTTTTTGTCCCATTTGCTGTAAGCAACAAAAGAGTAAATGAAATGGCTGGAACTGCAGTTTGAGTTGGCTCTTGTGAAAACATCAGGTCTGTGAAATGGTGCAAAAAACCTGATCACAGAATCCTGGTGCATGTCATATCACTAGTTACCAGGAGTTTGCATAATTTGTTTATTAATGGAGGGAAAGAAGGATGAAATAGTTAACGCAAACACAGATTTATTACTGTCCAAAGCCAATAATGGCCATGATCCAGCGAGGCACTGGCAGGATTTGTTTTTTCACACTTAAAAGTTAGTTTACCCTGATGCTTGACAGATGCAAATTAACTTGTGTTGGGTCAAAGTCAAGGATGGCACATTTCTGGAAAGGGTGATTGTTTGCAACGTATCTTACAAGAGGAGATCACTCTTTCTGTTGTAAGAAGCCTTCTGAAGATAGGTACGAAGCATAAATATACTGCAGGTGGTTAAAACAGTCTGTTCTTTGCCTTTGGGATACTTTGTGACTGCCCCCAGCTTAAATGAGAGGCAGACTTTCTTCTCTAGTATCTCCAGATAATTCATTTCATTGAATGGACGTTCCATTGAATAATACTGCACAGACTTAACTTTAAGGAAGAGTGGGCCAGTGTTTATTACCAACCACTGAGATACACAGAAATTCTTATGCTCCCTCCATATGAATGGGGGAGCTTTCAATTGATTAACTGATCTTTCTGCCATAATAGATAAGAGGTTCTCTAGTTGTGCATCAGTAATCATGCTGAAAAGGGGTAGAAGATCTCCTGTCACTGGTGGTATTAGATGATCTCTTCTGCTACGCTTACCATTAAGAAGAGAAGTACAGTACTCACTTTAAGCATCTTTCACTTGAAAATGGGACATAGGACACAGTTCACATTGTAGCAGACTAAATAATTAAGTTAATATTTTAAAGCAAAGTTAATACATCCGAAAGGGGCATTCTTAACCTGTTTTAAGCATTAAAATTGTGTTTTGAAAAAAAAATCCAGACAATATTTAAAATATTTGTATGATGTCTTTCAAATTAAAACAGGAATTTGAGGTTTTAAGCATTCTCCTAAGGTGTTTTCAGAGACTGCAGTAGACTTGAGACCTTTATTTTGCATCTGGATGATGATTTCATCATCAGAAATTTGCCTCGGTTGCAGACATCTTTATGTTTATATTGCCAGAGAATTGCTGAATCTTCCTGGGCTTTAATGAGTGTCTCTAGCCTTTTTCAGTGCTCCAGTGGATTGATAAGTGGGTCAAACCTCAGACTCTGGGTAGTTGTTGGAGGCAGATATTTTTGATTTCAAAGGAGTTTTACAGGGGGCCTGGATTTGCTGTCAGTGAGGGCTTGGCACAGTTGGATCAGCTGCGCATGTAACTTGTCTCTATTGTTTAAAAAAATTCCTATTCACTTAGGGTGAGATCCTCACACCCATTTACCCCTTTATGCCTGGTAAAAGGGCCAGAGCCATGTGTCGGGGCCCTAAAAGCCTTTTATACAGCTAGGGGACAATTCCACTCAGCACAGGCACTGTGGAGACAGCCATAAGCTGTCTTCAGAGGATACCCTTGAAAGCTTAGGGGGCATGGTGAGGGCTGCAGGGGTGTGTCAGGGTGGGACTGCACCCTGCATTGCTGTAGGGTTTTTGGTCAGCACTGCAGCCAACAAGGCAGCCTAGGGAGGCTGCCATAACTTAGCATATGCCCTCGGGGCAGTTTTCGGTTGTTCCAGAAGCCTCTCCAGTTCCTAGAGCAGCCCAGGATTGGGAGTGCACAAAGGTAGCTTAAAGCCACCTTAGTTCCCACTCCCTTGGTCTGTGGATTCTGTGCCATGCCAGTAAGAGGTGAAGTGTGGGAGCCCTTTCCTGATGCAGAGAGGTCTCTTGCGAGTTCAGCTGATGGCATCAGATTCCTCAGCCTGGAAGAATGCACAAGATAGTATAACCAGCAGTGGATTTCACTGATGCCAGGAAATAACCTGTAAAGTGCATATGTGGAGTGGGGGGGGGTGAAGAGTGGGGTGGGGACAGAGATGATTTGAGCTCTCCACAAATTCTAGGAAGGGGTTTAAGGGTTCAGCCACACTTCACAATCAGTTTGGAGACACAATTGTGCATGGATCCTCTGGGTGTGAAAGCCCCAAGAGACTTCTTCCACTAAATATTTTACTACACATTACTGTCTGTAGGTACCAGCAGTGTTTTTATGGGGTCAATCTATCCAGTCTCCGCAGTGCAGCAGTGGATGAGTATTTCCGACAACCTATCGTAGTAAGTATTTTCTCTCTCTCTCTTGCCTATCTCATCCCCTCCATAAAGTTTTGCAGTACCCTGTCTAGGAGAGCTCGAACCGTAGCTGTATAGTGTCATTTGGTTTGTGTACAGAACTTTGGTTTCCAGTGACCAATTCTGTTAGAACCAGGAGCATCCCTGTCAGAGGTTAATTACTGTTTGTACTATACCTGGCTTCCTCTTTTGTCATGAATAACAGAAGTGCAGAGTTGTATGCCCCTGTGGCAGCTACTTCATATGTAGTATGCCAAACTGTAATGATTTGATCCTCATGGCATCCTGTCTCCTCCTTGCTTATCTACATTTACTGGTGTGAATGCCAACAGAGAGATTGTTCAGAGGTCATGTGTTACATGCCACCCTCTTGGAGGGAAAAAAGAGGAAAAACTCTGGAACAGAAAGTGCAATGAGTTTATACTTACAGTTTTTCCTCAAGGGGAAAGGGGGCAATGCAACCTGCAGATCCTCTGGTTTCTCGGGCATCCTCCAGAAAAGCCCAGCTATCTTTGTGGCTTACCTGCCCCTATTCCCCCCCACACCCCTACATCCTTGGCAGCACAGCTCCCTTATCCGTATTTCTATCCCCTTCACCTGCGCTCTAATAGTAAATAAGGTCCTGGCATTGGCTGAGCTCCTGAGAAGACAAGTTTTCAAAGCAAACTTGCAATCCAAGGAACTCCAGGTGACACTCTGCAAAATCTCAGGCAGGTCATAGGACTGAATGCACTTGGTTTTGGCTTTGAAAATTAATACTTTTGAGCTCTCTTTAACCTAAACTGCTGCTCTGTTTCTCCAGGGATCACCACTTATGCCCACGTCAGTCTGTTATGTTGTCAGGACTTTGTACCCAGTTTGGGATATTATGTTTGAAAACCGTAACTTGAATATCAGTACAATAAATTCAAGTTACCTAGTCTATAGACCCAGAGCTTCCTCAGCTGCAGGCATAAGCTCAACATTAGCTGTTTGCCCCTTGTGTACCCTGCTAAAAGAGGAAACCTAGCTTGTCCCTCTACCTTTTAGTTTAATTGCTCTCAAACCATCGCCACCACTGCCCTACCTTTACAAGCTGCTGATGATTTTTTAAACAAACCTGTGTGGGTTTTGTTACAGAATTAAAAGAAAACTAGATTCCCAAAGCTCTTTAGTTTTTACAACTTTCTAGTCATTGGTTTCTTTGCTGCTTATCATTAAACCACTCAGGTCTTGCCATTTCTAGTTTGTTTTCCTGGGTTTTAGGGATATTGGTGCCTTTCCAAAAGCATTAAACCTGTCAATTCCATGGTTTCACAGTTCCGAACAGTCCCTTCCTTGTCCACTGCATGTAAATGGCTCTCTCTCCACCCAACCCTCGCGGGGTCACAATCCCTAAAAGAGGCATTGCAGCTTTCAGCTGGAATTTGCATTATACCTTTGTTTCTCCCTTCCCTCCTCTACCACACAAATTAAAACAAAATAAAAAAATCAAGCCAGTAGCCAGGTTTCTATATAAAGACAACCATTCTTTTTTTACATATGTTCCTATTTACTGGCTGCCTCAGAATGAACCTCTTCAATTCTGTTCTCTCTCTTTGACATCAGGCCTGACTCCATTTGGTTGGAAAATGGCAAAAAGTAACAAAATTTATTTTCCATTTAAATTTTGAGCTTTTCAAGACTTTGCCACCAGCCCTTTGTGAGCTCTCTGTAGCTATTCAACCTAACACTCCAACATGCACACCATGTTGGTTATGTCACGCTTTCTGGCAGTCCACTAGAGAATGAAGCTGATCTGTAGAGGTAAAGCATGTCTTATGTAAGATATATATGTATATGCAAAGATGTGTGCTTGGTTTATAAGCCTTTGTTTTCTTAATTTATGCCCTTCCATTAAGATCAATAATAGAGTGTATTATTATAAACCACACACAATTGTTAAAAAGAAAAAAAAACACCTTGGGATGTGCCTTTTCCCCATACATACACTTCACTCCCCATTGGGACTCAGTTTTTAAATTCAGTGTATATCACAAGCAGAGTTTGTGCTAAGATTTTAGCACCAACTGGGAGTTTGAGTCCGTGGAGGGTCTGGATTAGTGGATGTACAAAAAGAGGTGGGAAAAAGATGTTTTCAATTACGGGTGTACTGACTGCTCCTAGCCTGGTTACTATTCTGCATAATTAATTTTGATTCTCATGTAATTGTAGTTAACTCTTCAGCATATCTCCAAAATTCTATAATTGGTCAAACATTGTACGTGTGGTAGAGGAGGCCACATGAATTATTTGTGTGTGTGTTGGTGAAAACAAAATGAAAAGTGTTTTTGTATGATTTAGCAGGGTCTTTAAAAAAGTTTTGTAACATAAGTGAGCTATCAAATGCATTAATTGCAAATAATACTAATGTAAACTCTAGTAGAATGTTTTTTAGAGCTGTTAAAGAGCATTGTCATTAAAATAAAGATATCTTCTTTTTTGTCAGATACCTAGTTTAGAAGGTGGCAAGATAAAATGATAACATTTGTGACTTTTTTTTTTCCCCCTCAGGACACTTTTGACATCAGAATTTTGATGGCTCGGACAGTGAAGTACACTGTTAACTTTACAGAAGCTGAAGAGGAAGATTTGCATAGGTTAGTATAGATCAGTGTCCTATTCCTACTCAGTTTTTTAATTATTTGTGTTTTTAGAAGACGCTGTTGGCTCTGGCTGGAGCTGTGGTCCATGGAACATTACTTGCACGGCTCTAGCAAAATATCAGCATTATCACCTGCAGTGCCCTCTTACCCCCTACAACAGCGGCACAGATGCAACATCAAGAGTAGTAAATTTGTTCAGTAACTGGTATTGAGGCAGCAGGATTTTCATTAAAGGTAGTTTATTGGGAACAAATCTAAGAAAAGAAAAATCCCTCTAAAGGGGAGGGAAAATAATAGCTTGTGTGTTTATTTTCTTCAAGAAGAGGGACCATTCTGCAGGGTTAAGGATGACATTTACTGATATTTAGGAACATTGAGGTCCCCCCAGATATGCCAAGATTCAGGCCATTGGAGAGATTATTATTCACAACACACATCCCTATTAGCTAGGGCTTCTCATCTTCAGAGGTCTTTACGGACATTCATTAATCCTCACAACCTGCCAGGGAGGGAGGTGAAAACAAGACTTGGAAAGGTTTCCTTGGGCATCAGGAGAACTTTGAAGCTAACACTGAATCTCAGTGGGGAAATGTGCTGTGCACAGATTGCCACCACTTGTGCCGAATTATGTGGTGATTTTGTTGATACAGACAGTCCCTGTGATATGCAGCCTGCTTGAGATTTGTATTAAAAATATGTATGGTTAAGAGGTTCCGTTTGAGTTCTCCTATTCCTGAAGTTCTTTTAGTTTTTGTTTTCAATATTCAGTAGAAATTATGAGACTGAATATGTTGCCAGCTCATTCAGCATCTTAACAATGCAGAGCCTTTTGTTTGACAAGCCTTAGAAAATCACTGCAATTTTGTACTAGTTTTTATGATTATCCTGACTCAAGAATGTATTTTCTCTCTTTTAATAAGGTCTTTGAAAAATAGCTTTTGTACAGCAATGTTTAAGTTACGAAAGCTTGATGGTGTAGAAACAACATTCATAACAGCTCCATTGTTTTGTGCAGTACCTCTAGCACCAAGAAGAATAATGCCACTTGGATAAAATGGTGGGTGAATGAGGGATCAGGGAAGGTAGTTGCTGTTTGGCTTTAGATTAATTAATTGTAAAAGGCATTGGTGGAGTAGTCTTTGTATATGTTTTCATTCCTGCAAAGAGAGAGAGAGATTGGGTCAAGCAAGTTCAATATAGAAAGACATCATCTGTATACCAGGGAGCAGTTGTTTCTCTGTAGACTATTTGCAGGAGCCCTTTTCATCCTGGTGATAGACCAAGCCCCACTGTGCATTCTACATACCGTGAAAGATTCCAATCCCCATTTGACTTGGTAGCATCATCACAAACCCCCTGTCCTGCATATCCCTCTCCTTTCTTGGAGTAACTCTTAACTCTCTTCTTTAAATTATTCAGACTAAAAAGGCTCAGCTGCACCTTCTTAACTTCCTAATGGTGCCTCCTTGGCTGCCGCCTGCCTCTAAACTTTTCGTTGAGGATTTCCCCCTAAAACTTTAGGCCACTGTGCAGCTTGGCAGCCCCTAGGTACATGACTGGAATGGGGTGTACCCTACCGGAATGGGGGAGCTTCAGGGTCTCTTCCAGGGAACACCACAGGAACCACAGACACACACAGACTCCCAACACACATCTGCCAGGCTCTTTTGAGTGAAATTCAGACCTCCTATAGTTCTACTAGGAGTTGCAGTCAATTGTATTTTATGGCACAATAGCATGGTCTAGTGAGAGAGAATTGCTTCCCCATTTCACCTGGTTAGTATGCTGGCTTGCTTCAGTGAGTTTCACAAGAAATATTTAAGTATGCTATCCACAGCTTCCTCTAAACTGGTGAACATCACTATTTTGATTATTACCATTCCTTCCAAGTGTTAGTTTTATGGTTCATATTCCTAGGAATGGCAGAGATTTGAGTGCAGCTATTTAGCCAATGATATGTTATTCCCAGAAGTACTGCCTTACTTAGTGATAATCCTGGAGGTGAAGTGAAGTAATATTCTTCTGCCTGTTGGCTTAATTAGCAGCATTCTTGCCTGTGGCTCAGGAGTAAAGCTGTTTGAAAAAAAATTCTAACAAAATATTTTCTTGCAGGAAATATGACCCCAATCTAAATAGAAGTTTTTCTGCAGGAAAAGATAGATTTTTAGTGGAGTTTTCTGTCAGTAAAATTTAAACATTATGTTTCAGGTCAACCTTAATCTCTGCATCTGCCTGCACTGCTGAGGGCCCCTTGGGAGTTGTAGTTCCAGGTCTCTCATGGCCCCATTCTTTTCTGTGGAACCTGCTCTCCAGCCAGACTATACGTCCCATGAGGCACTACAGTCTGTCTGTGCACTGAGTTGCCATCGCATCCTGGAAGTCCCATGGCTCGGGCAGATGCACAGGTTAATATTGACTCAACTGAAAATGTCACGCTTCAGCGGGGGAGTGATGAAATGTTTAGTTTTAATTGAAAAGCTGAAATGAAGCATTTCAACATTTTTTAATTTATTTTCCAAAACATTTTACAATATTTTTTCAGAACAAGTTTTGATATTTTGACTTTTTGTCCTGATTTGAGATGGGAAAAAGATGTTGAAATATCAGAATTTTCAGCAGGATAGAAATTTAATTTTTTGATCAGCTTTATTTAGAAGGTTGAGTTCATATTCCTTACAAAAAATTGGATTTCTGGTCAATGCTGACTCTGCTGTAAGAGATTTTAGAAGGGATGGGAATGCATGTCTCTTCTGTTCCACTTTCAGTGGCTGTCTTGGTGGAATGGTAAAGATCCCCAAGGAATCCACTTATATGCTTAAAGTCAAGCACATGCTTAAATCTTTTTAAGATTGTTGCCTTTAATAGTAGGTGAAGAGCTTTCCCATCTAGATTTTTAATGAAAGTTTTGAGAAATATGGCAGTGGTTGAATTTGAAACATTATTTAAAACTCTAACTGTGTTAATCGTGGGGAAAAAGAGAGAAGGTACAGAGAATCTCTCACATGTGTACATACATGCGCGCACGCACATCACTTGTTTTTCTTTTAAAAGTACCACGGACCATTGCAGGTGTTATATAATCCTACAAATAGCTCGCTGTCATTATTCTGGATTTATTGCTTCTGAGAAGTGAATTTCTGCAGCTGCTGTTAAAAATTTAACAGACTTATGTTTGTAAAACCATATTTGAGCATCCCTTATATTAAAAAACAAAAGACTCTCCCCCTCCCCCCCCCCGTACTCACAGTAGTCTAGATTATTGACCCAAAATGCAGTAGCCCAGGTTTAAGCTGCAGAGTGCATACAGAACAGCTAATGGCCTAACTTTAGAGGTGCTGAGCACTTGGATTTTTCATTAGGAATTGCAGTTGTTCAGCATTTCTGAAAATCAAGCCAAATGTTTCTAAATGACGTAAAAAAATTATCCAGTGTAATTTTTTTAAACTGATTTTATCTGGGATGTGACAATTCAAGCACAAATTGTTGTGGTAAAGGTGTGGAAAACACCACCAGACACATTTCAGTAGAATGTTTCTGTTGGAATTTTGTCTGCACTATGTTTGTATGTTAACCTGGCAACATTCTAGTTTTCCTCCTGCAGAGTGGAAATCCCCTTCGTTTTCCAGATGATGCAGTCCGGACTAATCCACGGCCTGGCTTTTTGGTTTGACGTGGCATTTGTGGGATCACTGTATGTATATTTTTTTAATCATTCCCATGAAACATTAAACACAGAAAAAATTACCTCCTTATTCATGCAGGAAGGTGTGATCTTACTTTAATGTTGAACTTGTCATATTATTCCCAGTAGGTAATGCCTTCTTGAGGTAGCAACCATGAGAATGACAACACAGCATTGACATTCTTGCCTCCAGCAGTTTGTGGGTTGGGGTTGTTTGCTGTTACCTTATGTGGGGTATGTTCAGGAATTGTGATAGTTTGGGATGTTTAAGTATTTTTTCTCTTAGGTGTCATCCCCATATCTTTCTGCACAAAACCAACTCCTTGATTACTGCCCTATTTGAGTGTAACTGTTCAGTGTTATGGGGAAGAACAGGAACATGTGCTGTGATTGTTCACTTTGGGCTTGGGCTTGCTTGGGGGGCCAGAGGCATCTCAAGAGAGCAGCTGGAACCTGCTGTGCTTGGTGCTGCTACTTACTATTCTGGAAAGTAAGTGGTGGAGCTGCACCGGGGAAAAGAAGAGTAAACTTCTCCACATCAGAGAGAATGTCACCCTCAGTCTAACAGAAAAGCATGTCCTATGAGGGGGTGAGGGAGAGAGATTTTTCTTTTATATTAAATAACTTGATAAGAATTGGACACATCTTCAGGAAACAAAGAATTATTACCAGACCCTGGGAAGCTAAGTCTTTAATTATTTGATTTTCTTTTTGTCTTTATTGATAAATACCCTTCATCGGCCCCTGATATAAGGCTCACCGAGTAAGGGTTTTTCTAATAACATTACATTCTCTTTTTTCTTTTTCTCTCTTTTTTTTTTAAAGTAGTAGTTTACTGTATAACTTGAATTTTACTGGCAAGCGGATTCGGAATAGAGCCTGTCTTTAGCCCCACGTGGCACAAAGCAGCAGAGAAAGTTTCCAGCTATGTGGGAGCTGATTGAAACATATCAACCAAAGAAGCGTCCATTTTGGTGTAGAATGCAGCAGCCTGTCTGCTGACCAACATAGGCTGACAAGAGTGGGACTTTGATCACTGCATCAGATAACTGTTTAAATATCGAATAATGTTTAAATTCCTGTTCTTAGTATTCAGAGCTCTCAGTGGGCTGGACGGGGGATATCTCACAGGCTGCCCCTATCTTTACAACCACAGGCTCCTTCGAGACTTATGGAAATCTCATTGGCCAGAGGCATGAAAGCTGGAAACAGGACATTCTCAGTGGGTGGTCCTCTGCAGGGGAACTCCTTGCCACAGTAAAAAGGAAAGACCACAAACTTTACTACTTTCAGGACAATCCCATCTCTTTGCCATCATTTCCCTTAATTAGATTAAAAAAAAAACAACAGAGGGAAGATGGGGGAGAAATGGACATCTTACTTCCTGGAAATAGAGAGAGCAGAGAATACTGGTCCTGTAGGGAGCATCTGTTTTGAATCGACATTGGCTAGGTGCGCAGATACCAGGATTACAAACACAGTACAGGTTAGAATAGACACATGAGTTGTTACATTTGAAGCCTTGCCTTCATCATGGACCAAATCCCCAGATTTTTGATTGTTCTTTGAAGGCAGATGGATATTTTAAAGTTTTAAAAACGACAACAAAAATCAAATAGGATCCCTTCAGGACTAGTCACTGTGCAAGTTTAACACACATTTCCTCTGGCTTTTTAACACAAGGAATAGTGTCCACTGACTAATAATAGTTTATGAATGAAGGAAAGAGGACTGGAGGAATAAATGAATTCCTTTTTCATTCTATCTTTCCTGTCCTTCCTGCTGTTCCCACTGAGACAAACTATAATAAATAATAATCTTTCCAATTTTCCCTGATAGAAAAACGAAATGGCCCTCTCCCTTTTTTTCTTTCAATATTCGTTGCATGGCTTTCCAGGGAGCTGTTTTACAAAATGCTGTTTCAGTGAGAAGGGAAATGGGAAGAAAGTCCCTCAGATTAGAAAAATAGCACTTATCTGACAGTAGAAGGCAATAGTCTTCTTCCCAGCAGGACTACGTGAAGCCCAGCTGTGATGTTACTTCTGGAGGAGAAGTTGGAGGCCTTAGGGCAGCTATCAAGTACTTTTTAATTCAGTTGCTGCCTGCAAACCTGCTGAGTATGTATGCCCTGATGCATGGCTGCCCATTTCACATCCTTCAGATGCAGAATTGAACCTTAATTATATGGGTCTGTCATACTAGATGTGAGAAGGTAAAAGGTATGGAGGTAAATCAGTGACACTTGTAAATCAGGAATTTAGCATTTTGCACAACTGGTTCATAAGTAGCTTAAAGTATATAACAGACAGTTATGGGACCCATCATTCATAAATTCCCTTCCAAAATTGTGTTGCTTTCTAACAGAACAAATGAGAAGGAGCCTATGTATCTTTTTTTTTTTTTTTTTTTTTTTTTTTTAGGGTAACTGTTTGGTTGTCAACTGCTCCGACGGAACCTTTAACTCACTGGTATCAAGTACGCTGCCTCCTTCAGACTCCCCTCTTTGCGAAAGAAGGGGAAACTCTCTCAGGGAAAGTCCTGTTTGTAGCGAATAAACGGTAAGTGGCAAAGCAACTCCAGGAGACTTCTCATTGTGGTGTGCCTCTGTTGCTGAGGTTCTCCAAAATGCTGCACCCATTGGGGAAGTTAGTAGCATAGAGACTGGACGAGGTAAAATCAGGGATGCAGATATACAGTTTAGCAAGCTGGGGAAATGGAAAAGTCAAGCTGCACAGGGTCTGTTTTAGTGCTTCACATCTCTGCATCCAAGACTGCAGGGTATAAATTCACCCTTCATTGTGGTGCCCAAAGGAAACATGTCTTGCCAAAATGT
Source organism: Eretmochelys imbricata (assembly GCF_965152235.1). NCBI lineage: Eukaryota > Metazoa > Chordata > Testudines > Cheloniidae > Eretmochelys > Eretmochelys imbricata. The sequence goes on along the minus strand of NC_135576.1, from coordinate 101,639,778 downwards.
GGAAGGAGTATGTATCATGGGGAGGTTGGAAAAACTACGAGCTCAATGTACATCTGCCAAATGACTTGATTTATCAACCAATTTAAAGATCAGATCAGCTTTCAATGCCTATAAGCATCTGTCTGTCCACACAATCCCAAATTTACACAGCAAAATTGATTTTCATGGAAGGAAAAACATTGTCAGAAGCAGCATTTTCTTTGGTTTGAAGTGCACAGCTGTCCCAGTTCGTCAATGGTTTTTGAGATATCTCATTGTGCATTCATCACCCTCATTTTTTTAAGTGCAACATTTTTCCTCTGCAGATTTTGAATGTTTGTATTTTTTCCCCTTAGTGAATCTTGTGTTAGGGACAAGTAAAGTGGAGGTGGTGCTATATCCTTGCTAATTTTCACTTCTGAAAAGGATTTCCTATGGACACACTTTTCCCTATTTACGACACTACTCCTGTATCACTGAGACACAACTTTCCCCTTTTAGTGTGGCTAGTGAAGAGGATGGTTCTCTAAGGAGTACATTTTTGTCAGTACAGAGTTAGTTAGCTGCATTCCTACTCTTTTGCTGTCAATGGGAGTTGAGAAGTATCACCCTTATGCTCTGCTGTGAAAACATTCCCTGAAGAGACTGGTTTGCACAGCTGATTCATTTCAATCTAGCACACCTGCATGTGTGCTTGTAATTGAAAGCAAATATAGAAATGTGAATCATTTTGTTGTTGTTGTTTAGCTCTGGATATGTGCCTTATGAGTTCAGAGAGTTCTCATAAGATCAAAACTGGTAGAAGCACTCACAAAGCACTTCATTCACACCTGCAATAAATGGCCAACGTGGGACTTTTTCCAGTTTGCAAGCTTTTGGATTAGGAGCTCTCCTTAAAGGAGATAAATCACACAAGTCACAATACGTCCCTTTCAAAAGTAAAAAGTATCAGTTACTAAATGTGTAGAGAGAGAACCAGTGTGCTGCACAAAGTGACCACACAGCCGCTACTATAATTACATAGTACTATATTCTTCCTTCCAATTCTGCCTTGGCAAATGAACTGTAGTAAGCTTTCTGGAAGTTCCAGTGTATCTTGGCTTTCTTTGATGGATTTTTGGCCCAACTTCATTGGTAGGTTTGCTGGATTAAGGATTTAAGGACTGAGTTTTATATTGATGGCAAAGATTAGATGAAAGTATAGGTAGAAGCAAACTTGACACTTAGCGAATCCTTAAAACTGATTCTTTTTATCTATTTAGTTTTTTATACAGACCTGTCACTATGGTGTCTGAAAGCCTATCCACACCCACTCTGTTTATACATGTGCTTGTGATTGGCTATTTAGTGTGTGCAAATCAGGGTGGATAAAAATCCATGATTTAAAAAAAGAAAAAAATCACATGCTTTTATTTACATTAAACAGATATTTCTTTTTGAAAATAAACCTGTTTTCAATTGACAACCTATGTTAAGTCCAAAATTCACTATAATCTAATAAAGTCATTCAAATAATTTTTAAAAGTCTGGTGCATCAATGAGCTTCCCTCAAAATGTAATGAGTTCAAGGGTGCTTCTTTTTCAATTATATACAGAATCAGGAAGAAAACATTTTAAATTTAGAGGTCCACTCAAACTTTGTATAGGTCACAGTATCATATACTGCATTAAGTTTCTGTATTGTTTCAGTCTTTACAATAGAGCAAATGATGATATTTTACATTTTTCCAAATTTAAGTACTTCCAGTTTCTGTTAGGCCAAAGAGTTTTTTACCTCAATTACTTTTGGTTTCATGGTAACTTGCAGGTGCAGAGAGAATATCTTTTTCTTCATTTGGACTAGTTCATTCAAAGTTGAGAAACTGACTGGGAGCTGAAAAAGCAGGAAAGCTTATTTTCTTCTTCCAGTCTGTGAATAAAAGCCTGGTGGGAGAAGATGAGATTTATTAATTCTAAAAATTTGAAGGCCACGAAACTAGATTTTCAAAGATATTTAGGTGCCTAAAGATGTAGATAAGTGACTAGCTGAATTTTCAAAAGCACGTAAGCAGGTTAGGCAGTTAGGAAAATACCACTAGCACCTATTTAACATATGTATGTGCCTAAATGCCTTTGTAAATATGGCACATGGTGACCAGAAACAATCTGTCAACTCACTAACTACAGTTAATTCTTCCTTCGTTTAATAAATCAGTTTGAAATGCAAATAAGTTTTGATAAACTTAGTTTTGTTCTTATGTATCCAGCACATTTAAGGCTGGTTTATTTAATTACTGAAAAATAATTTTAAAATGCTGGTTTTGTACATTTTTAATAGGATTTAATAGATGCATTTGGATGAAAATTGGAATTTAGTACAAAAATCATCTAGTAAATAAGAAATGCCTCATTCACTGTTTCCTAACAATAAAAACTGTAAAAATTAATAATGTGAATGTGTGTGTATATATATAATATATATATGTGTATGTGTTTAAATAAATGTGTATAGATACACTATATCTTCGCGGTTAGCAAAAAGAAGTACCAAATTTAGTTTAAAGGCTAAATTTGGTTGCAAATCAACATACTTTAATGATTACCAACCAGTGAGAATGAACCTTTCTTTGGTAAAATAACTAAAAACTATAAATGCAAACCAAGATTAAAATTGATGATTTAAATCAATCCATCCTGCAGAAAATAAATATAAAATCATACGCATATACCAATTGAACCATTATCAACTGACAATAATAAAGAACTTCCCAACTCCATAGAAATTTAGATCACTCCTCTCAAATTACCCCCTCAGGAAGAGCATGAGTAAATTGATAATGATGGACTTCAATGTGCCCTAGAGTCAATAAATTGTCCCTGCTAGACTAATGAGGGTGCCCTGTGTATAGCACCAACACATACAAAAATAGAGACTGGTTGCTAAAGGGTACTGATTTCAGCTTCACAGAGAGGTGATCTTGAAGATTTACATGACCCAGATGATACAGGACTTTATACGTTAAAAGCAACATATTGAATAGCATCAGGTAATGAAGTGGAAGCCAGGGCAGTCCATGGAGCGTCAGTGTAATCTGTTCCATGTGGGGGAGAGCAGGCAACCACATTCTGCACTAGACAAAGTTTCAGAATGGTTGTGAAAGATACTGTCATGTACAATGCATTGTAATTATCCACTGTGGAGGTTACCAAAGCATACATGATTGGAAAGTTTGCAGGCAAAAGGAAAGGTCAAACCTTCTTGCCAACCAAAAACGTATTAAGGCACTTTTTCCACCTCTGCTCTCTGGGAAGCCAGAAGCAATCAAGGACTGCATAGAGTTCATAGAGTCCAAGGCTAGAAGGGACCATTGTGACCATCTAGTCTGACCTCCTGTATAACACAGGCCATAGAACTCCCCTAAAATAATTCCTAGAGCAAATATTTTAGAAAAACATCCAATCTTGGTTTAAAAATTGTCATGATGGAGAATCCACCACAACCCTTGGTAAATTGTTCCAATGGTGAATAGCTTTCACCATTAAAAATGTATGCCTTTGTGACTGTGGTCACCGGAGGGGCTATACTGAGAATGCTCAATCAGGACAAACTGCAAAGAATAGGGAAGATGATCCCCAAATATACTGCTGGTTTATTCTTATAATTAGATTCACCAAGCCAGTACCTTTTAAGCAATCCTGCCTTTGGCTCCCACCCAGACAGCCAAGTCTATATATTGAGATTTATTTAAAACCTTATTCACCATATATAAAGTTCTACCAACCCCAAGAGATCGGACACATTATCCACCAGGTCAATGAATATTTCAGATCTTACCCAAATACACGTTTATACCAATTCTTATTAGCTAAATCTACGATTTATTAAACAAGAAAAGAAAGAGAGTTACTATGGTTGAAAGATCATTATGTGTATATATAGATATGAATAAAGTTCTTAGGTCTGTTTCATACACAGATGGTGAACCTGCGGATTTGTAAAAGTCCTTCCAGAATAAGTCCAATAGGCAGTCTGTGTGTAGAGTTTGTTCAGATTCTTCCATAAGAAATTGCAGGGCTAATCTAGAGTAGACATGAAGACCTCAGTCTTGCAGCTTGAACTTCCCGTGACAAAATTTAAGCAGATCTGAGTTAAAACAGGATCAGACCCTAAGCTTCCATTATAGTTCTCTAGCAGGCTGATAGCCTCTTGACAGCAGACATCACAGCAAGTGCCTTACCAGATGAAGAGAGGCAGTGTATGTTGTTGCCTTAAAGCTAAACTTCTATTTCCTATGTATACACAGGTACACTAGTAGTATTAATTAACATAAGGCAATTAGCTATTCAAACTATCAAGGCATTTTATTATCGCATAGACAATTTAAGCTGAAGACAATGTAAGTAATATTATTTCCTTCAATATCTTACATCTTGATCTTAAGGTTAACTGAACCATCTGCATGCATAATATAATGTAATTAAGACATGAAAGGGAATTAGCATCCACAAACTAATCTGGTTACATTGTTAACTTCTAACAAGATATAGGTAAACACAGACAAATACAATTAGTATCTATTCTTAATCCTCTAACAATACAGGCCTACAGGTTAACTTGTAGTCTACTTAACATGGCTTTGATAACTATCTACAAGGAATGGCCCTGGGTACCATTTCAGTACTTTTCTCATATGTCCTTAAAAGGTTGCTTTTAGATCAACCATCTGCTAGGTGCTTAATCCTCGTTGGCTCAGTGTCCACCTTATTTTATCTGATTTAAAAATTTTCTCCTGATTTCCAATCTGAATACCCCCCTCAGTCATGGGGCAGATACCCCCTGCCATCGTTGCCACCATTTTATTTCTGGTCTATCACTGCACACAGTCGGTCTGAACTATTCACATGGCTCTATTTCTCTCCAGTCTTTCTGTTCAGCTGGGCAACATTCTGAGGGCTCAATTTACCCTAATTCTTTAAAGGAGTACAAATTGCACTCGCTGTACCAGCAAGGGCTGCTGTACCCAAGGAAGAAACTTCTTTCAAGGAAGAAACTTGCCTCTGAAAGAAGAGAAACAGTGTTTGTACTGCTGCCTTCCCTTGGGGGTTCCACCAGGGGAGAGTCGCTTTAAAGCAAAGTCATGGTCCCCGAAAAGCACAGTTGATAGCAGCAAGAGATGAACTAACATATCCCCTATCTACCCTGACCATACTCCCCCCTTGTCTGGTTTCACTCACTTATGGGGTGCACTAGTTGGCAATTTGCCCACTAGCAAAGATGGGGTTGTGGGTAATTTATGCCACCACAACCACCGAGGGGAAGATTTCCTCTGTCTTGGGTTATACCAGTGAAGCCCAGGACTGAATTAAGCCATGTATCTGATGTCCTCACTAATAGAGAAACAAGGTGGGTGAGGTAATATCTTTTATTGGGCCAACTTCTATTGGTAAGAGAGGGAAGCTTTCAAGCTTACACTGAGCTCTGTGCAAGTTCAAAAACTTGTCTCTCTTTCCAACAGAGGTTGGTCCAGTAAAAGATGTTACCTCACCCACCTTGTCTCTCTAATTTCTTGGCACTAACACAGCTACAACAACACTGTCCTCACAAATGACCAACTGGGACTGCCTCTACCAGGCCAATCAGCATGGCTGCTGGTTCCTCCAAGTCTCCCACAGAGTCCTCTGTCTCCTGCTCAGGGCAGCAGCCCTCTGTGGCAATCATTCTTTTTCATGTAGATACAAAAATAGATGCATATCTCCAAAGGCAGTAGAAACTGAAAAAAAAATGCCAACATCTAAAAATAATTCCTTCAACTTTGGGTCTTGTCCTCAGCCTCCTGCTACGGAAAAAAAAAATTAAATAGTGACTCAAACCGGGAGAAAGAGGGTTTAAATTAAGTTGAAAAGTGGTTCACCAACTTGAATTAGGGCTGTGAACCCCAAAACTGGTTTGAAATTTGTGGAAAGTACAGACTCTGTGAGGTTCTTGATGGTTCTGTGACATGCAAACAAACCTGTAGTAATAACAATAATAAATGCAGAATGCCTGGAGCATTTCCTGGGTCTTAATGACAAGCTAGACTGGTGTTGCCTCGAGACAAATAGTAAGATTTTTATTCAGAAATATGGACACACATTGAGCTTTTGGACTGGCCACCAACAGTGTGATCTATGAAATGAGGCACTTATCTTTACTGTTTATCTTATTTTTATGTGTAAATTCCATTTTCTAGTAACAAGTCCCTACAGAAAATGCATTTCTGGGTGATGATTGCACTTGGGTGGCTAAAGTTATTTGTCCATTTATTTTGTACTATCACTCAAAGTGTGATACACTCACCAAGAAATACACTGCTTGCATATTGTAATGATCAAATAATGATCTTTACTGCATTTTTGGCCAACAAAACTCATTGTTGAATGTCAGCCTCAGTTGCAATGAATGCATATTATGCAGCCTGTTTTAGATGTTGGGTCCTAAGTCTTCCATGCGCTTTTGTAAATTTTACCCATTGGCTATGAATAAGGAATTAATTTAGTCAAGCATGTATGAAATCGGAGGTATTGATCCCCTTGCATTTTGCATATACCAAATGCTTGCAACTCAAACGCTAGGTATTCTGATAATGCCATTATTTGACTTCATATGTTACCGATATAATTGTAGATCAGTTATGTTGTCTTTTTTGTACTTTTATTTTTGATACAGACAGAGTTATGACATTCAGATTGTGGCTGTGGTGGACCAGACAGGCTTTAAATCTGGTAACATCCTTGATTTAAAGAATCCATTTTTTAGGTAAGACATGTTCTTGGCTAAAATACATCATCATTTTTAATATAGTAAAATATAGGGTAGGGGAGACCTTGTGTCAGAAATGCATCACTTTTGCTAGCTATGCTTCTGATATTACAGGCTATTTATTTTTGCAGATACTAGGGAGAGACAGCTATAGGTTAGCATTTATTCATCATTATACACTTACCAGCAGTTGTGCTTCTTTTCTTTCTGAGGAGGAAAAGGCAAGGTTTAAAAAACTCTCCATTAAAACAGGTGCAACAAATTAACTTCAGTGCACTCTCTGTAAATGAGGCCATAAAAATAAATAATATAGCCAACAACCCCCTTTCCTCCCACACATTCTATTGAGACTAAAAATGTCAGCACTAAAGTTGAGTCCTAATACTGTTTTTTTGAGACCAGTAACACAGCTAACAAACAGTGGTATTTTCTTGTCTTTAATTTGAATACAGGTCTCCTCATAGTTAGGCAGTATTACATGTACATTTTACTAAAGCATTGCAAGGGGAAACTATGTGCAGGCCCCTTAATCGTCCAGTGCTGTGGCTGAGCAGAACAGAAAGTCTGTCACACAGAATGTGGTGATGAATTTTTTGGTGCTAATTTACGCATAGAATCAGTTGCACCTTTCAGCCACGTGACTCATCACTGTGAATCATGAGAAATCTGCAACTGCATTGAGATATACAGTGAGGCATGGCACACATTTGAAATTAGTTGCTGGTGCCAAGCACCCACCTTCCTCTATAAAAACCATATGGAAAGAACCACCCACCCCAACCAGTTCAGTGGGCTTTTGTTGGGCTGCTTTCTGCTGCATAGTTCCCTTTGGGAAAAGCTGCCAGCTGGAGAGCAGAACAGCCAGGAAGCAGGCCCGTCAACTCTCACAGAAGGCAGAGTCTGTGGGAATAACAGCCTGTCCATTCCTACAGACAGCAGCAGCAGTGCGAGCTGCAGCGCACCTGGCAGGTTGCAGTTGGCCCACAACCCTTTTTCAGTACTGCTGCTTAGGGCAACAGTAATTTAGGACATGTGGAGTAGTCGACTTTTGGGGAGCTAAACTCATAGTAGGTATGAAGAGAAGTGATTGAAGTAATGGGAGATGTTACTACACAGCTGCCTATCCTCTCCATGCAGTCATTCCTTCCTTCATGACGCTGTTTCCAAGGGCTTCCTGTTCACTTTGGGGCATGCTGGCTGTCTGCTCCCCACTCCACAAATCCTCAGGAGGACTGCTTCCATAATCTGTAAGCCTTTTTTGGAAGGAGGTAGCGGTAGGTTTCTGAGGCAGTTGCCACCTTGCCTTTTCCTCCTTGTCACACATTCACACTGCAGCAGCAGGAACATAAAGAATTGATGGACTAATAGAAATGGTGGAATTGATTTTTCTAGGGTCTTTTTAGAGGTGCATATGGGAAATGGTGTTTCCCTATTTCGTTACGTGTTTCCCACATTCATTAGACCTTCATGATGACTCCTTTGTAAGCTTTTCAAGGCAGGCTGTCCTATGTGTGTGGTGAAATTTTAGGCATTTTCCCTTTGCTTTATACATGCACCACATTCGAGATTCTCTTTTTAAGAATGGGTCACTTTGTGTATACTTTAAAATGCAGTTAAATAAATAGATTGTTTGGGCAAACCTGCAGTGATTCTAAGCAAATCTCCATGGTGTAAAAACTGCATTTCCTCAGACCTGCCATTTGACATGTACATTTTCCCTGTTGAGTGCAATTGTCTGCCCATACCAGAAGAAAGACAGGAGGCAATGGATGTGGTTTAATTAGGCTGCAACTTTATTCACCTAAAAAAGCTGGGAGTACCCGGCAATAAATGTCAGGTCATCATCATTTCTTTAATCCAGTGGTTCCCAAACTTGTTCCACTGCTTGTGCAGGGAAAGCCCCTGGCGGGCCGGCCAGTTTGTTTACCCGCTGTGTCCGCAGGTTCGGCTCTGTAAAATGCTACCATTTTGACTTGGTAGCATTTCTCACTTCCTTTGCATAGGAGGCAGGGCAATGGAGAACCAAACTCAAGAATTGTAAACAAGGAGAGCAAAAAAGACCTCCCATATAAATTCTGCAAACACATTGCATTTTAGCATATGCAGTATCATTCTGGTGACTTTGTATTTTATTTTATTTTCAATACAAATCCAGATCCTCAGCTGATGTAAATCACCCTAGTTTCACAACACTAGCCTGATTTATGCTGGCTGAAGATCCGGCCCACTGTATTTCCTGTCTTATGGGGCCCTTATTACATCTGACATTCTGCCTTATATATATTAAGGGACTGTCGTTTAACTGTTCTCCCCAGGCCTAATCAGAAAAGCCACATAGATATTATTTCATTTGCTTAATTCAGTTAGAGCCATCAGCCATCAAAGACTGTTTTATTTTAACTACTGTGTTCTCTCCTATCCATATTTCTTTTTAGGTATGCCTAGAATATATTGTTATATGGTAAATGAAAAACAGAAACAAGATTCTCACCAAGCCAAGTAACCTATAAGTCTGAAAACGTATTCAGAGTAATAGGCTTGCTGGTCCTTGTGCAAAATCAGATTGTAACTGTACATATCTGTAATAAAAGATTTTATGCAAGCAGTGTGACATGGGAATGTTGCAGTTCCATCCAGTTTTTAAAACTGAAATTTAGCTTGGGCTCACATTTGCAACACAGTAGATTACTTTGTTCTGAAATGCTTTGTTGATATATATAAAATGTTGGGTTTTGTTTGGGTTTTCAGCAAAGTTGACATTTGTTGCTTTTTAAAAAAAAAATTAACAAAACAAACCTACCTCATGTTTATATATGTGATACATTGAAGAATCTTAAAAGCAGAACACAATATTCATATGTAAGTTTCTTGGAGTTTCCTGCACAAGTTTCTTGGTGGTTTCAATATGTTTGTAGCTGGTCTTACAGGTTACCAATGTTAAATACGGACTCATTAATTCTGTTCTTTCTGAAACATGGAAACAAAATGATCCTTTGCGAACACCTTATAAATATTCTTTGATTACTCTGTAGATATAAAAGTGAAACACTACACACTTGTAAATTTACTGCTAACACCGTTTACAATAAAAATAAAATATGGGATATAAGTGAGGCTTTTACTGTTTCTGTAGCTCAGTGGGAACTTGCAGATTGTCCAGTACTTCTAGAGAACTTGTTTTATTCCTGGCAACAGCGGGCCAAGAGAGAAACTTGTGGCCATGCTACAGTTTCTAATGAGGTCTCTCTCCAGATAACCTGACTCCATCCACAAGGATAACGAGCAATAAGTGAACTGTATAGTGTGTGTATATATATGGATTGTGGATACCCTTGAATGGCTGAATTAACAAATTGGCATCTACACTCTCCGATTCCTGAATGGAAATAAAGTAAGGTAAAGCTATGTCTAATTTTAGTATTTATATTTCAAGCTAATCATGGATGCCACATTTGACCCTGCCTGGTGATTATAATCCTAGCAATAATTGGAAGGCTGCATTCAACTAAAATGTCCCACCACAGCCACACCATGGTCTCTCCCAGGCATTAGGCTGTATTTGTCCAGAGGACTTTCCTAGTCAAGGACCCCTTCCGGGGTCCATCAGGAAACTGTTCTGGTTTCAGAAGCTTTTCTATATGTTGACAGCCATTTGAAAAATTATTTTTTTAAGAATATTTTTTTCCTAAGTATGGAAATTGTTAGCTCATATTTTGAAACTTGTCAAAATCAAACATGGACTTTTGTTTGTCTGAGGCCATGGAATTGTAAAAGTCAGTAACACTATACCCTGCAAAAAGTGGTGTTTGCTTGTCTAAGAGGATTTTTCCAGCAGCATTTAGCACTGCCAGTTTGTCTGATTGTAGAAATATATAGAATGAACAATAAGAATGGCATGATATATCAGAAAAGCAGTATAAATTTAACAGATATGAAAAAGAGATTTCTGAAGCAATGTCTGATAATGGGGCCATCAAGGTTGGTCACCTTTAGTCTTTAGTTGATGGCTTGATTTTATGTATTTATTTTTAGGTAGATATGGGCCTATGCCACAAACTTCAGATTGAAAGGTAATTTTCAGACACCCCCAGTTCAGGATTTTTCACAATGGCTTTTGTCCCAGCCATTAAAAAAAAGATTACATGTGAAAATTGAATCTGGATCTATCTTAAAATTTTTAACCACTTCCTTCAAAATTCAGAGCTATTTGGACCTACAGTTTTGGTTTGAGTCCTTCTCTGTTAAAAAGTGAATACATAGTGAAAAATATTTCCTGAATGAAAAACCTTAGACTGTGATTCCTCTTTATGTAGTCTGCTTGCTTTACTCTTGGATTTACCCCCCCACACACACACACACAATCTTACCACACTGAAAATAAAACACGATGAAAGGAGAAAAAACCAAAACAGGGGATATGAAGTAGTTTTCCTTGCTTTAATTCAGTGAAAAAAGGCTGATGTATCTGATTAGCTTCTTACACAGAGTTTGTGGAAATTACTGCTTTGTTATGCACCCTAACCAATTGAGAAGTATTTCATAAATAGTCACTTTTGGGGGTGGGGGCGAATCAAGATGATCTGGTCAAACTGGTATTCATATTTGTATTCAGTTCAGAAATTCTATTTATTCTCAAACTGCAACTCAAAATGGAAGAAGAGATTAGAGTTATATACATCACACAACATTCCCGTTTAGGAATGCAGTCCTGTGTGTCTTAGTTTTTTCATAATCTCTTTTGTTCTCTTCTTTCCTGCTGTGAAGCTAGCATACACAATTTATCTCGAAGTGGTACAATGTACAAGCCTCAGTATTAGAAGTCTTTCCGTGTCTATTATTCTAAAAATTAGAATGTCAGTGAAAACATCTGATTGAGTCAAAAAACAAACATGATGGTAATGTATACTTAAAAAGTGATACAATATTATATACATCAGTTGCCCTCTCAATGCAGCGAACTTCAGCTTCGGGAAGCTGAAACCAGTGGGGAGAGGATGGCTGGAGAGTCTGGAGGAAGCAAAGAAAAGGTGGTGGGCTGCCCGATTTGACTGCCTTGTGAAACCCAATGTTTCTTTAGTAGTGATTTCAAACTTGTATAAAAATGACAGATTGCCGTACATCCCATAGACACGAGAAAAGCACCACAGGGGGGCATGCTAAGTATCACAGCTAGGAGTGGTGAATTTTCATTCTCTGCAGGATCTAGAGTCCTTGAGATGGCTCTGCTCGAAGAAGTAACACAGGGGAGAGATACTTCTTAACCGCTTATTGTTCAACTGCTCTTGGTTATTTTCTCTTCACCCTAGAAGTAGAGATGCATTAAAAGAGTTAATAATACTAATAAATAGACAATTATTCATGATAAATTGCATTTTCAATAGCTGACATTCTATCTGTATCTGTCCTTCATCCCAGTGGATAAATAGGATATTTTAATCCCTAAGAATACTAAAAGAATTCAGCATGATTGATGTTACTACAGTGACTGCCAAGGAATATAATCGTTTGCCGCACACTAGAAAGTGTGCCAGACTCAGAAATCTTCCCTTGTGATACCCCTTCAGCACTCACAATGGTCAGGATGCCCAGAAACAATCTCCATGTATCTGGCTCTGACTGCATTGGAACTGCATAGCAGAGCTGGTATTTATTTTCTTGGCTTGATTTCCAAGAGCCATGCTCTTCTCTCAACTTACAAACCATGGCAGTTGCAGGTGCAAAAGCACAAAATCATATACATTCTGCTCTCTTCCTCTTCATTCAGCCATATGTGGTTAGCGCCTAGAATTCTTTTCTCCTCCCCCAAATATATATTTTCACTAGTTTGCACTGAGTCATAAGTTTAGGGTTAAATTCTGCCTTTCAGAGGCAGAGCTGTGGAACAAGGCACCGGGAGAGAGAAGGAGTTGAGTCAATGGAACTGAGAGCAGTCCTCTCATAAGAAACACTATGTGCTTAAAACACGGGCCCTAAAACACCCATTCTGTTTTCCTAGCCAAAGGAGTACAGGTCAAGAGTTTAATACCCAAACCTATTTGGTGCTGTCCAACAGCTCACTCCTTCTGGCTTCACCAATACGTATTCACATTCAGCAATGCAGTGAAAGAATTACCCCCATCTCCAAAAAAGACAAAAATGTAAATGGATAAATGACAATGAATTAAACAGTGAGACTCGAAAGACTTCATTCCTTTCTCTAATGGCTCTCTCTCTCAACTCAGCCAGTCAAGCAGCTGGCATGTGGTGTGTTGTACAGATGGAATATCAGTACTTCAAGCATAATACAGCTTACGGGAAGGTGTCTAAGGCTACACCTACACTTTACACCAGTGTCGGTGGCATGTAGGGTACATGGAACTACATGCCACACCTGAAAAACAAGCTGTGTCCACACCACAGCGTGTAGCTACACATGTCAGGAAAAAGCTCTGGCGGGCTGAGCCTTTCCCTGCTGCCTCCTCCCTCCAGAGACTTTCCTTGCTGCTGGAATCTTTCCCTAAGGCAGGGAAAAGCTCCAGCAGTGGGGAGCTGGCAGAGTCTTTCCCTGCAGTGGGGGAAGGCTCTGGCAGCAGGGAGGCTGTGGGACACTGCACTGCTAAAATAGCAATGTAGACAGGGAGGCATGGCTTGGGCATGAAGAGGCCATGTGGGTATATACCCTGATACATACCCACAGGCTTCAAGTGTGTCTTTACTTGCCTAAGCTGTGCCTCATTATCTACAGTGCTGTTTATACCCAGGCTAGAGGGGCTAGCAATGTAAGTACTTTCTCAACTACATGCCACTTAAAGACGAGTGCAAGTGTAGACATACCTTGAGCTTGTATCCCTTAGCTAACCAGCCTAGTGGCCAGATTTGTGGTGGGTCAGGATCACCCACAACTGTTGCATGGACAAAAGAGAGGGAGCATTGTTCACTGCCCCTGGAACTAGTGATGATAAATCCTCTCTCTTAATAAACTTGATGTTTGAACCAGAGCCAGTGTTCTCACTTACCCTGACTTGAACTTACTGTCCATTAACCTTCTCTGTAATTAGTTTGTGGTGTACAGCTTATGTGGTACCACCTAGTCGTAATGCTTGTGAAGGCATCCCAAGAGATTGTATGCTTGTTCCACTAACAGTTCATTCAGTGGAGGATAAAATGGAGGCATTTATTGTTGTTACTAGTTTTCAGCTCTGTGGTTGGGGTTCTAGGGTTACCACCCAGAGCTAACAGGATGCAGGTCATTTGATGTTGCTTAACCTGGTAACTCTGGCTAGAACTCCAGTATCAGCAGTAATAAAAGGTAGCAGCTGGACAGCCTCTAACACAAGATTGGTTCATGAACCAGAGTAAAGTTCAAAGGTGTGTGTGTGTGGACAGAGTTTTTAAATAAAACTCTAAATTCCAAAATCGCAACAAGGTCAAATTATTCCCTTTAATAGCAAGCAGAAGAGGTTGTGCACATGTGCAGTGTCTCGATACTGGGGTGGAGCCATTCTTCAGGTTCCTGCTATACTTTTAACATTTCAAAAAGTGTCTTGCTAAAGAATTTTAATTGAACAGCCAGCTCCAGAGATCTGGCAGGAAAATGCCCCCCAAATAAGCCAAGCGTATGGCTCAGAAAACAGCCACAATTCTTTTTATAGAAGACAATACAAGAGAAAGAATAGTCATCATTAATGAGCCTGTCCTCACCTACAGGATTCATCTGGAATTCTGGATATCAGAAGTTCCTGGAAATCATCTCACAAACACTGAAGCTGGCAGATAAGATGTAAGAATGCCTCTCTTTTACACCCCAAATGGAGACTTCTGCGATAAGAACATCTGGCCTCGTGTTTATTGTTGGAGGTGTCCAGCGAAAAATTTTATTTATAATACACCAAAGTTGTCAAGTAGAATAAAGACATTAAAATCAGGGTAGATTGAATTGAAAATAACAGCAAATGAATATCAAGATGGCTGGTAGTCCAGAGCCTTTGGCTCTAAAAGGCCTGACCTGTGCTCTTCTAGGTGACTACTTGACACATTAGACTTATTGAATTTCCCCAAGACTTTGCAATTTATAAACATTGTTTAATTGATTCTTCTCTCATTTACACAGTGTAAATCAAGACATCAAGGGAGTAACATGGATGTAAATCGGTGGCAATTCCTTATGAGACCAGCTGTCTCAATGTAACTTGTGCTAATTGCTACTATAGGTTCATGAATTTTTTTAAAAAGTATTTATTTTTTCAGAGTCTGAGGACTTTGTGGAATCACTGCTGTGAATTGTAAATGATTCATGAAGTGAAAAATCCCAACCCTTTCAGACCACCAAGAGATTACAGGACACCAATGTTTTGCAATTAGAACTGTGAGAAATCAATAGTTTTTGCATAACCAAATGGAAGGATTTAGTGAAATTATTGTTCAGTGCAAAATTTGCAACATTTTACTGATCGTTGCTGTAAGGGTTCATTTTTCCTACAGTACCTGAAAAAAGAAACAGCCACAAGCCTTGGATGCAGTGTAGCTGGATCAGCAGAGAGACACAAATGGCCTTGACTAGCTGTGTCTATAGCACAGAGGTGTCTTGTGTGTGTGCTATGATGGGCTAAGGATGCTATGGCATACAAGTGTAGTTGAGAGAGTAATCCACTAATCCCTTTCATTATTGGCTTTGTTGAGACTCATCAGAAGTATAATTTTAGCTGCCAAAATGCCTAATCTGGGAAGCTGGCTGAATTAATTATTAAGAAAGTAAGGAGTGCAATAGTAGTTCCTTTAGGTCTGTCCAAAACCAGTTGGAGCACTAAAGAGGCTAACTATGATGCCAAACAACTAAGGAAACCCGTGTTTCCTAATTTCTCTCACTTCCTAATACAAATTAAAAGAGTTGACCTTTATAACCATTATGAAATTACTAGCTGGTACATGTATACTAACTGGTGCTCTGCCCTCTCCTCTTCCCCTCGTATTTCTCCACTTGCTACAGCCCTATGGCCAGCTGACTGGTGGGATATGACATGACAGATAAACACACTAATCACTGTCTCTGTCCAGACTGTGCTCTCTTCCTTTCTAATCCCTACTCCTCTGCCTCCCCTGCTTAATCACCTCTTCCCTATTCCCTCTAGGCTTTCCTCCATCTGCTGCTGGTCTCTAAACAGCTCGCTGTTAAATGACAGGACTGTGACATTTGATGTTACAGAATCATCTTCCTCTCTAATCCTTCCTCTCTGAGTCTTAATATTAAAAATAGAGATGATTTTAATCATAAATAATATATGGCACTTGTATAGCATTAGAACACCCCAGTCAGGTACTTAACTTTTGTTCCAATTACTGCATATTGCAACTGATTCATTGCAGTCTTCTTTTAATTTAGAGGATTTAGGACTAACCCAGAGATCAAGTGTCAAACTGAAGTAGTGGGCGAGGCTTTGAATGTCTCAGCAAGAGGGCAATGGGATAAGGAATCCTACCCACCACTGGACCACACAGCAACTCCTCAGCTGATTCATGGTGTTACTTCCAGCCCGTGATCAGTGTGTTCCCTTGCTGTGTGAGAGGAGGAAAGGTTGGTGCATCTGTGAAGCAGTGTCTCTTGTGACCCTGCTGAACTTTCTTATGGGTCTTCTGTGGCCTGCTGAACAAAGAACAACCATGGAGCGAGCGCCACATCATACAGATGGTGCATATCCTCGGCCACTGCCAGCAGAACTGCACTATTTCCATTGTCAGTCGCAGAGGTGGGGCCTGGATTTACCACTGAATGCACAATCTTGTGTTTGCCTTGATGGTACTTGTTCCGGAGCAGGGCAGGGCAGAGACATCAGGTTGGTAGAATATTTAGCACACTGGAATGCAATATATTGGACTGTTTGGTCACTGCAGCAGTCAGAATTACCAGACAGAAGTAATTGAGTAATTGTAATTGAGTAAAGTAACCACAAAGCAAGGGGATCTTTGAATGTGTGGATGTGCCATACTCTGATTACATTAACAATTAAGGAGATGCACCCTGGCTGGGAGGGAGATTTATTGGAAAAGGTGTAAATGCAGAACCCAGGACTCTCAGGAAAAATGCATTTTAGTGGGGGAAGAGGGACAGACACTTCAAGTCCCGAAGGTAAGTTTTTAAGCTTGCTATAATTAACTGTAACTATAATAGGGTGGAAGATCTTGTGGTTAAGACACTGGACTGGGACTCAGGAGATCAGAATTCAGTCTCTGGCACTGCCATGGACTTCTGAGTGACCTTAGGCAAGTTATTTTATATCTCTGTGCCTCAGTTCCCCATCTCTAAATGAGGAGAATGACAGCTGGTAGGAGGAGAAGTTCACAAAATGTTTTTGAGGTATTCAGTCATGGTGGCCATATAAGAAGATAGGTCAATTTTACCATAGCTAGCCAGACCATCGACTAGCTGTGCCTTTGATTTTCTCTCAATTTTCTAATAAACACTGCTTACTTTAAGGTACTTTGGATTGAGATGGTAAAGTCTTCGAATCGTGGAAGGATAGAACTGGAAGGGACCTCGAGATGTCATTGTGGGACCTTGAGTCTTCAGCAAGAACTATTTTTGATTCAGTATTTGTACCATGCCTAGCACAATGGGGCCCCAATACCCATTGGTCTCTACCATAATTCAAATAATAATTTGTTTTTATTGGTGTAGCTTGTGGACCATTCTTAGAAACAAGAATAGAATTTTTGTTCTCTAGGGAGTGTCAGAAGGGGATAGGGAGTGTCAGAAGGGGATGAGGACCAGTAGAAGGAGGAACCGCTTATCAGATGTGTGTGCCAGAAGGATGTCCATTCCTCAAAGGATCATAAGGAACGGTAGGAAAAGGGCAACTTGGGTTATACCAACCAATATGTTTATGAGAACAGCAGAACAACCTACCTCACAGATAGCATGGGCTGCACACAACATACTGATCTCTATAACACCACAGACAGTGCAACCTAGGATATCTTCAGTGACTGAGACAATGCCATGAGAATTTCAAAGAGGTGAAAATTAAATTATAAAAAGTTAGTGAAAACTGATTTCTGTGCTGATTGCCTCCCACCATGTGGTTAGTAGGAGCATTCCCGACAAAGTTGTACATTTGGATTGGATGTTTTTCTAAAAGACGTGCTCTGGGAATTATTTTCGGGGAAGTTCTGTGGCCTGTGTTATACAGGAGGTCAAAGTAGAAAATCAGAGTGGTCCCTTCTGGCCTTTCTATGACTCTATGACATACAGCTAGGCTTGGCCCTATTTTCATTTTAGCTTTGCAGGCCATCTTCAAGTGTCTTGCCCAAAGAGAGACAGTGAATTGGTGGCAGAGCAAGGAATAGAATCCAGGAGTCCTGGCATGCAAGCCACTAGAGAACATTCCGTTGTTACCATCCTTCCTGCAGTTGCCTCAGCAATTAAACTAAACCCCGTTACACCACACAGCTCTATTTATCCAGTGTGTTTCTGAGATACTCAAAAGCATTCACATAAATGGGAAATTGTGAGAGGGGTCTGTTAACACAAGTATGAATAAAGGTCAACCCATTATTTTTCCTCCACCCCCATTTACCATTGACAACATATAATCCCATTTTGGCTAGAACGAGATGGGCAGAGGTGGTATCCTAATACTCAGTGCCTCCTTATGTAACTTGAAACAATTACTATTTTTAAACTTCTTGTTATCTTTACAACACCTCTTATCCCTTCAGCTTGTTGAATGAAGCAGGAGAGAGTGCACAGTATGTGCCCCAGTACTGTTCATTGTTACCACTGGTTTCTTTAGATTGCAAGTCAATGTCAGATTGACATAGATGCCTTGCAAGAAGCTGGTTTCCAGTATAACTATGCTAACACTGATTCCACATTTGCTACAACTATTATATTGCAATTACAAAGTCTCTTGGCCATGTATCTGCTGTGTTAAGAAAGAAAATGTTCAATACCTTAGATGATAATCTTAGCCCTGGTCTACACTACGAGTTTAAGTCGAATTTAGCAGCGTTAGATTGATTTAACCCTGCACCCGTCCACACAAAGAAGCCTTTTTTGTCGACTTACTGGACTCTTAAAACTGGTTTCTGTAATCCTCCCCGACGAGGGGATTAGTGCTGAAATGGACATCGCTGGGTCGAATTTGGGTTAATGTGGACCCAATTCGATGGTATTGGCCTCTGGGAGCAATCCCACAGTGCTCCATTGTGACTGCTCTGGACAGCACTCTCAGCTCGGATGCACTGGCCAAGTACACAGGAAAAGCCCCACAAACTTTTGAATTTCATTTCCTGTTTGGCCATCGTGGCGTGACCACTCAGAGCTCATCAGCAGAGATGACTATGGAGTCCCAGAATCGCAAAAGAGCTCCAGCATGGACCGAACGGGAGGTACTGGATCTCATTGCTGTATGAGGAGATGAATCTGTGCTATCAGAACTCCGTTCCAAAAAACGAAATGCCAAAATATTTGAAAAAATCTCCAAGGGCATGAAGGACAGAGGCTATCACAGGGTCCCGCAGCAGTGCCGCATGAAATGTAAGGAGCTCAGGCAAGCCTACCAAAAAGCCCAAGAGGCAAATGCCCGCTCAGGGTCAGAGCCCCAGACATGCTGCTTCTATGATGAGCTGCATGCAATTCTAGGGGGTGCCCCTACAACTACCCCACACTGTACGTGGATTCCTGCAAGGGAGTCTCACACAAGAGGGAGGAGGAGGGGGAGGTTGAAGATCGCGCACACCAGGCAAGCAGAGAAACCATTCTCCCCGACAGCCAGGAACTGTTTATCACCCTGGAGCCAATACCCTCCCAACTCGGGCTCCCGGACCTTGAAGGCAGAGAAGGCACCTCTGGTGAGTGTACCTTTGTAAATATAATACAGTTTAAAAGCAAGTGTGTTTAATGATTAATTTGCCCTGAAGACTTGGGATGCATTTGCGGCCAGTACAGCTACTGGAAAAATCTGTTAACGTGTCTGGGGATGGGCTGGAAATCCTCCAGGGACATCTCCAAGACAGCTTCATTGAGGTACTCCCAAAGCCTTTGCAAAAGATTTCTGGGGAGGGCAGCCTTATTGCATCCTCCATGGTAGGACACTTTATCACAGGAGGCTAGTAGCATGTAGTCTGGAATCATTGCATAAGAAAGCATGGCAACATGTGGTCCCGGTGTTTGCTGGAATTCAAGCAACATTCATTCTTTATCTCTCTGTGTTATCCTCAGGAGAGTGATATCATTCATGGTCGCCTGGTTGAAATAGGGGAATTTTATTAAGGGGACATCAGAGGTGGCCGTTCCTGCTGGGCTGTTTGCCTGTGGTGGAAAAGAAATCATCCCCGCTGTTAGCCACATGGTGGGGGGAGGGGTGAAGCAATCATCCCAGGAATTGGGTGTGGGGGGTTTAGTTGGGTTTGTGCTGCATGTTAACCTGAAAACATCAGCCCCTTCTTTTAAATGGCTGTGTCTTTTTCAATTTTAATCTCCCGTTTTTTCCTCCCGCAGCTGCAAATGTTTCAACGCTGCGACTAGCATCTCCGTACCAGAGGCTAGCGGAGATAAGAAGGCAAAAAAAAATGCACTCACGATGAAATGTTCTCTGAGCTCATGCAGTTCACCCAAACTGAAAGAGCCAAGCAGAATGTGTGGAGGCAGACAATGGCAGAGTCCAGGAAAGCACAAAATGAACGTGAGCACAGATGGCTGAAGCAACAGGAGAGGTGGCGGGATCAAGAGGAAAGGTGGCGGCAGCATGATGAAAGGAGGCAGGATGCAATGCTGAGGCTACTGGAGGATCAAACTGATATGCTCCGGCGTAGGTTGAGGTGCAGGAAAGGCACAGACCGCCACTGCAGCCCCTGTGTAACCAACCGCCTTCCTCCTCAAGTTCCATAGCCTCCTCACCCAGACGCCTCAGAACACAGGGGCGGGGGAGGGATGTAGTGGGGCCTCCAGGCAGCCAACCACTCCACCCCAGAGGACTGCCCAAGCAACAGAAGGCTGGCATTCAATAAGTTTTGAAGTGCAGCGTGGCCTTGTCCTTCCCTCCTCCCCTCCTCCTGCACCCCACCCGGTGCATCCCTCCTCCACCACCCCTCTCGAGTTACCTAGACACTTATCCCCCTATTTGTGTGACAAATTAATAAAGAATGCATGAATTTGAAACACCAATGACTTTATTGCCTCTGCAAGCGGTGATCGAAGTGGGGAGGGGAGGGCGGTTGGCTTACAGGGAAGTAGAGTGAACCAAGGGGGCAGGTTTTCATCAAGGAGAAACAAACAGAACTGTCTCACCATAGCCTGGTCAGCCATGAAACTGGTTTTCAAAGCTTCTCTGATGCGCAGCGCACCCTGCTGTGCTCGTCTAACTGCCCTGGAGTCTGGCTGCGCGTAATCAGCGGCCAGGAGATTTGCCTCAACTTCCCACCCCGCCATAAACATCTCCCCCCTACTCTCACAGATATTGTGGAGCACACAGCAAGCAGTAATAACAATGGGAATATTGGTTTCACTGAGGTCTAACCGAGTCAGTAAACTGCGCCAGCGCGCCTTTAAACATCCAAATGCACATTCTACCACCATTCTGCACTTGCTCAGCCTATAGTTGAACAGCTCCTGACTACTATCCAGGTTGCCTGTGTATGGCTTCATGAGCCACGGCATTAAGGGGCAGCCCCCACAGTAGATTTGCCCACTCTAAATTGATTCCTGACTGACCAGTAGTTGTCTGGCATTGCAAGCTTCCAGAGGGCTATTGCCATTCGCTTGTGAACTGTGAGAGCTGCTCTCATCTTGGTATTCTTGCGCTTCAGGGCAGGGGAAAGCAAGTCAGAAAGTTCCATGAAAGTGCCCTTACGCATGTGAAAGTTTCGCAGCCACTGGGAATCATCCCAGACCTGCAACACTGTTCGGTCCCACCAGTCTGTGCTTGTTTCCCGGGCCCATTGCCACCAGGATGGCCAAATTGCCGAGGCCTGTGCTTTGAGAGAAGTATGTGTCCATGTCCTCATTACTCTCATCACCACGCTGCCATTGCCTCCTCGCCTGCTTTTGCAGGTTCTGGTTCTGCATATACTGCATGATAATGAGCGAGGTGTTTACAATGCTCATAACTGCCATGGTGATCTAAGCGGGCTCCATGCTTGCTGTGGTATGTATGGCGTCTGCAGGAGAGCAGAGTTACAGGGGAAGCGGTGGTTGGATGACCAGTTTTGCAGACCTATTGCACCGTCTGCTGCCAGGACACAGCAGCTGAGCAGGCTGCACGCTTGCCGTGGTATGGCGAGACAAGAGCAGCCGAGCAGAGTTGCAGCGAAAGCGGCCTGGGAGGCGCCCAAGAGAGCAGGAGAGCAGAGTTGCAGCGGAAGCGGTGGATGACAACAATGGTTTGCTGACCTACCGCACCATCTGCTGAAAGCAGTATGATGCCCACACAGAAAAAAGGTGCGAAACGATTGTCTGCCATTGCTTTCATGGAGGGAGGGGTGACTGACGACATTTACCCAAAACCACCCACGACAATGTTTTTGCCCCATCTGGCATTGGGAGCTCAACCCAGAATTCCAATGGGTGGTGGAGACTGCAGGAACTGTGGGATAGCTACCCACAGTGCAATGCTCCGAAAGTCGACGTTAGCCTCAGAACTGTGGAAGCACTCCGCCAACTTAATGCGCTTAGTGGGGATACACACAATGGACTGTATAAAATTGCTTTCTAAAAAATCGACTTCTATAAATTCGACCTAATTTCGTGGTGTAGACATACCCTTACTTAGGCTCATAATATCATGTGCAAGAGGTCTTTCAAGCAATGCAGAGCACTTCCCTTTTTGTCACTTTAGCAGGTCTCACAGATTTCCTCCCCTCCCGCCCCGTCCCCCAGGCCAAACACTAGCTCCCTCCTTTGATTTGGAAAATGTTTTAATCAAAGATTCCAGACTATATATTAAAAAAAAAGTATCTACATTTTGCCTATAAGATAGCCAAACATACAAACACTCATTTGTGTATGCAAAATAGGAAGGGACCGGTTTGGTGTCCAATTATAGCAATGACACTTTACGTAGCAGTACTCGTTCCTATTTGAGATGTAATGCTATAGTCATTGTTCTGGACAAGAAATAAGCAATGTGTGTCAATGTGTTGGGGAGGTGAGACTTCACTCATATACTGAACATGCGAGAGGAAAATGTATGAACTTTGATGCAAGACATTTGTGGTGGGAGCTTATGAAATTGTGCCTTATTTTCAGCATGACTTCAAGCTAGTCTTTGTGCACCTTCAATATTAATGTCTTTAAGATAACTACCTAACTGTGCCCATGTACCAGGTGGCGAGACATCTAAATGATGATATTTTGCCTATATTTTTTTTCTTTTTAAATATTTACCATTTCCCTCTAAAACAGATAGGGAGGTAGAAAGGAAAATGGAGAAGGGTAGAGTGGGGGAACATTCAGAAGCATAGTTATAACTAAGAGTGCAATTCTGTGAGATGCTGAGAAATAATATAAATGGAAATTGAAGGCATTCAGTCCATCACAGAAATTGACCCTTAGAGACAGTGCATGACATTAGAGAGAGAATTGTACATTTAACATTAGGGAGGGGCTTGAACTGGAATTCTAGCTCCAACCCTCAACCAATTTTTGGGAAGTTCAGATCTAGATTTTATAAAGGGAGCCAAACTTTGCAGTGTGCACCTCCCTCTAATTAACATATAGTAATTGTGTAACTCCAAAAAGACAGACCACGCCAGATTTAAAAAACCAAACTTCTGGTCTGTCAAACAGTAAGAGATCCTCTCCAAATCTGCCAGTGCACTCATTTCATGATACAATTCCATGATAATGAAATACTGTAGGTACTACTTTAAACAGGGGCTAAAAAATAAAGGCTGTTAGTACTGTATATAGATGGGGAAAAAACAGCTAGAGCACTGAGGCCATCCCTCAGAAAAGTGGTCCAATCTGTTCGACACATAGTTGCGCTCTCAGATGGTTCCAGAAATGCCAGTGAAGAAATATTTCAGGGTAGGATTGGGCCTCATAAGAATTAGGCCCAAACGTGTGATCCTGAGGGTTACATCAGCAACTTGTCAGCAATCTAAATAATATGCTATGACACCCTGGGTTTAAACAGTGAAGATCCTCTTAAAGTTTTGCTCCCTTTCTTGACCTTAGAATAATAATAATAAAACTTTACACATAGCGCTTTTTGTTTAAAAATTCTCTTTCTAAAAAAAGAGAATGACTTCACCTAACAGGTAGGTTTTTTTTTACAGCTCAAGCAGTTCCTCAAAAGGAATAATGTTTTGCAAATTGTTTCTTGGTGACAAAAATAATAGAACCACCCCCCCCATATTAGTAACAGAACAATTTCCCCCATTAAGTTAATATCTGTGTCTGTCTCTTTGTATCACTTCTGTAGTCAGTTATATTTATAACTCACATTGCAGAAGTATTTGTGAAACTCTGTCTTTATTTCATAGCTACCATGATGAAGCAAGGATAATGACAGTTGCATGTATGACTATGGGATCCTTTTACATTTGGAAGTGACATAGCTATCCCTAACTCCTCCTATCAACTGAAACAGATCTGACTTTGACATTTCAAAGAGCCAACCATCTGTATATTATTTTAGAGATAATGGTGCCATCTGGTGGCATATAGTATTTATTATTAGGGATTTATTTTTTGTATTTCTGTAGGAGCCCTAGTCATAGACCAGACCCCACTTTGCTAGATGCTATATAAACACAGCACTAAAAGAGGGTCCCTACCCCAAAGAGTTTATAAACTAAATATAAGACAAGAGATTCATGCACAGGGGATAAAAGAAAACAATGAGTCAGTATGGGTCACCATGATAAGTAGTGGTCTCAGCACACCAGCAGCCTATAACCATTGTCAAGGTTTTTGTAGATATGACAGAAAAGGAGAGTTTTAAGGAAAGATTTGAAGGGGGATAATGCTTTAATTTTGCAGATATTTGTGGGGTCCTTTCAAGTGTGAGAGACAGTATGGGATAAAGCACAGAGGAGCTTGTTTGAAAATTTAACACAGTGGTCTGCAAACTTCATGTCATAACCCCCTCCCCCCCAGGAGATGCAGTCCTGCACAGGGACAGGTGGGATGGAGCCCTTTCGGCAGTGGCACTCCAAGGAAGGCCGGCGCGCCTCCAAAGGGAGGTGCGCCACATCCTGTTTAGGGAGTCTTAGCCTCCCCGGCCTCTTATACCTACCGCCCAGGGCCCCCACAATGGTGAAGCTCACTCCAGTAGCATGTCCCTTCTTCCATATTTCCCTCACCCCCAAAATCTGTTTATGTAAGGACCCAAAAAGGGACTGATGGGTGGACTAGCTCATACCCTCATTATTTTGTCCAATTGGGACTAGTTTCTGACACACCAACTTTGGTTCACTGATTTCTAGACCCACATTTTCTTGTTTATCAAACATGGTCTTAACATAGTCCTTGAGTTATGTCAGTAGCCCTTTTTGTTTAGACTAATTCAATCTTTGTCTCCCTTTTGTACCTTTTCCCATCAATAGGTATTATTATAGGTTATGAACTTCAACATACTTTTTACAGTTGAACTCACAATTAGGATAATAAGGCCAACAAATTTATCCTAAAAATGAGTACCCTATCCAAGGCTAAATGCTATAATAGAGAGCCTCCATTTTGTTTTGGGCTCCATGTGTGACTTCAGTGGCCAAACGCCTATCTTCCCCAGTCTGTGAATTGCGAGCAGGGATAGGCTCCTCCCTGCAGCCCAGATTTAGGCACCTATTCCTATGAGAAGGACGTAGCTTAGCACACACCCCTCTCAAAAGCATCACTCATTGGCTAGCTTAGGCAGCTCCCTGCCTAGCATGCTGGTTTTGTTGATCACCATCTAAGGTACCTGTCTCTCCCCATTCATTGTATAGTAGCCTAGGCGCCTAACTCAGCCTTTGTAGGTCGCAGTGTTGTTCCTGTGATTATCTAGGCACCTAAAAATTAGATACTGCAAAACTCAGTGTTGAAATGCTAACGTTCTTTTCTGGATCCTACCCCCTGAAATTGTGACCGAAAACCTCATGCCGTAATTTGTTTGGTCATGAACATTTATACATTCTCTGAAGCACTCTTGGTCTGGTTTGCAGTGATGGGTATATGCGTGGTCATTTGGGGATTCCAGCCACACAATTTATAAATTCTGTCTCCGATTACAAACTCTATATGTATCCTTAAGAAGCTGCAAACCACATTTTGAAGTTACAGCCTTTTGTCTTCTCTGTTATTCTTTTGCCTCCATTTTGGACTGAAATTCCAATAGGGGTAGTGGCAAAGGCCTAGCAATACAGGACTGTTAAATCTCGATTGTTCTCTAGTCAAGAAGGAAGCACTCTAAAGCTGGCTTCTGTCCAGAACTGGTTTGTCAGGGGAGAGGTCACTTTGGCTAACAAAGTCATTTGGCAAGGATCAGTGATCACTTGAGGAGACTGAGCAGGATGTCACTTGACAAAGGTCCCTCCCAGGACAACACTACAAAACTTCACAACTACCATATGCCTCCCACGAGAGTTAAACTGTAACCCAGAAGGCTCATACCCTTGGGTGGAGTTCTGTGAAAGGGTGTATTTAAGCTATGAGGAAGGCTGCAGGGTCAGCACTGAGCCTTGGGAACAGATTCCAGCTCTCTAGAAAGGGTGGCAGACAGAGGCTCTGAGAGTATATCTAGAGACCACAAGACGGGGCTGTGGTTGGGATCCAGTCAGACTCTGGAGACTTCATACAGCTAGCAATCCAGAGATTTGGATTCCCCTCACGAAAGTATAGTGAATAGCTGAGAGGGGGGCACTCAATTGGGAGCTGTGTCAGCAGGTATCCAGAGAATACACATTTTTAATTTTAGAGGCAGAAGTATACACTTTTTGAAGCAAATGTTCAGTGAAAAAAAATTACTTGTTTCACATATCTGTGGATTGCAAAACAGCTCTGTTTGTAAAGTGGTATGCAAATCTGTGATATTACATAACTACTACTAATCATTTTACAGTACATCCATTTCTAAAATTATACTTAACTACTGCTGTAGCCCCAAGCCTGCAGCTCTTGAATTAAATGGTGGGCTTGGTGTTTTTTGGCCATTGATTTCAGAAGGCGGAGAGCTGGACCCTAGTCCCATCACTATCTCCTTTATTAATTTCTCTTACCTCTGGACTGGAAATCTATTTTTAAAATGAAAATATTGGTGAATCTGTAAAACAAAAAAATTCAGTAAAACTGGGGAAATATCTGCTTGCTATACAACTTATTTTCTTCTTCTCTTAAGTGTGGGATGCATTTCTTTATCACCTACTTCTTTTATCCTGGATAATATACAGTTACAGTAGTCTATAGCCTCCTCCAAAGCAGAGCTCTAAATGCCTTTGCCATATATTAAAAATATAAACAAAGTAATACAAACAAAAATAAAGGCAGAAGCCTCCATAAAACTAGGAAGAGAATAAAACGTTCCTCTCAGCCACAATTCCCAAACCTCAGTGTACAATCTCAGTCTTGGGGAAAGAGGGAAGATAAACTTTTCATTGTGTCCTTCTGGCCAACAGATCTGGGTTATTTTGAAATGAGAGCTAAATGTTGAGTTGTGCTAAGCATGGGGTGGGGAAGGTAACTCTAAGCTACCTTTCCATCCCACCCTGAGATAACCAGAGACCAAAATTTCTCTCACTCACAGACTTTCCCCACCTCTACATGTTCAGTGATAGGCTGGTGTAGGGGAATCCTTAATTACATCTTTAAGGTAGCTTACCAACTGCTTTGCAACACAAAACAGCTGGAGCTGGGGATGAAGACCTAGCCTTAAGTGGGTGAGTGAATTCCAAAGTTCAGGAGAATGCCCTGCTAGCAACTCTTTCTTTTAAAACAAGGGGGCCACTTATTGTAACTGTGGCAGTATGGCACAAAGGGGGTAGGCTTAGAGATGCACGGACTTTATAGGCCCATTGATGGCTTTATAGCTCAAAACCTATAAATACAAATCCCTGCATCATAATAATACAAAAAGAAAAGGAGTACTTGTACAGATACACTTTAGCAGTGGCCTCCTGATCAGTCAAAAGATACTAAGTATACAAGAAGAAAAGGAGTCCTTGTGGCACCTTAGAGACTAACCAATTTATTTGAGCATGAGCTTTCGTGAGCTACAGCTCACTTCATCAGATGCATACCGTGGAAACTGCAGCAGACTTTATATATACACAGAGAATATGAAACAATACCTCCTCCCACCCCAGTGTCCTGCTGGTAATAGCTTATCTAAAGTAATCGTCAGGTTAGGCCATTTCCAGCACAAATCCAGGTTTTCTCACCCTCCACCCCCCCACACAAATTCACTCTCCTGCTGGTGATAGCCCATTCAAAGTGACAACTCTTTACACAATGTGCATGATAATGAAGTTAGGCCATTTCCTGCACAAATCCAGGTTCTCTCACTCCCTCACCCCCCTCCAAAAACCCACCCCCATACACACACACAGACTCACTCTCCTGCTGGTAATAGCTCATCCAAACTGACCACTCTCCAAGTTTAAAACCAAGTTAAACCAGAACATCTGGGGGGGGGGGTAGGAAAAAACAAGAGGAAATAGGCTACCTTGCATAATGACTTAGCCACTCCCAGTCTCTATTTAAGCCTAAATTAATAGTATCCAATTTGCAAATGAATTCCAATTCAGCAGTTTCTCGCTGGAGTCTGGATTTGAAGTTTCTTTGTTTTAAGATAGCGACCTTCATGTCTGTGATTGTGTGACCAGAGAGATTGAAGTGTTCTCCGACTGGTTTATGAATGTTATAATTCTTGACATCTGATTTGTGTCCATTTATTCTTTTACGTAGAGACTGTCCAGTTTGACCAATGTACATGGCAGAGGGGCATTGCTGGCACATGATGGCATAAATCACATTGGTGGATGTGCAGGTGAACGAGCCTCTGATAGTGTGGCTGATGTTATTAGGCCCTGTGATGGTGTCCCCTGAATAGATATGTGGGCACAATTGGCAACGGGCTTTGTTGCAAGGATAAGTTCCTGGGTTAGTGGTTCTGTTGTGTGGTATGTGGTTGTTGGTGAGTATTTGCTTCAGGTTGCGGGGCTGTCTGTAGGCAAGGACTGGCCTGTCTCCCAAGATTTGTGAGAGTGTTGGGTCATCATTTAGGATAGGTTGTAGATCCTTAATAATGCGTTGGAGGGGTTTTAGTTGGGGGCTGAAGGTGACGGCTAGTGGAGTTCTGTTATTTTCTTTGTTAGGCCTGTCCTGTAGTAGGTAACTTCTGGGAACTCTTCTGGCTCTATCAATCTGTTTCTTTACTTCCGCAGGTGGGTATTGTAGTTGTAAGAAAGCTTGACAGAGATCTTGTAGGTGTTTGTCTCTGTCTGAGGGGTTGGAGCAAATGCGGTTGTATCGCAGAGCTTGGCTGTAGACGATGGATCGTGTGGTGTGGTCAGGGTGAAAGCTGGAGGCATGCAGGTAGGAATAGCGGTCAGTAGGTTTCCGGTATAGGGTGGTGTTTATGTGACCATTGTTTATTAGCACTGTAGTGTCCAGGAAGTGGATCTCTTGTGTGGACTGGACCAGGCTGAGGTTGGTGGTGGGATGGAAATTGTTGAAAACATGGTGGAAAAGCACAAGATCAAATCCGCACAGACACACCCCTGGAACCCCGACCTGGGATATTCTATCTACTACCCAAGATCCATAAACCTGGAAATCCTGGGCGCCCCATCATCTCAGGCATTGGCACCCTGACAGCAGGATTGTCTGGCTATGTAGACTCCCTCCTCAGGCCCTACGCTACCAGCACTCCCAGCTACCTTCGAGACACCACTGACTTCCTGAGGAAACTTCAATCCATCGGTGATCTTCCTGATAACACCATCCTGGCCACTATGGATGTAGAAGCCCTCTACACCAACATTCCACACAAAGATGGACTACAAGCCGTCAGGAACACTATCCCCGATAATGTCACGGCTAACCTGGTGGCTGAACTTTGTGACTTTGTCCTTACCCATAACTATTTCACATTTGGGGACAATGTATACCTTCAGATCAGCGGCACTGCTATGGGTACCCGCATGGCCCCACAGTATGCCAACATTTTTATGGCTGATTTAGAACAACGCTTCCTCAGCTCTCGTCCCCTAAAGCCCCTACTCTACTTGCGCTATATTGATGACATCTTCATCATCTGGACCCATGGAAAAGAAGCCCTTGAAGAATTCCACCATGATTTCAACAATTTCCATCCCACCACCAACCTCAGCCTGGTCCAGTCCACACAAGAGATCCACTTCCTGGACACTACAGTGCTAATAAACAATGGTCACATAAACACCACCCTATACCGGAAACCTACTGACCGCTATTCCTACCTGCATGCCTCCAGCTTTCACCCTGACCACACCACACGATCCATCGTCTACAGCCAAGCTCTGCGATACAACCGCATATGCTCCAACCCCTCAGACAGAGACAAACACCTACAAGATCTCTGTCAAGCTTTCTTACAACTACAATACCCACCTGCGGAAGTAAAGAAACAGATTGATAGAGCCAGAAGAGTTCCCAGAAGTTACCTACTACAGGACAGGCCTAACAAAGAAAATAACAGAACTCCACTAGCCGTCACCTTCAGCCCCCAACTAAAACCCCTCCAACGCATTATTAAGGATCTACAACCTATCCTAAAGGATGACCCAACACTCTCACAAATCTTGGGAGACAGGCCAGTCCTTGCCTACAGACAGCCCCGCAACCTGAAGCAAATACTCACCAACAACCACATACCACACAACAGAACCACTAACCCAGGAACTTATCCTTGCAACAAAGCCCGTTGCCAATTGTGCCCACATATCTATTCAGGGGACACCATCACAGGGCCTAATAACATCAGCCACACTATCAGAGGCTCGTTCACCTGCACATCCACCAATGTGATTTATGCCATCATGTGCCAGCAATGCCCCTCTGCCATGTACATTGGTCAAACTGGACAGTCTCTACGTAAAAGAATAAATGGACACAAATCAGATGTCAAGAATTATAACATTCATAAACCAGTTGGAGAACACTTCAATCTCTCTGGTCACACAATCACAGACATGAAGGTCGCTATCTTAAAACAAAGAAACTTCAAATCCAGACTCCAGCGAGAAACTGCTGAATTGGAATTCATTTGCAAATTGGATACTATTAATTTAGGCTTAAATAGAGACTGGGAGTGGCTAAGTCATTATGCAAGGTAGCCTATTTCCTCTTGTTTTTTCCTACCCCCCCCCCAGATGTTCTGGTTTAACTTGGTTTTAAACTTGGAGAGTGGTCAGTTTGGATGAGCTATTACCAGCAGGAGAGTGAGTCTGTGTGTGTGTATGGGGGTGGGTTTTTGGAGGGGGGTGAGGGAGTGAGAGAACCTGGATTTGTGCAGGAAATGGCCTAACTTCATTATCATGCACATTGTGTAAAGAGTTGTCACTTTGAATGGGCTATCACCAGCAGGAGAGTGAATTTGTGTGGGGGGGTGGAGGGTGAGAAAACCTGGATTTGTGCTGGAAATGGCCTAACCTGATGCTCACTTTAGATAAGCTATTACCAGCAGGACACTGGGGTGGGAGGAGGTATTGTTTCATATTCTCTGTGTATATATAAAGTCTGCTGCAGTTTCCACAGTATGCATCTGATGAAGTGAGCTGTAGCTCACGAAAGCTCATGCTCAAATAAATTGGTTAGTCTCTAAGGTGCCACAAGGACTCCTTTTCTTTTTGCGAATACAGACTAACACGGCTGTTACTCTGAAATAAGTATACAAGGTTCAGGGAAATCAAAGAAGTAGCTAAAATCTAAAACTGCATGAGTAACTTTATCTTCCCACATATTATATATGGGACACGTTTTAAAGAAGCAGCTTTTCACTAACTTGAATATTGCTCCTGGAAGTGCTAGTTTTGGAACACTCAAGGGGAAAAGCCTCCTCTCACTTTAAGTATCACGCAACAGCTGGTTCAAAACCTGAGGTGACCCACTACAGTATAATTAACTTCAGCACTATCATGGGAGGAGCTGCACCAGACCTGAGCACTTTCAAACAGTGATCTTTTAGAGGAGATTTATTTTTAAAGAGAAACCTAGACAAAAAGAACCTAAAGTCAAATGTGAGGAAATTAAACTCCTTAGGTTTTGCATGAAATTAAACTCCTTAGGCCAGCACTGCCCATCACAGGCCCACTGCAACACGGCACACCTTGCAACAGGAAAATACTCTGTGGTTTAATGGCGATGTTCAAAGGGTTTTTCGAACCATCCAGGGCAAAGAGACCCAGCCTCAGGTCAGCTCCCGGGCAGGCCCAAAGCGACACCTGGGACGGGAGCGAGGATGCAGTGAGTGGAACCAGACGGGCACTAACCACGGGCACAAAACCAAGCCAGAGACTGTGTCTCTGCGCAGGTGGGAAGCTGGGAGACAGGCTCCCCGCACTTGGGTTGTTTTACTACTTTATCCCGGGGGGGGAAGGCAGCAGCAGCAGCCCCGCCCCAGCGTGTCCTCAAGAGGCGGGTTTCTGAACAGGGAGCCAAGAACCCCCCGTTGAGAACATGCCCCTGCCCGGCCGGGAACTCGCACGCCGCCTATGGCCCACGGGAGCGCGGCGCGGCGGGCCGGGCCTGGCCGGCCCTGGCCGCACCGCCCTGGCGCGGACGCCCCACAGCCCCCCCGGCTGTGGTGGCCTCAGCCCTTGCTGCTGCTTTACGGCAGCCCGCTCCGACGCTGTCGCGCTGCTTCCGCTGGGCTCGCCAATGGGGAACGCTCCGGCGACGCCCGCCCGTCCCCAAGCACGCTAGCCGGGAAGCAGGGCGTCTGCCGGCGCCGCGCGCGTGTCTGGGTGAGCGGGGGCCGGCGGTCGAGGGGGGCTCGGCAGCGGCGGCGGCGGCGGCGTGGGGGAGCCGCCCGTTGCGGGGGTCGCGGGTGGGTCTCCCCGGCCCCGGCGACCTCCCTGCTAGGCCCGGCCCCACCGCGCTAGAGGGATCTTGGGGTGCCCGTGGGGGCTCCCTGGGTGCCCGCCTCGCGGGGGCGGGTGAGGGGACCGGGCCCGCTGAGAAACTCCTGCACGCGCTGCGCCTGGCCCGTCTGGCGGGTGAGGCCGCGCCGCGGGCCTGTGCGGTGGGCGCTGAACTCCTGCGCCTCGCCCGGGCCCGCAGAAGCGAGCTCGGGGCGGGGGTGAACTGGGGCTGGCAGGTACAGCCCAGACCTCACGCTCTGCCTCCGGGCTCGCAAAGCCCTTAGGCGCTGGAGTCTGTCACCCGCGCCGCGCCTTCATACCCCGCTCGGCGCCGTTCATGCCTGGCTTCTTCGGGGCCGCCCCCTACGTACGGGGCACGGCCTCCTGCACCTGTCCAGCAGGGCTCTGCCTTCTCCTCCTTCACACCCTTCCTCGGGGCTTTGTGCAGCAGCCCCAACAGGATTAGTTTGGACAGATTCAGTGGTTGGATTCGATGGGGGAGGGAGGCTGTATTATTTTTGAGCTTAGAATAAGTACTTACTATGATTCTAAGTGTATCGTACTTTTTTAGGCTCTAATCCTGCAAACACTTGTGTGCTTAACCTTACTCACACGCTTAAAGTTCAGTGCACACATTAATGATTGCAGGATAAAGAGGCTTTATTTATGTGTCCTTGTCCTATTCTCACTTCCTTATTTGCATTTATCCTAATTTGTTAGTCTTAACTTAATTCTGTGCTCTTCAGGGCAGAGACCTTCAGGTACCTACTGTACTCTTGGGCACCGTACAAATAATAAACATTTAGTAAACAAGGTTTCATATACAATTTGCTTTTACTTCTGCCCCCATTCTGCATCTAATAGCAGGTTCTGGATCTTTAGGAGTGAAAATAGATAATGTTTCCCTAAAAAACGGAAGAACAGAACTTCCCAGTGATAAAACATAGCATTCATTTAGTGTTCAGCCTGATGTTATACAAAAATATTCAAAAATTCTCAGTTAGTGATAGCATTTTATCATTTCTGTTAAAAATGGAGAATTTTTGGCGGGAGGGAGAATAGCATTGAATATGAACATTATGGGATACTTAGTCAAGCAGTTGTAATCTTAGTTAACCTGGTTTGGTAATCAGATGCACAAATGATTACAAGAGAAATGGGAAACATACTTTTCTCATTATAAATTTAAAGTTAGAGATACAAAATTATGAATTAGTGCCACAATCTTTTAGTATTTGTTTTCTTTTGTCAGTTCTATCATATAGCTTATGACAAAGGATTTTTTTTTTAAGTTAGAGGTGTCATAATGCTCTTGAACTAAAACAGATGCATCCATTCATGGTCTCCAACAAGTTGTGCCTCTCTTTCTATATTTCAGTGTCGCTGCTATGGAAGCCAAAGGTAAAAAGAGATTTATGGGGAAAAATGGAAAAGCACCACAAAGAAAGCATAAATTTAAAAAAGACAATGGTAAGTCTGGAAAGAATAATATTTCATAGAACTGTTCTTACTGAAGGGTGGAGAATGCAACAGGTACAACAAACTCAAATTCATTTGCATAAGTGGGTTAATCTTATGAACAATACCTTAACTATAATATTGAAAATGAGCTGAGATGGCGCAAGTGAGTTAAGGGTGCAAACCCTTCAGCTTTGAAAATCTGATCTAAAATACTATATTGGGTTAAAATCGAAAATGTTCTCATTTTTAGTCCAAGTTCTTCCAAATTGCCAACTATGCTGAAGAATATGGTCACTTTGCATTCTCTGCTTAAGAGAATCTCTCACAACTGGAATAAGAAAATTGCAATAAGATAGGATTGAGGTACTTCAGGGAAGGGATAGCTCAGTGGTTTGAGCATTGGCCTGCTAAACCCAGGGTTGTGAGTTCAATCCTTCAAGGGGCCATTTGGGATCTGGGGCAAAAATTGGGGATTGGTCCTGCTTTGAGCAGGGGGTTGGACTAGATGACCTCCTGAGGTCCCTTCCAACCCTGATATTCTATGATCTATGATCTATGAACTATAGCTCAAGCTAGAGCTTGTCTCTTCACTTTCACATTTGTGCATTGCCTATTTGTATTAAATGCGAGGGGGAAAATATTCAGTATTCTCACCAGATGGCAGATTAATTATATAAAGCTGTTTTACTGTGAAAATAACATGAATAATTTAGTATTAGCAAAAACAGAGTCCTTTATTAGGTTCAGGAAGCATACATCTGAAAAAAACACACACACCACACACACACACACACCCCCACCCCCCTGACCGACAAAAGTTTTACTGATGAAAAGTGCTGGAGTGGACAGCTCTTTGTTGGCTACCGCCACTTGTTGGGGGGTGGTTTTATTTTCCTGGCAGGAGAGCTCTCTCTTGCCAGCAAAGAGTGGCTACACAGGAGACCTTACAGCGGCACAGGTACGCAGTGTAGGCATAGCCTCGGTTTAAAAAAAAACAAAAAAGGAGCAAAACAACCTAATTGTGCAGCTGAGAGGATGAGTTGTATGTAAGATCGCTGTACTTTCTTGCAGTGTTCTAAGTGCCTACTTACTGGCAATTTATGCTGTCACTTACCTGAATACCACAGATATTTTAAGTGTTTTCTAGGGGCTTTTAATAAACAGAAAAGAGGAGGAATTGTTCTGTTAAAATGTATACATGTTGTATTCCTGTATTTTGCTGTCCTTGGTGTCAGACTGGCCCTTTAGAATAGGAGTGGACAAACTTTTTGGCCCGAGGGCCACATCTGGGTGCGGAAATTGCTTACAGGGCCGTGAATGTAGGGCTGGGGCAAGGGGTTGGGGTGAGAGAGGGAGTGCGGTATGCAGGAAGGGGCTCAGGTCAAGGCGTTGGGGCAGAGGAGGGGTGCGGGGTGTATAAGGGAGTTCAGGGAAGGGGGTTGGGGTGCAGGAGGGGGTGCACAGTGAGGTGGGGGCTCAGGGCAGTGGTGCAGAGTGTGGGAAGGGCTCAGGGCAGGGGGGAGGGGTGCAGATGTGGGAGGGGGCTGGGGGCTCAGGGCAGGGAGTTGGGGTG
This sequence comes from Eretmochelys imbricata, assembly GCF_965152235.1. Lineage (NCBI taxonomy): Eukaryota > Metazoa > Chordata > Testudines > Cheloniidae > Eretmochelys > Eretmochelys imbricata. The sequence continues at coordinate 101,603,974 of NC_135576.1, read as the reverse complement.
CAGGCTGGGGGCTCAGGGCAGGGAGTTGGGGTGCGAGATGCAGTGGGGGCTCAGGGCAGGAGGTTGGGTAGCAGGAAGGGTGTGGGGTGCAGCAGGGAGTTGGGGTGCGGCAGGAGGGCGTGGGGCAGGAGGGGTGCAGGCTCCGGCCCAGCACCACTTACCTGGAGCAGCTCTGGGGTGACAGCAGCACGCACCAGGGCCAGGGCAGGCTCCTTGCCTGCCCTGGCCCCAGCCCCATGCCACTCCAGGAAGCAGCCAGCACCACGTCCCTGGGGGAGCAGGGGCAGAGAGCTCTGTGCACTGCACTTGCCTGTGGGTACCTCCCCCGAAAATCCCATTGGCCGCGGTTCCTTGTTCCCAGCCAATGGGAGCTTTGGGGGAGTACCCACAGGCAAGTGCAGCGCACGGAGCTCTCTGCCCCCGCTCCCCCAGGAACGTGGTGGTGGTTGCTTCCAGCTGGCAGGCCGTACTTTGCCCACTCCTGGTTGAGAAGGTGTGCTGGTTTACCACAATTTGCTTTGCAACCATCACACAAAACATTTAGCCATTTTATGCCATTTATGCCTGGCTGCTTTCATTGGTGGAAGTTTTCTAAGCATCCAAGAGTGAGCAATTACCATGTCTTGTATCTAGAGCCACCAGATACAAGCCAGAGAGAAACTAATGTGCATCCATTCACATTATACCAATTAGACTACTTTTGTTCTTCAAATAGTGTTTGCAGGACTGGGGCCTTAGATGTCGGAGGCAGTGGAACTCTTACTACAAATAAGGCAGCCTTTGTTCCTTTAGAATTATCCTCTCTTCACCTTTGGTATTGCATTACATCTATATGGAGGATTTAGGGCAAAACTAGGAGAGGGATCATAAGGCTATGATGAAAAGGCTAGGTGGGAGGAATATAAAATTTTGTTATAGATGTAAGAATGCTTGGGGCTTTTCAGAATCTGAATAATTTTTATTCTGTATCAACATGCATGGATTTTGGTGTATCATATGTAATCTAATTGTTAAAAAATAATTATTAAAACTTTTAATAGTGAATAAAACTTGTAAATAATATCCGTTCTAATTCTCTTTTTGTTGTGCATAGATTCTGGTCCACCAAAAAAGTTTTATACTAAAAGAGGTGAAGAAGGAAAGCCTAAATTCAGATCCAAGAAGTCTGAGAAAGGAAACAAAAAACTTGGTAAGACTAGTGTGAAACAATTCAAGAGTAAGCAGCAACCAGAAAAGTTCAGTAGGAAGAGAAAACTCCAGGAGGATAATGAGGGTGGTGAGTATATTGTGTTTTTTGTTTTGTTTTGTTTTTTTACTTTTTTCTCAGAAGAGATATATCCTCTGTAAAGTATACTTACTTAATATAAAATGGAAGCTTATTTTCTTTCAACAATATATATTTTAAAATATGTTAATAGATTTAAGAGGGATCAGGGCTATGCTATAATTGCCTTGAATTGTGTGAGATTGTATAATAAACTTTTTAACTGTACGAGTTGACTATTCTCTGTTGTAATCACCATAGACATAAGTAACTAGGTCATGCCTGTGCACCTGTTGTACTGAGAACCCCCATAGTAGAAATTTTGAGATAGCCATGATCATAAATATATGTGGAACCAAGCTGCTTGCACTGGAAATATAGAGGGAGAAGAGGATTGTCTTACTGCTCTTTTCAGTACCCTCCTATATTATCACCAACTTCCATGGTATTTCTAATACTAATAAAACTCTAACTATAAAAAAATGCTTCTCCATAGCACTCTATTGGACTTCCAATGGAAAATGTTATTTCCGCCAATTTAAACTGATGACTAGACAAGTCACATGACCCACAGTCTGTGGCAGTGAAAATTCCAGTTTAACATAGGTAGTCCACCAGTAAACTAAACCTATTGGCTAATTTCTTGATATGGTGGCATAAACTGATGCATAATAGTTTGTAGTGACAAAGAGAACTTCAAGTATTACATGACTAAATTAAAGCTGTGACTCTTTCTGTCATCTGCCTTTCAACCTTACTGATTATTTTTACACAGGTCTAATAAAGACAGTATGAATAGTGGGGCCATTTGGAGATGGTCTCCTTTTGAGGAAAGACACCCACCCACTGCCCCTTTGGTACAAGAGCACCAGCTGCTGACTAACCACTGGTGTTGGTATCAGAATGTAAAAATCATGAGTTTTTATCTTTTATCATGCTTCTAACAATGGTAGCCAAAACTGGAAGAACAAAGGTTTTTATTCTCCATTTATACTGTTGGTCTATAGGCCTGTAGCATTTATTCACCAGTTAAATCTGTGTTATATACTGGATGTTTCTCCATTTTTATAAATTTATTTTTCTGTGTATGTGCATATACAGACACTTTTTAGTAAATATTTAGTTTGTCACTATTTTAATAGTTTCATAACTCTCTGGTTCTGGTGTCTCTTAATGAGAGCTGTCATTTGATTGCTGCTTCCCAGCAGACGTACAGTTCTGCATGTAAAGGGCTGTCACAAATTAAGTGTGGCTTAATAATTGAGGGAAACTGGAAGCTCATACGATAACATTAAAGTTCTGTTTTTTCACTGTTTTAACTTTGATTTAGTTTGGGGAATACTTGTATTTTTTGAAAACTGTACAGAAATAGAGGTAGTGGACGAATTAAGTCAGAGTTATGTTGTTTTTTTAGTGGATTTTATCTTAAAACAACTGTAAGCCTCCAGTCTTGCTCTGGAGTCATTCAGATTTCAAGCAAAACTTCAGTTGTCACCAACTATGTCAAGAGACTGACCGGTTTTCTGTTAACTTTTCTCTTATTTGCTCACTTCATTTTTTAAAAAATAAACTGATTCTAAAATACCTTGCATAAATTACAATCCTTTAAAAAAGGGAAGGGTTGGTATATTGGAGAAAAATGAAGTGTGTAGTGCTAAACTGTTAAACAATTTATTCTTGAGAGAGCTCTTTTAATTCATCCATTCTGTTGGGCTTCAATTGCACAGTGCTAGTTAGCATGCCTTGCCCCCTGACTCTTCACTTCGGGGAATCTGGATTGTATATAGTGATTAATTTTGCTACGAGATGATTAAAACTAAAAGCAAACATTAGTCAACTTTTTCTGTACCTTAAAGTTCATTTATGACATCTCATATGAAGAATCCTTTTAAAGTAATAATCTTGCTGTGCAGCAGTCTTTAGCCACTGTATAGTAAAATCTCCTAATGAATCCCACTGACTGAAAGGATTAAACATGCAAGAAGGCTTTACATATAAAGTTGCAGTGAGTAATTGTTAGAGCTGGTATACTTAAATCTATAAATGAACTCATCTGTCGAGAATCTTTTTTTGTTCCCCTCTAGTGCTTTACCTACTTGAAAACCTCTTGAACAGATTCCAGTAAAAGACATTAACATGTTAATAGGAACAAATTTTAAGACAAAATCTGTGTATAAGAACAGTTGTCATTTATTAGAGGGCAGTAGCTCAGAAACTGGTTGTGGCCTTTAGTTTCACGTTTTTCCTCTTTTTAATGTTTATTTTTTTATCTACATTCCATCATAAAAGGAGGGTGCCAATGGTATTGATCAGACTGTAGTGTTTGCAGTTGGGAATGTATTCTTTTCTAGCACAACACTTTTGAATTCTGATAGTTTATCTCAAGAATGTGAAAGGCAAGAACCCCACCAAGTTTAATTTTTGTGGGCATATAGTCCTTGTTATCTAAGATATCACAAAAAATTTGTGATTTAAGTTATATTCGTAAAAAAAAATTCAATTCTCCCACTTTTTGGGGGATAGGGAGTGAGGAGAGAAGGGGGGATATGTTGAGCCATATTCTGATGTAAAGTTACTAGAGGGGCTGTAGGTGCATTCTGGGTCAGAATTCATCCTATTAAGACTTTAACGTACCTCTATCCTTTGTCAAAGCTTTCAGAATAATCTGGCAGTTGTCTTGCTCTTCCAATATCTGATATTTCCCAGGCAGAAGCTGCCAGTCCTAGCAAGTCACCAAGGATGCAGTTCACGAAGGGAGCTACAACTGAGCATTACAGTGCCTAACTATTAGACTACCTGCCTCCTTGCGGAATTCACAACCCAAAATTAGGTAGCCAGATTCCTTATACAATGCATGGGGAAAGTTAGGTGCGTAAAAAGAGGGATTCACAAAAGTCAGCATGCTGATAGTGGAGTCACCAAGCTAGCCAATAGGAAATGCAGAGGACGGGGTATGGTCTAAGCCCTGCTCCTCAAAAGGAGTTAGGCGCTTAAATCCAGGCCAGGGGATGGCACCTCCCTCCACTCATGATTCACAGCAGTGAACTCTCACCTGGAGTAGGCACGTCAGCCAGGGCTCAAGAAGAGCCCAATAGCCTAGCGGCTAGAACGCTTGCCCAGGATGTGGGAGACCATCTCCACTTGCCAACTGGATGAGTTGGAGTAGGGACTTAAACCCAGGTCTCCCACCTCCTAGGTGAGTTCCCTAATAAATGAGTTTTGGGGTATTCTGTAGTGGATCTCTCTCAACCTGTCCTACTGAAGACATTCCACTTTGTATGAATGCTTTGATATTCAGAGAGCTGCGGACTATACCTGGGAAGTGGGAGACAAGGTACCAGTCCCTGCTCTAATAAATACTGACCACCATCACTACATCCTTCATTTTGTGTAGAGCCCAGTCAGACAGATGTGCTTTAAAGCAGCCTCTAAGCACGTTTATTGGATCAATACCTATAGGTGGAGGTTGTGAATCCCCATCCCACCTGGAATTAGGCATGATTTTATCAGTGAAAACATAGGCTTCTACAGCAGCTGAGCAGGGGTTTTGTGAACGCCACTGGCACCCAAATATTGGTCTTGCCTAACTGCACTCTTTAGTTGTATATCCAAATCCCCTTGAGAATCCCACCCCAAGTGTTCAGTATGTATTAACCCTTTCAGATTAGCTAGCTAGGCAGTCAGGGGTGGATCTTCGGATCATTTCAGTTGTCATAGCTCTGTTGATTTCATTGGACACCAGCTGAGGATCTGCCTCCCAATCTGTTGACTATTACTTCGTTATAAACAATGTTTTGTTTTTATCATCAGGGTCTGTACCTAAGAAGCCTAAATGGAATGATTTAAAAAGGAAAAAGAAGGAATTAAAGCAGAGCAGACAACTTAATGACAAAACAAATTATGATGTAATCATCAAATCAAAACAGATATGGGAAAGTGTGAGAAGGTAATGGCTCTACTATGTTTTCTTTCATACAGTTCTTTTTAATTAGTACTCATGCAGTGGTGAAGCGTTGCTCATTCTGTCCTGGTACCTTCATGAATGGGTATGCTTGTATTTCTCCCACGTAAATTCTATGAATAGATTATAATTTAATTAGCTTGAATTAGAATTCTCTGGCGGTCTCAAGTTACATTTTGATGACTGACGGTAGAAATAGTCTTGAGGCATCTGGGTTGATCTTGGTAAAAATCTACAATAATAATAAGTGGGCATAAATTCAGGGGAGATCATTTAGATTAAGATAATTTGAGGCCTGATCCTGTAAAATGTTTAGGACCTTTGTCTCACTGGTTGAGGCTCTTTGAAATTTTATAATCTGCCCTTATCCTGAGTGAGTGAAATATACTTATGCTTCTGGCCAGAACTTTCATAAATGGGTACCTAAACGTGGACTTGCAGGAGCTCATTTTAAAAAAGAAAAAAAATTTGGCCGCCTTGCTTTCTAGCTCATGACTTCCAGTTATTTTTGTATTTCCAAAAAGCTGCTTTCTGATCTAAGAGTCTCCTACTTGTCTGTTTTTGTTTGTAGGAAAAACTGTGACAAGAAGAAGCGAGAGAAGCTAATAAATGAACTACATAAACTGCTCCAGGGGAAAATTAAAACTGTAAGAAATACAGTAACAAACGTAATTAAAAATCAAAGTGGGCAAGTTGATAAACCCCTTTTTATGAATAGTGAATAAGTGTGTTGCACTAAATGACCTTGTGAACCATACAGTACAACCCTGTTTATCCAGAAGCTCCAGGGGACATTGAAAATATCCAGATATAGAACAAGGTTTCAGTGAATGAAGAAATTGTGCTCCCAGTCTTTTAGGATAATAGTGCCAGGAAAACTTTGCTGATCAGCTGATTTAAAAGGGGACTTGTTAGCCCACCAGCATTCTAATCTGTAAAATTCCCATTGGATGTAAGTTAAATTTGGTTAACTTGCAGTTTCAGTAAGAGTTGTACTTGTAGTGGATTTTTTGCGATTTTTTCTTTTAAAAAACCTACACAGAGTTAATGCCCTGGTGCACATTTCTACCATTACATTTTCAATACTAACAGTCTCATTATTTTTAACTTCACTCTTTAGGTGTGTATGTTTGCTGAGTAGTGTAGTGAAGCATAGTCAACTGTTGGGTTTTAAAGTGAATTGAAATTGTGGCTGCTTGGTGCTGCCTGCTATGTTAGATTGAGCATCCTGATCATATTGTCATGTGCTAGGGTGAGACTGCGTGACTGCTGTCCCTGTGAGAGTCTCAGGAAAACAGGCTGTGCATCTCATGGGGCTATTCCAGTCAATAAAATATTCAGTATTTTTGGTACATATTTACAAATGATCACAAAACATTCCATTGCCTGCAGTAGCCAGTATTGACTGTAGTCTATGTTTGGTAAAGAAATACTGGAGCAATGAAAACCGGTAAAACTACACTTACTTTAAAACTTGTTTCTTTATAATGTATTTTATTTATATAGCATCTGTTTCCCAGAGTATCCCTATGTGCTGCATAAAACTATACTCTTAACAGAGTAAATGTGTTTAAAATAAACTTTTTCCACGTAATGTCATGCAAAAAGCTGGGATAATAAAAATGTTTGTTACAGATGGCATTTGCACATGACTCAACTCGAGTTATCCAGTGTTTCATTCGGTATGGCAATGACAAGCAAAGGCAAGAAACATTTGAAGAATTAAAAGGTATTTTTCCCTTTTATATTGTATTTGCTTTGGAAGTTGGCACTGTTTTGTATAATGTAGCTCTCCTTAATGTACTTCTTTCCTCCCAAAACTCTATTGGTACACACGTTTGAGTTACTTTTTTCTCTTTAGGTGTCACTTTCTCATAAATTAATTCCTGCTTGGGTGCAGTAGGTCACTGAGCAATGGCTTTTAGTTTTGTTTTGTAGGAAAGTAAACAAACATGCGATTTCAAGGGGTGATAAAAACTGCTCTTTTTCTTTTCCTCCACAGATAGCCTACTAGAATTGAGCAAATCCAAATATTCCAGAAATATTGTAAAGAAGTTTCTTATGTATGGGTGGGTAAACCAGTTCTTTTTTTTTTCTTGCATATATTGTTAATTTTGGAATGTGAATGTACTTCTTTATTATTAATCTGTGTATTGTGAATAATGGCTTTGGCCCAGGCTGTCTCCTCCATGTGAAATTATCTTGGTAGTGTATTTGGGAATGAGGATTGCGAACTACCTGCTGTCCATAATACAGTCCCCTTGTCACCGGGTAGGCTCTCTTTTCTCAGAAATTCTGGACAGCAAATAAAAAAAAAAAAAAAAGACTACAAGTGAAAAAGGGTGGGGGGAACCACACTCAAAGCCTTCCCTTTTTTTGTGTATAATAAAGTCCTACAAAGATACATCCTTCCCTTTGTCAAGGTTACAGTAGTGCAGAAAAATGTCTTGTCTCCCCCTCTCCTGCCCCCGCCGCCGAGTTTATCCGAAGTCTCCTAAAATAAACATGCACCTCTACTGTGGAACAAGGAGCTTTCTGTCTGTCCTTGTCTTGCTCTGGTGGACAGATTGTCAATGATCATTTTTTTTCTTCTGTTCCCTTCAGCTAGATCAGCTAGGTTTATGGAGCTTAGCTGTGGCCTGGTCTAGACTTAAAACTTAAGTTGACATAGCTACAGGGCTGATGGGTGTGAAAAATCCATGCCTTGAGCCATGTAGCTCTGCTGACCTAACTCTGATGTAGATGCAGCTAAGTTGATGGAAGAATGCTTCCATTGCTTTAGCTATCATCACTCGGGCAGGTTTCCTACAGTGACAGAAAACCACCTTCTATCTCTGTAATCTGCATTTGCACACAAGGTTATGCTGACTAGCTATGACACCTGTAGTGTAGGCATGGCTCATGTACTCCACACCCTTCCCTCTCTGCTTCTACGCTATTGCAGAGCTGACAGAGAAACACAAGGTTGGATGAGAATGCCTAGATGGATCCAAGACACAGCAACCTATAGGCACCAGATGACTTAGATGGTTAGCACGCCAAGTCAACATATCTATTCTGTGCACACACTTCCAAGCAGAGACTTTAAGTTGCAGTTAATGACGTTTGAAGTAGTATTAACTGACGGTGGGCTCCCTTCGTATCTGTGGATGCTAGTGAGAAGCTCAGGGAGACTCAGTGGCAGAGCTACTGTTAACACCATAGACATGAGCTTTTTGTTCAGTTTCTAATTGTATTTTCATAGTAGGTGTTTGGTTAAGGTCCCAGGTGTAGATGCATGTCTTTGTTGTATTACTGTGCTACTACTTAATCACTCAGCTTTATTTTTGGAAATGTATATATTTAATACCATCCCTTTTCCCTAATCTCCTGTCTCTCTCGGTGTCCATCTTTACACATGGTACAGAACAAAACCACAAGTTGCAGAAATAATTAAAAGCTTTAAAGGTGAGGTAAAAAAAATGCTCCGCCATTCTGAAGCATCTGCCGTGGTAGAATATGCATACAATGATAAAGCCATCCTGGAGCAAAGGATCATGCTAGCAGAAGAGCTCTATGGGAACACGTTCCAAGTTTATAAGGTAACGTTTGGTCCTTCCTCCGCTTCTGTCTATGATATTTTATTCATGATGTTGCTGTGTCATTCCCTTATCTGCTATCCTTAAGTTAATTTGTGTCCTGAAGTACGGCCCCCCTGTAAACTTGTTTTTTCATGTTTCAGATTCATGTTTAACAGCACATTTCCATTATGTATTAGTGGGTTTTTGCTTTCATTTAACTTAGGCTGGGGTTTTTCAAAGGAGCATAAATAAATTGGGCACCCAAATCCCTCAGGCTCCTTTGAAAATCTCATCCCTCGTTGACTTAACTGTCTTCTCCATCATCCTATTCAACACCAAATCTATTATGTAAGTGACAAAAGTAACCTTTTAATTGTTCAATGTGAAGTCTGTAAATTAACGTGGAGTGGAAAAAGTCAACCATAAACTAGCCAAGCATTTAGAAAATAACATTTGAGAGAGATTTTGCTTCCTGACACAAATATATTGAATATAAAGAAAAATTACCACTTGCATTTACTACTCTGATTCAGATACATTTAAATTTTAAGAACAACTTGTCTTTTGAGCCAATAGGATTTATTTTCCCTTGACAAATCATCTTTTTATTTGTTTTACTAAAATCTTTTGCTGCATCATCAGAGATGTGCAAAATTTCCCCTAGCTATGAATGCATAATGTTAGCTGGGAGTAAAACGAACCCTAAAGATATAAATTAAACATGCAGTATACATTTTTTTTTTTCTCTTCCATCCCCGTTCCCCCCCCCCCCCGTTGCCTGTGCAACATTTGTGAGTGTGTTCTTAGTTTGAAATTCAGTATTTTTGCCCTTATGTTTTCAAATTGCGGTAATTACTCTCTTTATCCTAATGTGGAAACAAAAGTAACAAATGTACATGTTAGAGAAGGAGCACTGGATGAAGTGTCACAGGATAAAACGGTTTATTAGGAATTCTAATGTTTCCAGACTTAAGGGTGTGGGAGTCCATTCTCTGTACAGATACCAGATTTAACAACTGACCTGGAAAATCATTTCACTTTCTTCTGAAGCCAGGAATCCTAATATTGCAAGATGTGAGTTCTTCAAAGCTTTGGTTTCATAATGATTTATAGCATATTCCTTAATAAAGACTTCCAGCTCTTTTTTCCCCTTACTTTTAATGAGATGCTGGTCAGTGGAATATTCTGTCTTATCAGCTGGCTCTGCTAAGAGCAGCTTCCCTTGGAATAGTTACCAGTGTGAATTGATGGGCTGTCAAGTCTCTCATATTTGATGGACCAGCATAGTCTTGGATAGGAAAATTCCAGGAGGTTTCCTCTTTCTGTTCTGTTGGATAGTAATTTATAATTCAACTGATGTGTTGCCATGCCTAGCACTGATGCTTTGAAATCTTAAAGGGAGAAAGGCACATCAATATATGTACTTAGCATGTTGCCTTTGGCTGAGTCTCTTATTTCCCCATGTAATGCCTGACAGTGTTATGAATATCTGGGAGTATATGTTGTTAGTGTAGAAGTGTAGATCAGTTTGTTTGCTTTTGTTTAGTTTTTAAATTATAACTGTTTTTGGCATCTTTAAAATGGTGTAACTTAATTTTGTTTAAACCCACACAAAACTAAATTAAGATATGAAGGTTGTTGCATATACTGTGAGGTGTTTTTCCTTCTCAAATTGTGAATGGATGATGAAGAAAACTTTTCTTTAGAACCTGAAAAGCAGCAGTAATTTAAACCTGGTGTGGGGTGTTTTCATTTCAGTCCCCAGTTCACCCTACACTGGACAAAGTATTAGAGGCTCATCCTGAAAAGCAAGAGGCCATTATGGATGAAATGAAACAGATTCTTACCCCAGTGGCACAAAAGTAAGGATGCAAATAACTTTCTGAAGACAAGACATGACAATCAGAGCAAATTGTGTGGGGAGGGGGGGATATTGTGGTCACAGTGCAAAAAATACTGTTTGCTTTCCTGTTCAGCCACATTTACTACTGCAGCCATAGTGACTGACTGTAATTCCACCCACGAGGAATTCTAAATCAGTGTATGACATATTTCTCACATACTAGACTATCAAAAGACAATTCATGCAGTTCTCATTAAAAACTCTGAAAATTCCAGGTATATTTTATACTACAGCCTTTTTAAAAAAGGAAACAACCTACAGAATTAAGCAGCTTAGTATTTCTTTATAAAGGAGAATCAGGCAGACTGACCCAATGGTCTCTTGAAAAAACATCTCTCAAGGTGTACAAAAGTGCAGTTCTTGATTGACTCCTCCACACTTCAGAAGAACTGTTTTTGTTCTTGCCTCTAAGAATACTTTATCTATGACACTTAGCTGATACAACCAGCAGCCCTAATGAGGCAACTTCTCTTCCTTGCTCTGACTGACTTCCTGAACTGAAAGAGCATCATAATATTTTCTGCATCATAAGACAGATAACTGCTAGCTACAGTTAGACCAGAGGAAATGAAATTGTGTGTTTTGAAAGGGTGTGTGACTTTCTTGTCTTTCCCCCCCACTCCTCTTGATACACAGGGAGGCTGTGATAAAGCACTCACTGGTACATAAAGTATTTTTGGACTTTTTCATCCATGCTCTCCCAAAACAAAGATCTGTAAGTATTTCTAAAGTGACTTAAGTATAAATGTTTTAATTTCTTGCAGTAATTTTTATTACGTAACTAGAGTTTTCTTAAATGCCCCAGATAGTGAACTAGGTGGGATATTCAGCACATACGTGTTTTTGCTGGGATTTTTGTGTATTGTGTTTAGGTTTCCTGAAGTAGCAATTCACTAATTCCTTCCTTCTGAAACACTGGCCTGACTCTTGATTCTGTGCTTTGGAGATCTGAAACAAATACCAAAAAGTTATTAAACATTAAAATTATGGTGATAAGCCTCTTTATCTTGTTTTAGGTGACAACCTTAAACAAGGATCTTATTGATAGGATATCCTTATTTTTATTTTGCTGCAGGTTATCTTTAAAACAAACATTCAAATAATTTATTTGAGTAATAATTACAAAAATATACTATTTAGGAATTTTTATAGCAACAAGAAATACTCTTGTCCTTCATTATTACGCGTATACTTAGTTAGGTTGAAGTCCCTTAATGTACATGAGCGTTGTCATCTTGACTGGAAGTTTCTTTCTACCTATGAAGATGCTAGGAGATGGAGATATATGTCAGTAATGCATAGTAATTTGATGTTTGTAGCTGTGGTGATCCCAGGATATTATAGAGACAAGGTGGGGGAGGTAATATCTTTTAATGGACCAACTTCTGCGGGTGAAAGAAACAAGCTTTCGATCTACACTGAGCTCTTCTACCTGAAGAAGAGCTCAGTGTAGCTCAGAAGCTTGTCTCTTTCACCCACAGAAGTTGGTCCATTAAAAGATATTACCTTAGCCACTATGTGTCTCTAGTAATTTCATGGTTACTATGCATTCTTACAATAAAACAATATTTTGTCCCATTGTGTACAACAAATATTTTTAATGAGATTTCACAATACATTTTGCAATAACTAAAAAAGCAGTTCCCATAATAACTGAAATGAATGTCTTTTTGAAAGTGTGCAGTGATTCTTTAATAACTGGTCCACAGGTAACTTACTTGCAGTGGTGGTTCTCTAAAAGTGACAATAGGTCTTGATTCTACGCTCTGGAGTCTACAGCAAAGACTATTGGTGCAGGAGCAGGGCCATACTATGTAAATGGCTGCTTGCCCTCCTGCCCATCCTTCCTTTGAAATTTTTCACTTCCTATACCAAGATGTTCAGACTCTTGACTTAAGAACCTACAGAGGTTCTAACACATTAACTCCTTTCCAGTCACTGTGCTTGTGATTACAGTTTTGAGAGGGGAAGTCTAAGCATATGTCTACGCTGCATCAACACAGCTACTGCGCTTCAGCAATGCCACTGTCGTGCAGATGCTTCCTATGTTGATGGAATTATTTTTCCATTGAGGTAGGTAAGCCATCTCCAAGAAATAGTAACTAGGTTGATGGGAGAATTCTTCTGTCAGCCTACTTTCATCTGCGGTGGGGTTAGTTCAAATGAACTATGTTGCACAGGGCTCAAAATTTTTCACAGCCTTGAGCAATGTAGCTAGGTCGACTTTACTTTTACATGAAGACTAGGTCAAAGAAATTTCTACGTCTTTAGGATCCTTTTGATGCCAATTACATAGGCCAGCGCAACGCAAGAGTGTGGCTCCAGGCACAGTGGTAGTCTTCACAGGGTTACAGGCAAAATATGTATCTCTTCTCTAAGACTCTTCTCAAAAAACAAATCCCCTAATTATTTTTTCTTCCTCAGGAAATGATTGAAGCAATCAGAGAAGCAGTAATCTACCTGGCACATACACATGATGGAGCCCGTGTAGCCATGCATGCTTTATGGCATGGTACACCCAAGGTACAGTATGCATTTTAGCCTACACGCCCCTATGCCATAGGTTATTAATTGGCTCTGCTGTCGTTGGAAATTTTGATTTTGTTTGATTTTGTTTGTCCGAGGCTGCTGTGTATTGCTTTTTCCTGTGATCTTTACACTAATACAATTACCCTGTGTAGATTACTTTGTTAGAGTATGCATGAAAATGGGCCAAACATGTCCCTGACTTATTAGCAAATGTAATCTTTGTATTTGAGGGTGGAAATGGCCACACACAATTTTTTACAATGGAAAAACTCCTTTTTAAAAAAAAATAATAATTTTTATGCAGGCCGCCAGATAGTGCTTTTAACTTTTTGAATGTGTTACAGTTCCCTCAGTATCTATCCCTTAGATTTCCTGTAGCTGGAGGAAATTTGGAGGTGGGGAAAGAATGGTAAAGAAGCTCATAATGTAGAACATGATTAACTTCAGAATGTAAAAACTTCAAAAGCTTAAAATTATAAATAAACTGACAGGCTTCTCTACTTGCCAAGACTGGTGTTTAGGGTTTCTCCTTCAAGAGTTGATGATGATATGTCAAGCTATGTAAGGGATAACATTTACCCGCTCTGCTTTAAGTGTTAGGGGTGTAAGGAGTGCTTTCAGAAATTTACATGGAACCTTCCACGTAAGGGTATGTCTACACAGCAGCGGGGAGTGTGCTTTTCAGCACAGGTAAATGGACATATACTAGCTCTGTTTGGTCTTTTTAGTGCACTAACTCAATGTAGCCGCAGCAGCATCTCAGGCTAACCATCTAAGTATGTACTGGGTGGTTGAGTGGGCTTGTACTTGGGCAGCTAGCTTGTACCATAGAAGCTACACTGCTATTTTAGTGCACTATCTGTGCTGGAAAGCATGCTCCCAGCTGCTATGTAGACATACCTTAAGTGAAAAGAAATAAAGTTACATACTTTTTTTTTTAAATGAACTTGTAATTTAAGTCTATCTACCTTGCTAGGGCATGGCCCTTAAGTAGAATGGTAAAAAGGGACAGGGCAGTGGCTGAAGGGCCAAAAATGAAGGCCGGAGAGGAAGTCTTTTGGAAGATATGCTCCTAGTGAAGCCTCTTTAGAACAGAGCCCCTGCTGATACATAGTTTAGGAGCCTTGCTGAGCAGATGTCTGCCCTAGAGGGGGAGTTGAGGTATGTAGGATAAGAGTTCCCTCTGGTTTTATGTAGGAGTTGTGCCACAGTGAACTGACTATCTAGGAATGGGGGGATTGGCAGACTGACCTTCTCCTGTACACAGCAGGAAATCAGGAGCTAGGGGATGTCCATTAGGCAAGCAGCCTTTACCTTTATGTAATTTGATAACAGCTGCTCTTTCTTAGTTCTCCCCTAAGCCAGCCCAATCTTGCAGAAAACCCCAGGGTTTCTCTACTGTGCTGAGTCTTGCCATAGAATTTGGGTCTAACATTTCACAGTCTCAGTTGCAAAAGTAATGCTTATAATAGTAATTTCTTCTTTTTAAGAAATGATCTGAAATTAAACTCGTATAAAGAAGCTGCGGATAGCAACTTAGTTATTAAATTACTGACAAAGGCTTACTAATGTTTCTCCCTCTTCTTTTGGATAGGACAGAAAAATAATTATGAAAACCATGAAGACGTATGTTGAAAAAATAGCTACCGTGAGTGTTTATAAACCTTATGTTGAAGTAGTCACTGAAGCATTTTCATAACTGTCACATCATTCCCAGTTTACAAAATATCAATTTGAATTTACTCTGAAGTTAGAACAAACTGTGAAACTGCAGTCTTGATAGTAAACTTAGACTTATAATACTGATCCTTAACTGTATCAAATGTTAATATACATTTTTGTAGAAAGAGCCTTGCAAGAATAAAAAGCACACTAGCTGGGGTTGTATTCTGTATTTCCTGCACGTTGTGCAGGTGCTGTACATCTATTATCTTTCTAATTTTTTTTCAAAACATTTTTCTCTTACTTGTTACTGTGTGAAATACTCAAAGAAACAAAATGGGAAGCTCACATTGATACTATTTTACACATTGTACTGTTACAAAGTAAAGAAATGGGGGGAAAGATCATTTTTCTCAGTCTCTTTATGTTCTAGTAATTGTAGGTGTCACTCAACAGTGAAAGATTTAAAAAAACTTCAAACAGAAGTGTCTATTTGCTTAATCGGGCACATTGATGGAATTGGACTGTAACATCTCAGGAAACAGATCTAGGTATTGTGGATAAATCATTGAAGATGTCTGTTTCCACAGTAGCGTTCTAAAGGGCAAATGAGATAAACTGTATTAAGAAGGAAGTAGGGAAATATACCAAAGCCACAGTGGTAAAATCTCATATTGCAGGGAATCTTGGTTGCCTCTTCTTTAAGGAATAGAATAATTATGCATTTAGTCCAGTATCCTGTCTTCTGATAGTGGCCACTGCCAGATGCTTCAGAGGGAACAAGCAAAACAGAGCAATTATCACATGATCCATCCCTTCCCATCCAGTCTCATCATCTTGCAGTCAGAGTTTAGGGACTCCCAGAGCATGGGGTTGAATCCCTGATCATCTTGGCTCGTAGCCATAGTTGGACCTATCATCCATGAACTTATCTGATTCTTAATTGAACCCATTTATAGTTTTGGCCTTTGCAATATCCCGTGGCAACAAGTTCCACAGGTTGACTCTGCATTGTGTGAAGTACTTCCTTTTGTTTCTTTTAAACCAGCTGTCGCTTAATTTCGTTGGATGACCCTGGTTCTTGTCTTATGTGAAGGGGTAATTAACACTTCCTTATTTACTTTCTCCATACCATTCATGATTTTTATAGACTTTTATCATATCCCCCATTAGTCATCTCTTTTCCAAGCTGAACAGTGTTTCTCTCCTCATATGGAAGCTGTTCCATATCCTTAATCATTTTTGTTGCCCTTCTCTGTACTTTTTCCATTTCTAATGTATTTTTTTTTAGATGAAGTGACCAGAACTACACTCAGTATTCCAGGTGTGGGTGTACCATGGATTTATTTATTTAGTGGCATTATATTTACCGTCTTATTATCTATCCCTTTCCTAATGGTTGCTAACATTGTCAGTTTTTTTTTTTGACTGCCGCTGCACATTGAACAGAGATTTTCAGAGAACTATCCACAATGACTCCAAGATCTTTCTTGAGTGGCAACTGCTAATTTAGACCCCACCATTTTGTATATATAGTTGGGATTATGTTTTCCAATGGGCATCACTGCATTTATCAACATTGAATTTCATCTGCCATTTTGTTGCCCAGTCACCCAGTTTTGTGAGATCCCTTACTCAAGTTCAAAGCAAAAGAGTAACAATCTTGAGTAATTTAGTACCATTTACAAATGTTATCACCTTGCTGTTTACCCCTTTTCCCAGATCATTTATGAACATTAAACAGCACTAGTCCTAGTACAGATCCCTGGGTTACACAAAAAGAAAAGGAGTACTTGTGGCACCTTAGAGACTAACAAATTTATTTGAGCATAAGCTTTCGTGAGCTACAGCTCACTTCATCGGATGCATCTGGGTTACACAGTTGTTCATCTCTCTCCATTTTGAAAATTGACCGTTTATTCCTGCCTTTTGTTTCCTATCTTTTAACCAGTTACTGATCCAAGAGAGGACCCTCCCTTTTTTCCCATGACTGCTTATTTTGCTTAAGAGCCTTTGGTGAGGGGAGCTTGTCAAAAGTCCAAGTATACTATGTCCACTGGATCACACTTACGCACACATTTGTTGACCCCCTCAAATAATTCTATTAGATTGTTGGCGCATGATTTCCATTTACAAAAGCTGTGTTGACTCTTCCCCTGTCATGTTCATCTGTGTCTAATAATTCTATTCTCCAGTATAGTTTCTACCAGTTTACCTGGTACTGAAGGTAGGCTTATTGGCCTGTAATTGCCGGGATTGCCGCTGGATCCTTTTTTAAAAATTGGTATCACATTAGCTATCCTCCAGTCATCTGGTATGGAAGCTGATTTAAGTGATAGGTTACATACACAGTTAATAGTTCTGTAATTTCATTATGAGTTCCTTCAGAACTCTTGTGTGAATACCATCTGGTCCTGGTGACGTATTACTGTTTAATTTATCAGTTTGTTACAAAATCTCCTTTAATGACACCTCAATCTGGGACAGTTCCTCAGATTTGTCACCTAAAAAGAATGGCTTAGATGTGGGAATCTCCCTCACATCCTCTTCAGTGAAGACCAATGCAAAGAATTCATGTAGCTCAGGGGTGGGCAAATTTTTTGGCCTGAGGGCCACATCGGGTTTCTGAAATTGTACGGAGGGTTGGTTGGGGAGGCTGTGCCTCCCCAAACAGCCAGGCATGGCCTGGCCCCTGCCCCCTATTGACACCCCTTAATGTCTCATCCATGCATTGAGACCCTGCAGTTCTGCATGTCGAACTGGAAGCATTGCAGAGACTGCTTCCATGGAGATCCTGGACATCAATCTGTTACCTAGCAGCATAAATTTGGCCTTCAGGACCTCTCTCCTACATTTCCCTATGTCATTGGTACCTACATGTACCATGGCCACCGGCTCCTCCCTGGCACCACACATAAGTCTGTCCAGATGTCTCGAGATCTGTAACTTTCACATCCAGCAGGCAATTCACCATGCAGGTCTCCCAGTCATCACAAACCCAACTATCTATATTTCCAACAATCGAATCTCCCATTACTATTACTTATCTCTTTCTAATAAGTGGGGTTTCCTGCCCAAGAGAGATATCTTCACTGTGAGAGGACACCATGACATCATCTGGAAAGAGGGAGGATTCCAACTACAGGACCATTTCCTTCTGCTCCAGTTTGATATTGTCCTCTCTAAAATTTCCTTCCTCAACAGCACAGAGGCTATCAGACTGGGGGTGGGACCACTCTGCTATGTCCCGGAAAGTCTCATCTACACACCTGTCTGTCTCCTTCATATCCTCCAGTTCAGCCACTCTGGCATCAAGAGTCCATACTTGGTCTCTGAGAGCCATCAGCTTGTTTTCTGGGTTTAGGGTTTTTTTGGCGCGCACGCGTGTGTGTGTGTGTGTGGCCTACATTTAGAGAATGTTAGGTGTATCTGGCTTTCACACTCCCTCGCAAAACTCCCAGGTTTGCTGCTCCTGTTCACTAGCTCTGCTGGTCACATAGGAACTGGCTTTTTAAACCCCTGTTCTCCCCAAGTAGCCCTGCCTGCTAGTTAATGGATTCTAAAGGATTAGGGATCAAAGTCTCATTAAAATACTCTCAGCCTTGTCTACCAGACCACTAGGCTCTGCACATGGTCCCCCAAACAGACCACAATATAAGCTTCTTTCAATCAGGCACACAGCAAGCAAACTTACCCAAAGAGTCATGTAGTCACACCTGCTTCACCTGGAGAACTCCTTCACAGAACTCCCCTGTTTGCTGCTCCTTTTCACTAGCTATTATGACACATGCTTCAGAGCAAAAGCTAGCTGCCATCTGGAATCATGAATAAATCTTTCCTTCTCCATCTGCCTTCTTCCACAGTATCATATTCAGTTTGGAGAATTATTAGAATAATAACTTTTATTTGAAGCATCCAGCTTTGGCCACTAATGGACATGACTTGTTGGTCTGTTTCAGTATAGAAGCTCCTGTTTTGTTAGATGAAAAAGTCTATAGTATATACATATATGAATCACTTTGAAAGAGGCAACATGTAGCTAATAGTTAAGAACTGTGTCAAGACCTACTGGTTGTGCTCTTAAGGAAGTTGGTGGAAAGTATCTCATTGACATCTATGAGAGTTGGGTCTTGCCCTTATCCTGTAGGTTTGGATTTCACTGAGATTTGCTCCCAGAAATCTGGTGAGAGATGTTGACTGTAAGGTAAATCTACTGGAGAAATGAAATTTTATTTTTTATTCTGTAAAGCAAATCTTCGGCCTCAAATGGATGGGTATTCATAGAATCCAGTTGAGAGTTATTGAGAGTGCAGCATGCTGCACAGCTGTCTAGACAGGGAAATTCATCAGTGTATAGAGACAGCTCTGATTTTTATCACTTTTGTTTTAAACAAGATGCTTTTATTATAAATGTTACCTCCAGAAAATAATTTTATGTCGTAGGACTACTTCAGCCAGTCATTAGAGGAAATCATTCATCAGATCTCAGTGTAGTTTTTTGCAATTTGGACAAGTTTTCATCACAGCTAACATTTAGGAAATGATATTGTATGTGGGGCAGCATTGCATGTCTCTAAACCTTCTTGATGCCCTGCCCTTACAGGGTGAATTCTCTCACTTGGTCTTGCTGGCAGCATTTGATTGCATTGATGATACGAAGCTCATGAAACAGCTAATCATATCTGTAAGTAGTTGAATTTTCCTAACATATTCTATTAAATGTTACCAGTGCAATTAACAAAAGAGGTTATTCATACTTAGGATACTAATATATGACTTTCCTAGCCAGGTTTTCAAACGTTGTTTGTCTTCAGTTTTCTCTATCTTTATTTCAATGCATAGAGCAACTATTATGATTTTTCTTAGCATGAGGAGACCTTGGTGAAGGACTACACTTTTGAATGTTTATGTAATTTATATCCCCTTTACTACAGTCTTCAAACTAGATCTAAAATCTGCTGGAAACCCTACTTTGTACTTCTGCTGACTTAGCTAGGGACTAGTTGTACGAGAAATTTAAAGTATATTGAACTTCATTTCATTTATTGACTTTACAAAATTCTGGACTTTTTCAACTGAAATTCTTCAAAATAGACTGCAAGTAATAGATGACTTTGAGAGCTCTCACTAGTTCAACTAAGTTTCTTCAGTGCTAGAAGACTTTGTCGAACAGATATTTCATTTGACCCATCTAAGGATTACACCGAGAGCACTATGTAGTTTCTTACTGTGCAACGTTGTATTGTAATGAAGATTTGTCTTTGGTAGAAATGTAGTGCAAATCGAAAAATAACATTAAGTTCTGGGATTTCTCAAAGTGACAGAGATTTGTATTAAACTGCTAAGAGAAGTTGAAGAAACCTGGCCCAATACCTGGGAAAGGTGTAGTTTATTTTGAACAAGAAAATTCAAAGATTTTTGGTTCAGGTGAACAAAACATTAATCTGAGATAATGCCCGAGAGCTTGAAGTATCGACATAGTAGGTCAAACTAGCTGAACAGAGTAAGAAAAGAAGGTAATAGGAACATCGGATTATCAGTAAGGTCTAAAAGTCAGCTCTTCTGATTAAAAATGAAGACGAATGGTTATTAGAGAGATGGCACTATGTACCAGAGAGTAGGCAATGTGGTTTGACATGTAAAAGTCAAACTTAAAATTGGCTAAAGAATATTACAGTTTCAGGGCAAATGCACCTGTATTCCTGCTCCATGGCCCACTAAGGGCAACCAACTTTATGCTTTCAACTCCCAGTTATCACCTCTCTTGGGTGGTGATGCTTGTTGTACTCCTCCTGACCGGACGCTGCACAGCTCCCTGCCTTACATTATGATATCCCCAGCTAGCCAGACTGCCTAAAAAGGCCAACGCCTGTGGTTTGCTTTCTCTCTGGGGGCCCTGACCAGTGTATTGCCCACAAGTATAGGTTACCACACAGCTTCTTCTAAGCAAGTACATCTATTCCTAAGGTAGAAGCATTACAGAGAAAACATATTAAAACAATAAACAAACCTACACGCATGTGAAAAAACTTACCAGAACTTACCCCAAACTCCAGCCTTGGCCTCTGGTCAGTTTCAGTTGTTCAAAACCCACAACTGGCTTTTCCCCTTTGAATAGAAGTTCATCTCTCTTAGCTCCAGAACAGAGGCTGGCAGATCAGCTGTTTCTTTACTGATCTTGGCCTTCTGTAATAGATAATCAGCTGACAATGATCCTCTTCTCAGTGCATAGCTTCAAAAGGCTGGGTTTTTGCATAACTCAAGTTGGGAATTTGCTTTAACTTCTCCCTAAGAATTCCACAGGAAATCAACTTAAAACTTATTGTCCCCAAAGTCCATACTTTTTCTTGCAAATTTTCAGTATAGTCTTTTGAGCTCCCAGGTGTCTCATTTGTAATATCTACCCCCTAGAGCAGGAGTTCTCAATCTTTTTCTCTGAGTCCCTCATCTTCCCTCTGCCCCCCGCCCGCCAACATGCTATAAAAACTCCATGGCCCACCTGTGCCACAACAACTGTTTTTCTAAATATAAAAGCCAGGGCTGGTGTTAGGGTTAGCAAGCAGGGCAATTGCCGGAGGCCTCACAAAGCTAAGTTGCTCAGACTTCAGCTTCAGCCCTGGGTGGTGGGGCTTCATCTTTCTTCCCTGGGTCCCAGTGCATCTAATGCTGGCCCTGCTTGGCAGACCTGAAACCAGGCCCCTGGTTCAGAACTGCTGCCTAGAGAAGTTGCATATGATCCCAGCCCACAATGATACATCATATAATAAGGCCTTCCAGGAATATTTCAGGAAATTGCCATATCTGTCACAAATGTATCTCAGCCTTCTAGAGATGCAGATGAATTAGATCTCATATAGAAATGAATCTAACAAGCCTCTACAGTGAAAAGAATGTTCAAAAAAAAAAAACCCACTCCTTGGGATGATAAGAAAATAAATCTTTATTACTGGGAGGTCACAATGCTATGGTGTTTGACAGAACTAGTCTCTGCTTTTGTAGTGTTACAAAATTTGAATCCCTATGTGGCTTGCTGGCTGTTAGGGAACTAAGGGAAAGTTACTTTTTCTAAAGGGCAAAAGGAAAGCCTTTATTCCAGTCAACTCTTTTGGCTACACCGAGCCCTAATCCTAGATCCAAAAAACATCTCTGCTTCTTTCGGCCCTCATGGTTGGAACTGTAAATTGGGCTAGCCACATGTCTGGACTTAAGATTTGGGTAAAAAAGCTCTCATTCATGGTGGTAATAGACACAAAGTCTGTATCTAGTCTCTTAAAGATTGCAATATGGAAGGTGTTGGCAAAGAGACATTACACGACTGTGTTTCTTAAATTTTTCTTGAGTATTTTTCTATGGTCCTATAACAAAAAGCCACAAAATTCTCTAATACAGAATTTATTAAAAATAACTAGGGTTATGCTTTTGTTTCAGTGAACAAAGAAGTAGTTATGGTCTTGAAAACTTATGTAATGTATATTGATTTCAGACTCAAGATGAATATATTGTCTTTATTATGTTAAGTCAATATGACCATCAAGATACCTTTGTTACTAAATTAGCCATTTCAGATGACTGCTACGTTGAGTTTTGAAGTACTCTGTTTGTCTTTGTTGGCTGGTTGATTCTGATGTACAGTGTAAGTGACATTCATGCAGTAATGTTCAAGCCTCAGTCCTAACCCCTAGTGAGAAGAGAATACATGTTTTATTGCACAGAGAATACACTCTGGCCAAGGCCTGAAGTGTGAAGACTACAGAAATGAGAAGTGCAATAACTAATCCAGAAGCCAGTGCCAGATTAATACTTTGGATATCCTAAAGCAGTGTGTGTAAAATGTGCACATTTTTCCACTAAACAAAATTTTACCTGCTTTTGTGCATTTTCTTCATATTTTAGGTGGTAACAGTCTTGCTGTCTTCTGCCCAGCCCTCCCACCCCCCCCCTCCCACAGAACATAATCTTTATTAGCATGTGTTTTGGGAGATAAAGGGTGAAGAGGTACTGGTTCAATTGTTCACTTCATCTTGTACCAGCTGTTGTTGAAGGATTTCCTTGCTGGAAACCAGGGATTTTAAGAGATTTTGAAAAGCAGAAGGGTTACTTACAAACAGTATGGACATAAAATATACTGAAATTACCCAGAGCTCTGTAACACCATCCCTTTTGTTTCAGAAAATATAACTGAAATGTGCATTAATATTTTCCTTAAGTCTGCTGTAACAGTCTTTGAAAACTCTTTGGCTAACGTACAGGGTATTAATTCTTCTGCAATGTCCTGCAATTGGAAGGCAAAATCATATTGCCAACTTAAAACGAAATGTGTACACACAAAGCAGGAAGAACAGAACATGAACACACAGAAAACGTAGTGCTGGTAATAGATACTTCTTTTTGAATATATAGGCACTCTTCAATAAACAAAACAAAAAATCGTGGCCTATCAATGAGTTTTTTCGACACGCCTCTAGGGACACATGTGCGTTGTGCACCAGCATTCTTGTTTATGTAATGATTTTTCCTAGCCAGCCATTAATCCCTAGGAAATGCCCTCTGTATTTGTTACTAATGCTTCAGTAAACTACAAGTGATAATGGTTATTCTCCTAGCAGAAATGTGGCTTACTTTGTTACTTACAATTAATTATTGCTGCTGGATGTTCTCTGCCTAGCTGAATTCAGGATAACTTCTTTGTCTTCTTCCCCATCCTCAACTGTCCTTTGCATGCTGGCTGCTGCACAGATGAACAATTGGTTGATAATCACACCTGATGACTCGTGGTGTTGGCTATAACTGGGTGCTGTGATAATGTGTTCCCTTCCACCTTTTGTCTGTTGGGATTGTAACTTCTTTGGGGAGAAGTCTGTCTCTTACTACATGTTTGTACAGCACCTCGCACGATGGGGCCCTGATTTCAGGAAGTCTGAACACTATGGTAATGCAAATAATAATTTTTACTTCTATTTTATCTTCCATCCAAGGATATCAGAGCATTTTACAAACAAAAATCAAATATCAAAACTTGATCTCATTCAGCACTATACATTGACAAACTCCACCTAGACGTTATACACTGGGTTTTGAATTGTATCATGTAACTATAAATTATGACCTCTCTTTCCCCAGCTTTCAGTCTGAAAGTACTCAGACCAGGTTTGTTGCTGAAAAGTATTCTTCCAGCAGTGTGTTATTGATGTTTGTGTATATTTACAGGAGATAAGTGGTTCTTTGCCCAATATTGTAAACAACAAATATGGAAGGAAGGTCCTGTTGTACTTGCTAAGTCCAAGGGATCCTGCACATTTCTTACCAGAGATTGTCAAAATTCTGCAACAGGGAGATGGAAATGCTTACAGGTAACTAAAATGCATAACTGGCAGGCTGAAACAATCCACACACGTTTTGCCAACTCCAGCTTTTTGAACAGGACACTTAGTCATTGTTTTTGTTTTTTTGGTTTAAAGACCATGACAGTTTCTTTATGAAGATCAGTTACCACAATTGGTTTCCAAATAATGTCATTAATTTTACTGAGTTAATATTTTGCAGTTTCTATAACTTTTTATTTCTTCTCACTCTACAAACCCACATACAAACCAAACCACCAAAAGCAAATAAATGTGTCCGCTATCTGACAGAAATCGTAACAGTTGTGATGTGATTTTTGCCTAGATATATACCTAATATATGTGCATAGTGACTGTATTTGGGTTGCAGTAGTATTTCAACTGTACAAAGGAGAGGACAATTTTTACCCTTTGCTAAACTAGTTGAAGTCTCAGAACAGATTTAAAGCTTTTTTTTTTTTTTTTTTTTTGGGGACATCCATCATTGGTGTTCTAAGTTGTACAAGAGTAAACTTGAAATCTAGCAGTAAAAATGGAAGATTTTAGTTCTAATTCAGCCCCCCCACACGGTCTAATTTAGATAATTTTTTAAAAAGCTGAACTTAGTTTTTCTTAAATAATTAATGCATTGGTCACTTATCTGTATTTCTCCTTTGTGCATCAGCAGCCCTTCTTTATGTGTTGCCTTATTTGAGACCGTAATAAACCAGTCTGGAAGGCCCAAGATACACTGTGGGATTTTGAAGGATATTTATTTTGCCATTCTGCTAGTTTAACTGATGCTGATGTTTATTAAATACTGCAGAGATGGCTATTTCACAATGCTCTGTGAACAGTTTTCCTTACACAGTCTCTGTTAGAGCTTTGAGATGATGACAATGGCAGGACAAATAAGAATTAAAATGAAAGGGTGGAATTGGTGTGTATGGCACATTGGCAATCACCTTGAAAGTTAAAGACTACTGTGTCACCTGATTGGACACTTTTCTCGTTCTGGTTATTTTTAAAACCTCTGATGGTTATCCAAAGATCATATTAAACTTGATTTGCTGTGGAATACAGAAAAGGGACTGTGTTTTTTTTTTTTTAATTTGACCTTTTAATGAGGACATCATCTGTCTAAATAGCAAACATGGATTGAATTTATTTTTACTTGATCCTTTATACAAAACAAGTTTTCTGCAATAATTGGACCACCATATTGTGTATTACTATTTCACCAGTAAAAAAGATTCAGATGTGCGCCGTTGTGAACTTTTAGAAGCCATTTCCCCGGCCTTGTTAGGTCATCTGCAAGAACATGCCCAAGAAATGGTGATGGACAAAGCTACGTGCGTCTTGGTGGCTGATGTTTTAGGATCTGCTCTTGGTGACGTCCAGCCTGCCATGAATGCAATTGCTAGTTTGGCAGCAGAGGAGCTGGTTCCAGGTGGCAAAGATGGGCAGGTAGGTAACGCATCTAACACAGGGCAAGCAGTCGAGATATTGCTGTGAATTTGTTTCCAGTGTATCATTTAAATAAATAAGATTTACTACAGTTACCTAACACATGCTTTACTGGCTGCACTCTGAAACATTCCCTGTTAATGTGAATCCGCACTTTCTGTTGCATTTTCTGGCCACGTCTTGTGTATTTATATATTGTAACTGCATTTGAAATAATGATGGCTTAGCTAAGCATTTCATTTGCCTCTCTGAATCGGGTACTTAGTTCTTTGTAGTCTTGAATCTGCCAGACTAGTGTGTAAAAAAGTCTTTCTCTGACAGTGGATTTACATTTTTTGTGAGTGGCAGAAATGTATATTATACAGAATCTCTCGAGTTGTAGTGGTAGCAGTTAAATGAGACTATAAAGAATTTCTGCTCACAATGAAGATATTATCTTTGTGAAGGAGTTCAGTGGGTGTGAGCTACTAAATAAGCACACACCTGCACACAGGGAAGGGGCACCAAGATCCAACTTCTTAACTTTCTGACAAGGAAAGAAGGTTGGATTCCTATAGCAGTTTATTGTAATATTGCTAACTTCATCAGTAAGCTAAAGTCAGACTGTGTCTTCAGACATGCATGTGTGGTTTCCACAACCATGGGGAACTTCAGGAAGAGCTGGGAATCTAGAAGTATCCCAAGATTACAAGCTTTATTGATAAACCCCTCAGTCACAATGCACAACTCTCTCGATAGACCCTTCCGTCACAATGCAAATAGCATCATCAGCATACTGTGTGATTGGGCAAGCATTTACAGTCCTCATTCCCTCTGCCTTGCTTGAATGAACTTTCAGCCAAATTGCTCTCGCCCAATTCCCCAAGTTGGCCTGATTTTTGGGAAAGCAAAGATAATGCATTTTCCAGTTTTGAGAGGTAAAGCTGCATGTATTCATGGTACCACAGCGAAAACCACCCCTCTACTCCAGTGTTTTTGTGCACATATTGAATGGCTCAGCACAGGGAGCTGGACTAGGTGACCCTCTTGATGTCCCTTCTAGCTGAACATGTCTGTTCTTGTTAATATGAGCTGTGAGATACTAGATCACTTTCAAGATTCTGTTGGAGAGGGAGACAGGAAGTTGGTTTAATGATTAGGGATGGAAGTCAAATATAGTTCTTTATAAAATAAGAGCTGTTTTAAACTTCTTGTCTGTTCCAAGCTGAACTAAAACCAACTTATAAAGTTCAGGACCACCAGTGTTCCTTGCCCTATGATATCCAGACTGCCATCAAAGCACCTCACTGACTTACCTTTTCTAGTTGTGATTTCTCTCACAGCTCATATCTCTGATCTCCTTCTCTTTGCACATAAACCCCACTTCCACCATTTTATGACCAATCTGTGCTAGACTTCCACGTGGACCTCTTATATATTCCAACAAGCTCTGGATTTCCATATAAGCCATTTTTCAGTGCGTGTCAGCTGGTGAAAATTTGGAAGAGCCACAGACGTGCATAGAGGCAGCTAGACCAGGAAACTACACTTATGTGTTACTGGGAAGCTGAAGGTGTGTTTGCAGGCCAGGGGAAAGGGTTGGCTAGTGAGGAGCAGAGGATGTAGTCTGTGCACTGACAGTCTGGAATGGGGAATGGGTTGCACCTCTATAAGTTAATGTTTGAATAAGCATCCAAACACTTACATTCTCATCTGTTTTGATATTTGCTCATCGCTAATAGTGGTGAAATGGCACAATATGATGTGTTGCGGGTGGGGGGGAGCAAGTTGGAATTTTTTTTATAAAATCATCTGATAGTGTACTTTGCGTTTCAAGCATAAGCGCACCAATACATGTGTGAAAGACTCCTGAGTCTAACAGTTAATCATTGATTTGTTTAAAGCTTCACATTGCAGAGCATCCAGCAGGCCATCTGGTTCTGAAATGGTTAATAGGGCAAGATGAAAAAATGAGAGATAATGGAAGAGAAGGTAGGCTGGGAAATTCATCTTTAATAGACCATATGTCAGCTTTCAGCATAATTAAACTCATTGTGTAGGTTCAAACAAAAGATTGTTGTGTAAATTTTTAGATGTATCAGAATATGTAAAAGGTGGCAAAGAGGCAATAAATGGTTTAAATGTACTTTAGATGTACATAAAAAGTATTTTGTGTCTGTGCAGTTGTGAGATGCTGTATGAGTGAAGTGATGGAAGCTAAGCTCACTTTTTCCACCAGAGGAGGTTGACCTGTTTTTTAGAAACAGAAGATCCCAAATGTGCTTTGCTGGTATCAAGAGTGTAGTTTATTCCTTTGCCATTTTACTTAATAAATGTTAGCATGTTAAAGCTATCTGTTAGCATGTTAAAGCTATTTAAAACATAGACAAGATTGAAGATGGCATCTTTCTAATTAGAAAATGTGATGTTTTATTCCAGTTTATGAATATTGTGATCACCAGCTAAGCAGACCTATAATTACTAGAGTGTATTTGTTACTGCTGCTGGGTTACCACTTGCATTATAAAATTTCACCTCAAATATAGCACATCTCTGCTATTTTATGGCACAGATGTTATCATCCAGAATGTAATCTTAAAAAAAATTAATTCAACTTTTTGCTACAGAGCAACAAAATCTAGTACCTTGTGGATTTTTTCAACCTGGCCTAAGATGTCTTTCTACCATCCTAGTAAAATAACCTTTTTATGCAAAACTTGTATGGTTTTTTTACTGAGAGCTTTTACTAAGCACCATTAGGTATCTCGAATGCAACAGATTGGGAAACAGATTATGTAGTGTGTGTATTTTTTTTATTAGAGCTGGTTGAAATATTTTTGAGATGTTACTTCATGGAACAGATGGAAATATATTGGTTTTTGACTACATTTTCCTACGGAAGGAGTGAGAGAGAGGAAAAAATGTGCACAGAAGCTCTCAGGTTTCCAGTCTGGAAACCAGTGCAGAACTAAAACATTTCAAAAGTTGCTGTGAAACAATTGTCCTACAGGCAGCTCTGATTTTTTTTTGCAGTGTTTAATTGTCTTTAATTTGCGACAATTTCCATGCAACTGTGTTGAACCCCTGCTACACTTTTCTTTCAAAGGCAATACATAGAAATCCCTGTTAGTATGGTTTCGCATTTTTTACCAGATGCCTGCTTCTAATGCTGATATAAAAGCTGAGATAGGAGTTCAGATGATTATGGAGTAGACGTTACTAGGCTTTTTTTGGTGCATTAATTATATTGGTCTATGTTTAACCTATCTTTTTTTTTTTTCTTTTTTTTGGTCTCACTATAGTTCTGATATCTACTGTTCTCTGTCAGAGTTTGGGTTGGCACAGTTTTAATTCCTTATTAGTATTGAATTAGAAC
Organism: Eretmochelys imbricata; assembly: GCF_965152235.1. NCBI lineage: Eukaryota > Metazoa > Chordata > Testudines > Cheloniidae > Eretmochelys > Eretmochelys imbricata. The sequence continues at coordinate 101,574,953 of NC_135576.1, read as the reverse complement.
TTTTTGTCAGTTCCATCATTCAAATGTTAAAGGGGGGAATTTTGTCTGAATATCTTTTATCTACCAGCCTAATTTAGACAACTGGTAGTTGATCAGTCCCTAATGTGCAGTTCTACTCTGTAAAGTGACTTTAAAATGGAATTTGGTGTTTATAGTTTCTCAGTTTCAAGATCAAATTTGATGATGATTTTACAATTTAAATGTTTTTCTAAAGGCCACTCGTGCAAACTCAGCCTGGGATCTGAAAGTCACACTGCGCTCTTCCCTTCTTACACATCACCAGTATCAATGGTTCTGCAAGACCAGTTGTGCCCTCAGGGACACAAGTGTAAACTCTGTTGCTCCAGTGGCATTGAATAGAGGCAGCTGACGGCCCGTAATGGGAATAAATTTAAAATAATTCTGTTGGCAGTGCATGAGAAGGGATAGAGAACCTTCTTACTCTTAGCCATGCTGACAGCAGGGATAACAGGTGCAAAACTTGATCTTGTTTTGGTCTTGAAAGTAAGTGACGATGATTGAATGCACGCAGGAAGCAGATCTTTTCAGTAGCAAGGCACCCTTTACCAAGTTCCTTTTCAGTGTAGAAACATGCTTTTTAAACATGAATAGCTTTTGGTACTCTGTTAAACAATTAAATAGTAGAAAGAAACAAATGTGTGTCTGTCTTTATACCAGTGAGTTTTCATACAATTCAGTGTTGCTATTGTCTAATTAATTCTAAGCATTGCTTAGAATTAGTCTCACGTTTGCAAAGGTATTGACTGTATTGAATAGTCAGTTATTTTGACAGTAAGCAATAGCTTCTAAATATAGATTGGATTAAAATGTTTGATTAAATCACTGTTACAGAGGACTTTTGAGTAGGCCACGTTGAGTAATTTCACCTCGCTCTTTTTTCCCCATCTAATAGGATGTTTTGCAAGAACATTGGTGGAATGTGTCAGCATTAAGAATATGAAGTCCTGGGCAGAAGTAAATCGAGGTGCCATGGTTCTTTGTTGGTATGTAGGACACATGTGTGTTTCTAATTGGGTCCCATTGTTTTAACTCTTATACAGAGAATGCCATTCAAGTTTTCAGCCAAAATAAGTCAGTTTTCACACACTTAACGTACTTGCTTTTAATTGTGGTGTTTACAAGCATGCTGTAGAGCAGTGGTGGGCAACCTGCATCCCGTGGGCTGCACACGGCCCATCAGGGTAATCCGCTGGCGGGCCGCGAGACAGTGTTTACGTTGACTGTCCACAGGTGTGGCCGCAGTTCACCGTTCCCAACCAATGGGAGCTGCGGGAAGCAGCGGCCAGCATGTCTCTGCTGACGGTCAATGTAAATGCTGTCTCGCGGCCCACCAATAACCCTAACAGGTCGCGTGCAGCCTGCAGGTTGCCCACCACTGCTGTAGAGAATAACACTTGGCACATGCAAGCACAGACCAAACCTATTAGCTCCCTGAGCTCAAGCTTTGGTACTGCTATGAAATAGCTCTGTGCTGGAAAAGCCTTCTAGAGATTGAAAAACTTACTTATTTCTAACACTGTGCCCACCAGTGTCCCTACCACGTGTATGAAAATCCTGAAACAATATGCCAGTATATACTAAATATGTTTTGTTCTTGGATGTGCCTGTATTCAAAGGTAGCAAACAGGTATTCGGGCATCTTCTGTAAAATGTTGTTCAGTTTGTCTGCTGTACAGGCTGTCTCTCAAGGCCTTTCCTGTGGTATTGGAGTTATGTTTGTGTTGTTCTTCCTGGGCTGGAGGGGTGGTGGTTCTTAGAGTAAGCCATGCAAAAGTGTATTATGTGCCAACCTGTTCTCTGTAATAAAGTCATGAGCCACAAAGCCCACTGTCTTCCTCACCTCCCCAGGATTAGACCATCCTACTTTGCTTATTAATACATTTGTTGGCATTTAGTAAATAGGTGTCAGTTTCACTTTGTAATAGAAACTTTCAGTGTCACATCAGAGAAATCTGGAAATGGGTGGCTTAGTAAACCCTAAACATCTAACCTGTGAGGTTTCAAAACTCTCAGTTGAGCAGAGATAACAAAATTACCTAATTAGCTTTTCAAAAGTATCTGACAGAACTGAGTCAAACACAGCTAGCAACTTGAAGTAGACAAAATATCCTTTGTAAATTTAAAAAAAAAAAAAATCATTTAGTTGAATCTGTCTCTTTGCTTTCCAACTCTAATTCCTATTGCTGTAGGGTAAGGATAGTCTGATGCTCAGACTGATTCTGTAAATAATTAGAAACCATTTAAGTGATGAAAATGTGATTATTGTGATCCAAGTTCAGTTTTAATTCTCAAAAAGAAAAGGAGTACTTGTGGCACCTTAGTGGCACCTTACTCTAAGGTGCCACAAGTACTCCTTTTCTTTCTGCGAATACAGACTAACACGGCTGCTACTCTGAAACCAGTTTTAATTCTGTTTTGCAAACTTCAGTAGGGTTGCTGTTGATGGGAATTGGTCGTGAAACATACTATTTGCATTCAAACTAATTTAGTAAACTGCATTGTGATAGAATTGTTTGACTTACAAAGAGTTTTCACATCTTTTTTCCTTAGCTTTTATAAACAGACCCCTAATGTTTGATGAGCACATTTAATTCCTTTAAATTCTCTAATCCTGCACACAGATATTCAGTAGGATTTGTGTAGAATGATTCGTACATTGACAGTATGTTGTTACTTAACATTTGTCCTTAACTTAGGGCTTTGAGATTTGTTTAAAAGATTAACTCATCCCTGGTGCCACTGGCAGTATTCTTTATATATGTACCCTTTATTGAATTATTTTCATCCTACATATTAGAGTATTCAAGAAATTGTCTATCTTCACCCTTCACGTTTTAATGATTAAGGCTAAGATTTTCTCATGGATATTTTTAGTAAAAGTCACAGACAGGTCACAGGCAATAAAGAAGAATTCATGGAAGCCTGTGATCTGTCCCTGACTTTTACTAAAAATATCCATGATAAAATGGGAAGGGGCTGGGTGGCTGGGATCTTCAGAGCCCCCACTTCCAGTGGGGACTCAGAGCTCCAGGGTGCCCCTAGCCCCACAGCAGCCAGGGAGCTGCAGGGGTGCCCCTGCTGCCCATGGCAGCTCAGAGGTTGGGGGCTCGCTTCCTCAAGCGATAGGGGTACCTCACAGCTCCCTGCCGCTGCAGGAGGAAGTGGGACCCTGCAGCTCCCAGCCTCCAGGGCTGAAGTCATGGATTCCGTGACTTCCGCAACAAAATCGTAGTCTTAATGATGATTCAGATACCACTGTATGATAGTCACATTGACTTTTTGATTTAAAAAAATATATCTGTACCTTTTACAGGTGCTGTGTCTAAAATCATATGACTGTACATGTGTTCCATCAAAATATACATAATTCACTTTGGTTTAATAATTTGTAGACTGCCACATTTCCTTCTCTGAATTCTCCCAGAAAATTACCAAGCCTGGTCACTAGTATTAAGAGAAACTGGATAAATCACAGGATTTGTAATGAATATGGGACCTTTTAATTGCTATGTCACAAGTTCAGGTCATTAGTGACTGAAACATTGATTGGTACCCTAACAGTTTGTAGATTCAGTTAATTTCCTAGTAGACAAGCATCCACCCCTCAAACCTCACAACAGTTAGTGCTGACTGTGACACACTTGGTAGTAATCTCAGTGGAGAGACCAAGGACAGAATGTGAATGGAGACCTTGCCTACCCCTGGAGCTGGTAATTTGGGTCACGATTGAGGGAGGTTGTTTGGGAAGTGTGGATTACTGATGCTCTGTGGCTTCAGAGAGGAATTGTTTTCCAAGATTGTCAATCCAATGTCTTTCACCAATACTAAAATCTAACCCCTCCCCAAAGGAGAGGGAGACACACATACACACTGGTTTATAAGTATGTCGTTTCCTCTTGTACTAGAATTTCCAGGCTTTCATCACAAATTCATCTTTGTAGATAGGAATTCTTTCAAGGGCTTCACATTTATTTATTTATTTGCTAATTAATAAATTACAGCTTTCAGGTTTTTATCAGCTTTTCATGCATTATTTTTTTGTTATTGTAAGATGCTCAGAGCAACTTGACGAGCTGCTTTTTTCCTTCATTTTGTGTGGCACTCATTTAACTTCCATAATGTGTAATAATTAATCTTATCCATGCTTAATTGTGTGCTTTTAGTCTAAAGATGCTGCCTAAATTATACAGCAGTGTTGAGCTCAAAAAGTACTTTAATCAGATACGGGTAATGACTACAATATTTTTTTACATAAAATATTTAAAATGTTGTTGAAATACAAAAAACAAAACAAAGATGTACATATAAAAGGTGCCCCTGATATTTCTGTCAGTTTCTCCTTTTGCCAGTAAGGAGCCCAAATGGCTGTAGGATTTTATCTGTCTTTTGTTTGTTCCTGTTTTAAAAGTGCACTTTCTGCCTGCAGAATTTGATTTTTGTTCATTTTTTGTTAGTTTATAGAAGCATCTATTCATATGCCTATCTAAATCTCTGCTTTACCAATCCAATTCACTTGAAGGTCTTGGCTTTGGTATTTATAGAAGCTTAAATTGCTGCCCTATTTTGTGTCGCAAATGTGCAGTCTGTTAATCACCATAGCATGTGCTGAACGCTTCTGATATTTTTGTCACCCTTGATGAACTGGATTTTATAATGGAGAATCAAAGGTCTCCTGGTTCTGATCGCAGACTGGTGTAAATTAGGCGTAGTTCTATTGACATCTAAGTGGAGTTACACGAGCGTTCAGCTAATGTAAGATCAGAATCCAGTTCACTTGTGCACATAGCACAGTGCAATTTCCTATTGGCAACTTGCTCAGAATTAAAATTATATGGAACCACTACATGAATGATACTATTCTCTTTAAGTTCTTATACTTCAACCATTGCCATGGTATTTGAATGCCTGATAACCTGGACATAAGGATTATATCCAGTATTGAGAGACCATGAAAAAATGTGTGTCAAGAATAACAGGCATAGCTTTTAGAATTCCTGTATATTGTATCGGCAAAATACATAAGGCTTTTTATGCAAGTAAGAGGTCTTATGAGTCAAAGAGGACAACATATATTTTGCCCCTTTAGAATACATAATTGCAAATATTCAGCAATTATTCTCTTTAAAGAATATGGGGATCTGAAATTCCTGTTCAGTTTGTTAATTCAAAAAGCTTGCAAACTGCTATACAAAACTCAGCTCATGTGAGCAGTTAATAAATAAAACTTTTCATCAGAAATTTATAAAAAGCAGTCCAGAGTGGATTACACTGTAATATGCTCTTTTCCAAATGGTAAACCATACCAGTTTCTGCTTGCTTTTTACCTTATAGAATGTTAATTTTCTACATACTTGGCATGTTTTTTTCAGTATCCTGCTTCTCGTGCTCCTTACTAGTTTGTGTTGCTTGTGGATAGGCAATATGAATATGACCTTTATCTGTGCTGGGCTCTTTTTTTTTTTAAAAGAAACAAAGTTCCCCCTTAGATTGTAAGAGAACTTCTAGTTATAACTAAAAGCTTAACAGAAATTCCCAGTAGGACTTATAAGTCCATAGTCAAAGAATTACATCTCGGAATAAAGTAGCTGAAAATAGAACTGCTCTTTATTGGATGTGGCGTGGCTTCCTGGCTCTTGTACCATCAGCCTATGTGGGATTTTAGGTCATAGGGAGGAGACCAATTTGTATATAAACAAACTAAATGCCTCTTTTCACATTCCATGCTTGGTCTATTTATCCTTGTTAAGAACCTAGCAAATTAACAAGAGGTTATAGTTGGCTAATCGCAAGTTCATGGTAAAAACCGTAGAAGTTGGAGATGTTAAAGATCTGTTGTCCATCACCTAGCCAATGGATGTTTGTTCCTCATAGTGTAAAGTCCTAAGCAACAGGGCATCCTACTGCTGCTTACATAGGTGAAAATGTTCTGTGTAGACTAACCTCACTGCTGGGAAGCTTTTTTCCTGATGATCATCCTAATTTTTTTTTCTTAATTTCATCCATTCCTATTAGTTATACATCCTTTTCACTGCTGAAATAATACTACTTTTAAGCGAGGAAACTGGCTTTCCATGGTAACAGAACTTTACATAGTTTATTTTTATTCTATGGTTCTGGAGTGTAGAAAGCCCAGAGTGTCAAGTAGAGACTACTAGATCCACAATAGAGCTATGCCATCATTTGCTGGGTACTGCCTGGTGGAATTGCTTCCATATTTTTTTGTGTGTCTCTGTGTGAGAGAGAGAAAATCAGTACCTGGCCTGAAGCAGGTCTCTTTTTAAATAGTTAATGATTTTATTTATACTGTCTGACAGTATTTTCGTTTGACTTAAAAGTTGACCTTTTGAAATATAATGTTTTCTCCCCCTTTCTTGTAGCCTTCTCCGAAGCACAGATCAAGAAGTGGCAAATAAAGTCAAAGGAGGACTAAAAAGCCTCATTCCGAAATTGAAATGCAATAAAAATGTAAAAGGAATAGAGGCTCTGCTAGAAATGTTAACTTCCTAATTTAAATGAGGTTCAGAAAGACCAGTTTCCTATCATTGTAACCAAATACAAGTCAGTGGAGGTTTTGCACAATGTTTGATTATTTTTGTAATATCCTTTGTAAAAGTGTATTTGTAAATTAAACTGTTTCTAAAATGATTTGGCTGTTCTGCTCATAAATCCAGTTGTCTCTAGTTTCAGAACCTGAATGACACTGAATCCATAATCAGGGATTTTAAGCTCTCGCAGACTAACAACAGTTTATCAAGGCATCTGAACATCTAGCTCAAAATTTAAATCTCTGCTTGTTTTTCCCATTATCTTGTATAAAACCTATTTATACTGCTAATAATTATATATACTTCTTTTAAAAGTGATCACCTAATTACAGTATAAACTGAAACACATCTTCTGGAGATATTCTTATTTACTGAACAAATCCATCCGTTCTTAATAATGATCTTCTCCATCTGGCTGGCCTTGTTTTAAAAAAACAAACCAAAAAAAATCCCTCCCTGTCCTGTTGAACAGAGATGGATGTGACATGCAAAGTTTGAGAGATCCTGATAGTAGCTCTCAAAAATTGCTTTGGCTTTTCAAATAGATCTGAAAGGGGTCAGTAGTTATTTGTAATGGGTTATGCAGATTTCTTACCGGCAAAATGCTTTTTCTTCACTCCTCCACTAAGCATAGGCTTTTTTAGCTTAACATTTGAGGTGTTCAGCAAATGGAATTTCCTGTTTGTCTCCTCCTTTTAGTGGAAACAAAAGTGAATTTAATGAACGAATTTAATGTACTTACAATTACTGTTGGCTGATACATTTTAACTAGCCTTGAGAAAATAGAACAGTACAGTGACGCCAACCACAACATGCATATAATCTCTTGGCCCAGCAGAATGTAGAAATATGACATAAAACACAGCGTAATCACATCTGGCACAGGATTAATTCACTTCCTTATAGGATATATCCTTGGCTAGTATTTGAGCACTTGCTCTCGTGAGAAGTCCCAGTGAAGTCATTGAGAGAAAAGCATGCAGGATCCAAGCCCTAGTATTTGAGCCCATCCCTGCTCTTAGTAAATTAATGGAATTTTACTTTCCTGAGAGCAGCACTGGGCCCATAGTTAGTGCAATACTGTTGAGGTTTTAAACTCCCCAAAATCAGGAAACTCAGGGTTAAGGTTTGCATTGTGACAGTATTTTTACCTCCTGTACTTGTGCAGTATTGCAGCTTTTAATTACATGAACTTATAACTCAGGAAATGTAACATAGTATCTGCAAGTATTTATATAAAAAGTATGAGTTAATAGTGCAAGTTCAGAAATTTTCACTTGAAGGATGAAACCTTGAAGTGGCTTGAAACTTTTGGCAATCTTGAAGGGATGTATATTAAAAATTTGCCATATTTATAACAGCAAATATTTAACCATTGTTTTCTGGTAAAATATAACTTCCTTTGGTTTAAGATAATGAATAATATAACTTTGATTGTAAATTGTATAGCTGTTACTGAATTGAAATACATGACAAATTAGGTTTTTCTAAAAGGTTTATATCTAAACCAGGGGTGGGCAAACTACAACCGACGGTCTAGACATTTTAAGCCAGCCCTCGAGCTCCCGCTGGGGAGCGGGGTCTGGGGCTTGCCCCACTCCAGCGTTCTAGCCAGGGAGCAGGGTCGGGGGCCACTCCACGCTGCCCCCAGAAGCAGCTGCATGGCCCTGCTCCGGCTCCTTTGTGTAGGGGAATCCAGGGGGCTCTGCTCTGCGTGCTGCCCCCACAGCTCCAATTGGCTGGGAACTGCGGCCAATGGGATCTGCGGGGCAGTGCCTGCGGACAGGGCAGCACGCAGAACTGCCTGGCCATGGTTCCGCATAGGAGCCAGGGTGGGGACATAGCCACTGCTTCCGGGAGCTGTTTGAGATAAGCGCCACCCAGAGCTTGCACCCCTGAGCCTCTCCCTGTGCCCCAACCTCCTGCCCCAGCCCTGATCCCCTTCCCACCCTCTGAACCCTTCAGTCCCAGCTCAGAGCACCCTCCCGCACCCTAACCCCAGCCTCACCCCAGAGCCTGCACCCCCGCCGGAGCCTGGACCCTTTCCTGCACCCCAACCCCCTGCCCCAGTCCTGATCCCCTTCCTGCCCTCTGAACCCCTCAGTCCCAGCCCAGAGCCTCCCACACCCCAAACTCCTCATCCCCAGCCCCACCCTGGAGCCCGCACCCCGAGACAGAGCCTGAACCCCCACACACTACTCCCCTGCCCTAGCCCAGAGTCCCCTCCTGCACCCTGAACTCCTCATTTCTGGCCCCTCCCTGGAGACCACACCCCCAACCAGAGCCGTCATCCCTTCCCGCACCCTAGCCCCAATTTTGTGAGCATTAATGGCCCACCATACAATTTCTATTCCCGGATGTGGCCCTCTAGCCAAAACGTTTGCCCACCCCTGATCTAGACAAAGATTATTTCACTAGTAAAAGAATAACTTGTACCTTATTAAAATGGAAAACTTCTTTTAGGATGCTGGGTTGCTTTTGAGCATCAATTTAATGTGCAAATATGTAGAGTTGCACATGTTCTTTTTCAGACTAAACTTTTCAATAGGAGCTTCAGGGCTCATCTATGAAAATCAGGCTACCTATTTAGGGTGTCTAAATGTGGGTTCCGGTGCCTGGCCTTACACATGAAAATTTAACAATTCTGGCATCAGCATGCAAAAAATTAAGGAAACAAAAACCATTCAGTGTTGCTGTGTTGTGCCCAGGTTCTATTATCTGCATTAATTTCTAGTTTTATGTTTAATACACATATATCCTAAAACAAATGAAACACATTGTGTAATCTTCATGAGAAGCAAATCTCTCTTGCTTTCCAACTATCCACAGAATAACACGCTATACAGTAACTCCTCGCATAACGTTGTAATTATGTTCCTGAAAAATGCTACTTTAAGCAAAATGATGTTAAGCGAATCCAATTTCCCCCATAGGAATTAATGTAAATGGGGGGGTTAGGTGCCAGGGAAATTATTCTGAAGCTTGGTTGAGGTGGTGAAGTCAGAGGGTGGGATATTTCCTAGGGAATGCCTTACTGCTAAATGATGAACTAGCACTCGGCTGAGCCCTCAAGCGTTAACACGTTGTTAGTGTAGCCTCACATTCTACAAGGCAGCAGGAATGGAGGGAGGGGAGACAGCATGACAGAGAGAGATCAGCAAGTTGAGACAGCAGCTGCTGCCAGCAAGCTCCCTTTGTCCTGAGCCCTGTTGTGTCCATCCCCCTTCCTCCGCTCTGTGGAGATGGATAAAGGAGCAGGGGAAGGGGGAAACCCTGATATTAGCACCCCTTCCCTGCCCCTCCACTGCACAGCAAACAGGAGGCTCCCAGGAGCAGCACAGGGCAATGCGGGGAGGGACAGCTGAACTGCCCGGCAATTGATAGCCTGCTGGGTGGCTGCCGCACGCAGAATTTAGGGGAGGTGATGGGGGGCTGCCGGTCCACCCTGGTTCCAAGGACCCACCAGCTACCTCCAACAGGTTGCTCTTTCCCCAAGCCGTGGACAAAGCAGGCGGCTACCAAACAACGTTGTAAGGGAGCATTGCGCAACTTTAAATGAGCAAATTCTCTAATTGGTCAGCAACGTAACAATGAAACATTAACTGGGACGACGTTAAGGGAGGAGTTACTGTATAAAGAACTCTGTTGTGTTGTGAAACCAAAAGTCCTAACCAATAAATAGATGAATAGAATATTAGGTTAATTAAACCTGGAAGTGCACACTTGCATGTCATAATTAAAGCAAATAGATTCCACCATTATCTCAGTTCATATCTACTGATGTGGCCATACTGTGCTGACTATGCTTCTTTCTGATCCCACTTAATCTTATAAATAGTAGTAAACACTTAAAGGTTAATCCCAATTAGACCTAGTTGGCAGTGACATCAAATGTTCGTACACGTATCCATTCCAGGATCAGCTATTGAAGGACTGTTGCAACTCATCCATTTCTTTAACTGGATTTTCTCTTGTGACAGTGGAACAGTTTTGATTAGCATCAGATAATGAATTTAAACTGTAGTGAAGTGTTTCCAAAATTACTGCCCTAAATAACGAACCTGACAGAAACAAGTAGCAGCATTTGTGACTGAGTGAGTAATGATAGCAATGATGGAATAATAGATCATTAGCTACTTTCCTCAACTGCCTCACAATCAAAGAAAAATGTCTGGCATATATGAATATTTCTCTGTCCAGAGAACTTACAGGCGTTAGAGAAAATAAGGTACCACTAAAGATAACCAGTGGTAGACTGAATTGCAAAGTTGTATACGAATATTTGCTTATATTATCCTGGTAGGTCTTTACTTTCTTCAATTCCACATACTAGTACCTCTGACTGAACAGCCCCATATCTTCCTCTCCTCCTACCTCAAAATTATCCTAATGCCTCTAGAACTGATTGCTGTTGTTTGATTCATAATTTGATTATATATTTCTCATGTCTTGTTTCTCTATCTAGAGACACTTTCACTCAATTCTTTCTCCTGAATTCCTATTAGGTTATTCCTCCTTTTGTATCCCGTGCAAATATGACCACTTGGCTTGAAGTTCGTTTTTGTTTTCAAGTGTTTGGTTTTTATTAGAACATCTACTGGCAGCTACCAAGGAAAGTTGGAGTGCAAGCTCTTTGGAGCAAGGACTGTCTCTTACCATGTGTTTGCAGCAGCTAACATAAAGGGGCCTCTTGGCACTGCAATAAATTGTTGTTACGCTTATGTTAAAATTTCTACTGTTTTCACATAAGAAACAAGTCAAACTTCTGTTAGTGTCACACAACATCTCTGAAAACTGATTGTCTGAGATGGGGAGGAAGATTTTTCACATCTATTATGAAAGGGACTTTTTTTGAGGGTTAAGGAATTATTCATATGCAATATGTAAATCATAAATTACTTATAAAGAAAAAGGATTTGACACTGGGGGGCAGAGGAGGGGAGATAATTTTTCCTGATCCCTGGTGAAACTAACAGACACCATGTCGTTCATTTCCTCGTCTGCTGTGGGACCTCCTTTGTGTGGGGAGATGGAGATTGATAGACATGGTGATTAAAAGACCTTGATAGTATTTCCTTGTTCTTCCCTCTCTGAAATATTGTACCCGGTGAGCCACTCATGTTACATACATTAGATAATGTAACTTACAATATTGCCAGTACTTAGCGTGTACTGTTAACTATTGTTTTTCTAATAGAGAAGAAAATGGCTTGTTACAAGAATATTTCAGGAATTTAGAGCTCTTATTTGTGTTAAAACACCTAGCCAGAGGAAAAATGATTTTCCTTCTAGGTCAGTGATACTCAGACCTCAGTGGTTCAAGAGCCGAATTACTGATCAACGTTACCCGAAAGAGTAGTGTGAATTCATTGTTTCATTTACTATAGTACTATACATTCAGATTTAAACAGTATGATGGGGAAAATATTTAGTTTTATATTAGGGTTGGCGATAATCGCAGTTTATTCACGCGATTAACTCACCCTAATTTTAACATGGTGTTTTTCCCAGTATAGGCAAGGTCCATGCAGCTTGAGCGGTATCTTAAGTGTAGTCCCTAATATGAAACAGCTTGAGAGCATAAACAGACAAAACCATAAATCATACCCAAAATGTGCAGAGGGGCCTAGCGCAGTGTTTTTCAAACTTCAGGTCGTGACCCAGTACTGGGTCGCCGCATGTCAGGCACTGGGTTGCTCCCAGTCAGCACCGCCAACCGGGACGTTTAAAGTCCCGTCGGCAGTGCTGCTCAGCTAAGGCAGGTTAGGACCTACCTGTTTCAACACCGCACTGCGCCCTGGAAGCGGCCAGCAGTGGGTCCGGCTTCTAGGCATGGGGGCCACAGGGATCTGCACGCTGCCCCTGCCCCGAGAAACCGGCCAATGGGAACTGGGAGGGGAGGGGGGTGGTGTCTGTGGGCGAGAACTGAACTTGCTGCTGGCTCCTTCCGGGGCGCAGCGCGGTCCGCGGTGCCAGGACAGGTGGGAAGCCTGCCTCTGAACCCCGGCTGCACCACTGACTGGGAGCTGCTGGAGATACGTCTACACCCCAATCCCCTGCCCCAGCCCTGACCCCTTCCAAACCCAAAACCCTTCCTGCACCCCAATCCCATCATCCCCAGCCCAGAGCCCCCTCCCACACCCTGAACCTCTCATTCCTGGCCCCACCCCACCCCAGCCTTGAGCCCCTCCCACACTCCAAACCCCTCATCCCCAGCTCTGTTGGGCATCAACAATTTTCTTCAGTTGGGTCCACAGAAAAAAAGTTTGAAAACCACTGGACTAGGGGATGGTTCTAGTTTAGAGGGCCATATTTTTAGGGTGATTGTCAGCATTGTTATTGACACAGCATTGGTGGGCTTTGTGAATGAGGTGAACTTGAAGGAGGGGTTTGAATGAGGAGAGGAGTCGGCACCTGGCACTTTGGGTCAGGGATGTCATTTCAGGCCTAGAAAGCAGCATGAAAGACAGCACAGAAGCAAGGGAGTGATGTGGTAGAATGTGTTGGTGTAGCAAAGGGGACAAGAGAGCAGAGATGTAGCCAGGGGCAGAATTCTGAAGAGGAGGATGAGAAGGCTGAACTTGATGCAGAAGACAAGAGAGAGCCATTGAAAGTGTTCAGAGAGGCGTAATTTGTCTGAGCAATGGGTGCTAAAAGCACTACATTTTGCATCCTGGGCTCTTGGGAGACCAGATAAGAGATTTACATTAAATCAGCTCTGTCATAAAGGATTTTGTATTGCTTCCAGTGCATGGAGAGTTACTAATTCATATAGCCCCCCATGCAGCAAAATAAGAATTTACTCAGAAAGCCAGCTCATTTTGGCTTTCTGATCCACCATTCCATTACAGCTCCCGAGCTTGCCATTTGGCTCCGGCCATATCTTGTTTTAAAGCAGAGAAACACATGTTTGTGATTTTGAGAATGTGCATTGTTCGCTGCCTGTTAATCCTATCAGCAAAAAGATGAAGATTAGTGAAGCTGGTCGAAAGCTTAGTACGTTCAACTTACCATTAAAGTAACTTTAGCTTGTGCCATCAGATTCACTGGTCAGCTGTGGTGATGGTTTTTGTTTTTCTTTCTTTTGTTAATTGGGTTTTGGCACTTTCTTATTTTATCTACACTTCCTTTTAAACTTGGAACATGTGGGCCCTGGCCTAAAAGGAAAAAAAATGGCAGTGAAATTGTAAAAACATTCACTGACCTTTTTGAAACATGCAGGCTGAATATTAAACAAATCCCTGAGTTCCCTGGGCCAGTGCCTGGAATCAGCTCTGTTTTGTGCAGTGACTTTTTGGGAAGTTTTTAGGCATCGACATTGTCTTATGCAAGTAAAAAGAATGGGGAAATTCATCTCTGTCCACAGACTCAGGCCCCAAGCTGCAGGGCCTGGTCCGCTCCATCCCCTGACTCATCCACCCCATCACCATGGCCCCCGCTGCCTCCCTCCCTACCTCCTCATTCAAGACTTAGGGCTTGTCTACACTACTGCGCAGGGTCGATCTAAGATACGCAACTTCAGCTACGTGTGTAAGGTAGCTGAAGTCAATGTACTTATATCTACTTACTGCGGTGTCTTCACTGCGGTAAGTCAACAGCAGACACTCTCCTGTCGACTCCACTTACGCTCCTCGTTCTGGTGGAGTACCGGAGTCAACAGGAGAGTGCTCAGTGGCCAATTTATCACGTAGATGCGATAAATCGACTCCTGCTGGATCGATCACTGCCCGCTGATCCAGTGCGTAGTGTAGACAAGCCCTTAATTTGTCCCTCAGCTTGCCAGGGCTGAGTAAGTCTGCTGTGAAGAGTGATATCTGTATGTTTGTTAATATCATGTTTCACTGCCTCCCAGCTAGCTAACAAGTCTGCTGCTGTGAAAAGTGATATTAACAAACATAAAAATACCATTTTTTACAGAAGTAGACTTACTAGCTAGCAAGGCTAAAACAAAAATGCAACCAAAAGAAACAATAAGACAAGAACATGCAAAGCACCATATCTATTCTGTTTAGGTCTAGTAAAGAACAGAGACAACAGTACATGATTTTTATTGTTGTCTGCAAAAAAAAAAAAAAAAAAAAAACCAACCCTACATAGATTACAATGATTTGGACATGTATATGTTCATATTTATATATTTTTTCTAAAGTTAATTAAGTATTTTAGGAAAAATTGTCATAGTGGCCACCAGCAAGAGTTGGTAGCCACACTCTGAGGCCACCAAAAATTTTGTTGTGAGAACCCCTGTCTTAAAGCATCTCCAAACCCAGTTCATAGAGTTTTCTGTATGGACAGTAGTGGGGTAGAACCCAGGTAAAATCTGGTGTTAACCGTGCAGTGCTCTTAGTTCTGGTTTTAACCTGCTTCCAGCACATGCTGTTGCCTTAAAGCAGTGGTGGACACCTGTGGCCTGTCAGGGTAATCCAACAGTTTGTTTACATTGGCTGTCCGCAGCTCCCAGTGGCCACGGGTCAATTAGCAGTAGACATATTCCAGCCAGTTTCACCTACCAAAATCAATTAAGGCAATCGGGTTACACAATGAGGAGAAAACTTACTATGCAGAATCATTATTACTGTTAACAATGGGTAGGAAGGACAGAACAGAACTTGACTTTCAGATCACAGCCTGGGTTTGCATAGGCAGCAGTTAAGGGAGGGAAAAATTCTTTTGCTTGTAAACTGAGCAAACTAGATGTGGAATTTACTGAGACAGTAAATATGGAACCTCACACTGCCATTCTTCCAAAATCGCTTTATGGAGTGGAATTGAACATCAACTGTCAGTAGCTTTATAATGAGGTGTTCGCTAATCCCCTGTCTAAAGTCACCCGGATTATTTTTAGGTTACTCAGACTATTTTTATTAAATTACTTTAAATTATGTGTTCCAAAATACATTAAAAAACCAACAACCTCTGTGCCTTCGACCTTTCATTTACCAATCCAAGCTAAAGTCCTAAATGACTGTTGTATATTGTCCAATTTCTCTACTAGTAAATAAGAAAGTTAATAAAGGTTATGTAAGTAACAGATAAGCAGGGCACAAATATAATTTAGGTTACATAAAAATAGGACAAACTCAGTAACCAAAACAGCTAAAGATATTTTTTAAGCTATCTGAAGTGAGCAAAAGAGGTTTCCATTATCTTGGGTTTTAATAAAGTCCCTTCATTTTTTAAAAATTTGAACTTTTTTAGATAACTCTCTTTATGATTCTTAAACCTAAAACTGCCTAGTTTAAGATAAAAAATTACTACTTGCTTTGGAGGCACGGGACTAGTACCAGATCCCCATTAAATTATTATTCTTTGGTTGCCCCTTCAACAGCTATATTTCTACGTTAGAAAAATAAACTTATATGCTTAATTGCACCTACAGAGTGATGATCTTTTCAGACAAGCATCTGTGCAAAAGCTCTTTCCAATGCGGCTTTCTTTTAATGTTGGGGGCTGAAACGTTGGAGGTCTGCTTTTCCTTTTAATCCTGTAGGGTTAAAATAAGGTGGGGGGAACAATAATTAATTGTTCTAATGGATGAGACCAGTCCATCTTGAACACTGGCTGCTCCCTTGAATACTGGAGTGAAGATCTTCGCTAAGCCTGCATTGAAACACATGGAAATAATGTATTTTTAGCTTCCCTCAAGGGCTCATTAGTATCTGTAATAGCTTACAATGCAACAAACTCAAACATGGCACATTAACAGGACAGAATTTTAATTTCACAATGCCATGAAAAAACCCACCATCTTAACTATCCCAAATTCTCTGTTACACAAAACAAGGACTTCTAGCTAAGGTCTTATGCTCTGCCCCTCCTTGTATTTCCTCTGATGTTTACTACAAGCATGGAAGATTCCTTCAATTATCCAACTACTGTTGTCCTCATGGTGTCCAAACACCCAAGGCTGCACTGGATGGTTTTAAGATCCTTGACATACAGTACGTGACTTTCATTTTAGTAAGCTTAGTACACTGAGTACACACATGGAAGCCTTTGTGAGTGGAAGAGGAGGTAAGAATAATGAAGACTTTTTAAATGAATGCACCTAGAGCTAGATTCACACAAGGATTTAAGTGCCTGCCTAATTAGCATGGAAGTAGAGCCCTGCATGGATACGCAAATGTGTATCCACATCCGATCCGCAAAAATTATCTGCAGATATTTGCACATGTGGATTTCCACAGCTCGACAGGGGCTCTGCACCAGGGGCCAGATTCAGGCTCCGACGCATCCCTCCTCCCTGCAGCCCGGTCGGGTAGCTGTGGGGAGCCGTAGTGGCCCCTCTACCTACCTTGGGCGGGGGGGCCGAGCAGGCTCCGGCCCGTGTCCCTGCCCCTCTGCCCCGGGCATGTGGAGGATCCATGCCGCGGTTCATCACAGCTGCCTGCCTGACGCTAACTGCCAGAGCCCAGGGCAGCTGCAAAATGTGAACCTGCACCTGCGGGAACAGTTCACGGAGATAAAGCGGCTGGCCGTGGGGCTACAGGGCTCGACCTGTGGGGCCTGAGCCAGTGCATGGGTTCAGCGCTCACCTACCGAATTGGCCCCATGGCTGAGCTTACACAAAATGGCCGGGGGGGAGGGGGGACATGGGGAGGAGGAGTAGGGTGAGACCTCACAGCTTTGAGCCTAATGGTCAGGGCAGTCTCCCTGTGCCTCCAACCCCCTACCAGCTCTGCGATGGGCCTTCCCTGTGCCTCCAGGTCCCCACTGCTCAGCTCCCAGGGACCCCCTCCATGTGCCCTCGGGGGCCAGCCCCCCCACAGTCCCCAGGGGATCTCTCCCTGTGCCTCCAGGTTCCCGCTCTTCCCCAGCGGCCAGCTCCCAGTCCCTCAAGGGCCCAGAGGGGTCCCTCCCTGTCCCCTTAGCACTCCATGGCCATCTAGCTCCTTGGGGGTTCTTCCCTGTACTCCCAGGTCCCAATCCCTCAAGTTCCTGGGGTGTGGGGGGCTCCCTGTCCCCTTAGAACCTCTGCATGTCCACTTAGCTCCCAGGGGCTCCCTCCCTGTGCCTTCAAGTCCCAGCCCCCCTAGCTCTCAAGAGGCCACCTCCCTCTGCCCCCGAGGCAGGGCCGCCGGGGGGGGGGAAGGGGTGGGTGCAAGGGGCCAAGTGGGGCCCGCAGACAGGGCAGGGGCAATTTCAGCAGCAATTCGGCGGCAGGTCTTTCAGTCCCGCTCTTCCTCGTTGGTGGCAGTTTGGCAGCAGCTTCAGTCTTTTGTGGCAATTCGGTGGCAGGGCCTCCTGTCCTCTTTTTTCTTCGGTGGCATGACTTGCGTTTTTCTTTTTTTCTTCTTCGCCACGTGAGGCGGCAAAACTAACTTTTTTTTATGGAAAGGGCCCCCGAAATTCCTTTGACCCAGGCCCCCTGAATCCGCTGGGTGGCACTGCTTCTAGGTCCCATTGTCCCCAGTTCTCAGGGTGTCCCCCAGGTCTTTGCTGTTCCCCCAGGCTGTTCTCTGACCCCCTTCCCCCCTCCCCCCAGCTCCCCATTCTCCCTAGCTCTCAGGGTCTCCATCTTTTTCTTGCTTATCCCAAAGGGAGGTGGTAGTGCAGGGGGTTGGAGATATTTTTAGGCACAAACCTTCCTCCATCACCACCCACCTGAGCTACCTTCAGTGCACTGGAACGTTTGCATTTGAAGTGCCTCCATACCCCAACAACCTACCTTTCCTGAGGCTGGGAAGGAGCATGTGAAGGGGGATGCTCGGTACTGGGGTGTGGGGAGGGATCTGCCCTTTTGGAGCCTCCCCCCATGTCGCTCTCCCCCTCACCCCCCCACATCCCCACACCAGTGAGCCTCTGTACTCCTCTGGTTCCCACTCCCCCCCTCCTGCCCCCTGCTTTTCTGGGGCTCTCAGGTCACCATGCTCCTCTGTCACCATTGCCCTCTGGTTGCTGGGCCACCCCTTGGACTGTTGTATGGAGCCCAGGCAAGCAGTAGGGGCTGGGGCAATGAGGAGGTGGGTGGTAGTGGGAGCCAGGGGGTGCCAAAATACATGTTCACCTAGGGTGCTGTTTTCCCTCCCGCCAGCCCTGGTACTCTCAATACTGTTTTTGAAGTGAGAGTTGACAGGCGGGGTTATAACAGGTTTGCCTGGTGGGAGAGAGTGGGAAAAGCAACTGGGTTGCTAATTGCCTCCTCCATTGATTAAAAAAATAGTTCTCCCTGCTTAACACCACGTTTAATGTTCATGGCTATGGCAGAGTTAATACTGTTCCCTTTTCTGTCTCAGCTGTCTGAGAGACTGCCTCACACCGAGGTCTCCAGTGGGACTTCAAGACCTGAACTTGGCAATTTACAGTCAGCTGTACAATGCAAACAACAAGCAAGAGCCGAGCCATTTAAAATGCACATCCCCTGTCATGTTATTTTGCTATGAAATGACATCAATCCTCATTACTGCCTCTAAAGAGCTGACCTCTTTCCCCATTTTAAGCCATATATGAAGGCACCACAAATAATATTTCTAATGTTCAGATCATTGCCCTCATTCCTATTTTAACCCCCCCGCCATGATTTCTCTTATGTGAAAAGAATGTTCCCAGTGAACTAAACTAATGAACCCCTATGTCCACTTGATTTTGGCTGTAGCTAATTTAGAGTCAGAGTCTGCTATTCTTACTAATAGGGCGTTAGGTAGACCTTCTTATGCAAATAAGCCCATTGATTTAAAATGATGTTCTCATGGAATACAATACTACTGAAAGTGATTGGGGGTGTGTGTGAGAGAGAGAGAGAGAGAATTAGATCCTCAGTATGTACATAATTCTATCAAGCGGATCAATGTATACTCATATCCTCATTTATTATGATTTTATCAATGTTGAAACAAATTCAAATGCTTCTTTTCTTATAAGTATAGTTTCAAAACTACTGGAAGATCTATTGCTAAGATCCTGGGGAAGAAAATGCCCTATTAGCTAACCATGTCCTTTCCCTTTTGATGGGCAGGGATGGTGTCCTTTGCCTTTGTTTGCCAGAAGCTGGGAATGGGTGACAGGGGATGGATCACTTGCTGATTACCTGTTCTGTTCATTCCCGCTGAAGCACCTGGCATTGGCTACTGTCAGAAGCCAGGATACTGGGCTAAATGGACCTTTGGTCTGACCCAGTATGCCCGCTCTTATGTTTTCAGAACTGTATTTTAACTTAGATCTGAACCACAACTAACCCATATAGTTCTTAACACACTAATAGACGATATTAACATTAAACATTGTTGCTCATATAAAGTACATTTAGTTTACATCTGTATTCTTAAACAGATTTTTTTGCATTAAAATGGGCTTGGAAATCTATCACAAACGTTTAGCCAAACTTACTAACCAGTTCTTTGCCATTAGGGCAGATATTAATGGAAAAAACAAAAAAGAATAAAATCAACATTTTTCTCACGCCTAAAGTTACTCGCTCTGGGCCAGGAAGCAAGTACAATTCTGCAAGGCTGCATTAAAAATAATATTGGCAAATCGAACCATGAACTATGTGGTATAGGACAAATAAGGTCCAAAAACCTAAGAAAGATGTTGTTTATATGTGAAAGCAACCGATGTAGCTATAGCGGGTCCATACTATCTGTGTCCGCACCATGTTTAAAAACCTAATACATAACCTATTTCTGCACTGCAAAGCAATATATTTTCCCCCCTTCTACATCTGTTTAATTTTTGAGGTAAGAGTCATCCTGCCTATTGCTGAATAGCAGCCACTGCATGGGAACAGACGCGGTTTCTTTTGATTTGGCCATGGTGGGTCATTATTGTAGGATGTGTATCAGGAATGGCGTTAAGCCCTGTTTCAGCTATACAACTCAAAGTCTCTGGCTGGATAATTCATCGAGCGCCATCGACGCTGGCATCGCACATATAAACCAGGCTCATTGCTGCTGTAAGAATGAGCACCAGCAAAAAGATGCTGAGAAGAAACTGTAGTAAAATAGATCTGTAATTTTTTAAAAAGACTAAAGTTTGAGATTTGCCTTCAGTATTTTCTTATTCCTTTTAGAGCTGTTGCTTTATCTTTATTTGACTTGGGTGATCCGTTGTAATAGTGTTTCCTCTGCTTTCCCCTTCTGCTCCTCTATCCCTTTATCTTTCCTGGAGTATTAATTGTATCTAGGCCTTGGTAAATAATGGGTTGGGCCTTCTTCACAGCACTCAGACATTTTCTTCCTGGCTCGTCGTATAAAGTCAATCTTGCCTCTTTCCTTCCTTACAGCTGTATACTCATAGGCCTTCAGTTTGCTGTAATAGTCTGAGAATTTATTGTAGAGGATGGAGATGGGCATTCCATTCAGAATTATTCCAAAAGCAATGCAGAGGAAAGCAAACAGGCAGCCGAGGTGAGTTTCTGGACACATGTCACCATAGCCCACTGTAGAGATGCTGACCTATAGGCAAATCAATAGTAATCTATTAGCCAAACAGAGGAGCGCACACACACCTTTCTCTAATCTAGCCAGCTGGGGAATACGGATTTTTCAGCACAGTTAAGATATTTTGAACACTTGTATACTAAAAGCCTGAATTATTACACACTGACTCTACATTGTTCCCCCACAGGCTACCATCCCAAAGTGTAAAAACTATCCTTAAATAATTAACCCCACTGTTGTAATTAGGAAGACCTCTGGATTCCGCTGTGTGCTGCAGACAGCATCCCTGAGCCAACCACAAGCAGGTCTGCATAGATGGTAGTGTGTGTTAAGTCCAGGGGCATGGACACAGATTTATGACCAGACCCATCCAGTGACCTACCACTCTGTGCAACTAGCTGCAGTAGAGGCTGGGTTGAAGCTGCATGACAGCCTTGTGCCCTTACCCTGTTTTTAAGGAACGGACTGGTCTTCACCCCTCCCCGCCCCAACCCCCATTCACGTCAGCCCAATAACTTGGGCTTTGAGGGTGAAGTATGTGTGAAGTGAATTTTACCTTTACCTGTCAGGTGCATAAAGTGGTGAATGTGGTGAAGAGCAGGTCCCAGACTTGAGGTGTGGCCGCTAGGAGTGAAATACATTTTAAAACACTTGCATCTGGGAAGAACGGTTCATCGGCTCATTTTAATATGGATTTTTTTAAAATAAGGAGACTAAGGAAGTGTCTAAATAACAAAGAGCCTTTTCAGCTGCTTAAAAGTTTGTTTTGTTTGAAGTGCATGTCAGTAGGTGAGTGATTATTCTTCCTGCTCAAATTCTGCCATGTTCCAGGCACAGAGGGGATGGTGGCTGAGTGCATAGGATTGCCCTGGGACTTTTGACACCAGATCTCAGTGACAACCATAGCTGTTTCAGTGAAATCATTTTTAAAGTTCAGGAAATAATTCTTTAGACATCACCATATTACGTGAAAGTGTGAATCTTGCCATCTCGTTATCCATAACTCTTCTGAGACTTTAATGAATGCCCTTCTTCATCCAGGAGCATTTTTTTTCCTGCCATACACTGATGGGGAAGGTATTATGCTGGCTTTTACATTGACATGAAATACTTCAACAGTTAGAACTGCCCCAATAACATTTGGTCTAGCATAGATCCCAAGAGGGAATTACCAGTCTACGTCTACTACATACATTTTGATGTTTGTGAACTTTGTTTTCATTTAGTTCATAATCCTGTGTCTGTGTATAATAATAATAAGAAGAAACATGCTAGCAGAAATGGCTAAAACACAGGAAGGTGTAGTCCCAGCCCAGTGCTCTTGTGATTATAGCACTGAATTAATTTTTGAACATTATGGCAGGCAGTGTGCCAGCTTCTCACCTTTTAGACAGAATGTTATTTCAGATGAATGAAACAGTAGATTACATGGGGCTGCACCTGTACCATAAAAGGCATTAGGCATTTGGTTTAATAGCACTGAAGTCACTGGCATTGAATGATCATAAAGGCTCAATACCTTCAAATACTGAGTTGAAAGCAAGATATATATCTACAATAGCCCCTACAAGATTATTATCCTGTGCTAAGGGTTTAGTCCTCTTACATTCACTCTTGTATTACACATGAGAATTTTGAGGATATAATCATTTGTGTGTGTGACTGACAAAGCTATCCACTATTTAACTTATCTGAACCTCTTAATTTTTTCCTATAATGCATGGGGGGTAAAAGAGAGCCATGCCACGTAATTACTATTTGCACATTAAAGACAGACCTGCAAACCCTTGCTCTTATGTACAAACCTTTTTTAACAGAATCCCATTAAGTCTAACAGGAATACTTGGATGAATAAAGACTATTCGTATCAATAAGTGTTTGCAGGATTGGGCTGTATGTATTTTTACTGCTTCCCGGCTCTATGAATGATTGGATGTATGCAACTGGATATATGCAGAAAAATGGCACCCATGGGTCTTGGTTTACTGTCCTAATATTCCACTGGAGTGTTCAGCATGAAATTTATAACCTCTGGGTGTACTATATCTGTTGATTAAACGGGAACCTGCAAAGGCAAAATGTTGCATTCCAGTAACTTTTCCAATATGTGCTGGGCACCCCAGTAGCCAGGCTCAGGGGCACTCAGCACATGAAGTTAAAAAATAATGCGACTAGATTTTTCTGTTGGTAGCTGGAGTGATGCAAAAGGACTGGAAAGGAGCTCGGACTCCCAAGCTAGAGCTTCCAGAGCTGGCAGAGAGCCAGAAAAGAAGTGCACAGCTGTAGCCCACAGTCTGGGGTATCTGTCAGGGATGTGGCCAGCAGATTTGCGGTTTGGCTATTCTGAGTTGACCCATGGCTCCTTATAGACCAGAGTCAGCTGCTGTAAAAAGGAGTAGCCCTAACTATGCATCTGAAGAAGTGGGTTTTACCCACAAAAGCTTATACCCAAAGAAATCTGTTAGTCTTTAAGGTGCCACTGGACTCCTTGTTGTTTTTGGGGCTAGGACTGGCCCTAGAATCAGGGAATTGCAAGCAGAGCCTTTGCATCCCTTCTCCCCACAAATGCTCCTCCCAGACGATACTGGCTGCAACTGAGATTTGAGCCCTTTGTTCTTTCAGTACTAGCCATATTACCATGCGTGTCTGTTTCTCACTCTAGTTTGACAATCTAGCATGCACCATGCTGTCCTGCCACAGCTATCACAGAATAACAATAGACCTGTGGCCTTCCTGCTCTTTCATTCTGCAGACCACTTCGCAAAGGAACAATCTCTTCCTCCCCAACCCCCAAACTATGAGTCCCTGCATGTTTAATGCTGTGGCTGAGAATAAAGGTTCTGTGGGACACTGCTAATGCATAGGCTCTCCTAGCTTGGCTTTTAGGGGTACTCAGTCAGCACCTCGGAGTAAAGTCAGTGGTGGGCCAGCCTTCAGCCCTGCCATGATAGTAGGGCAGCATGGGGAAAATCTGTAAAAATGGGCCCTGGCTCAGCCAAAGAGAGTGCGTCCCCCATTTTGGGAAATGCTGTGCAACAGACTGAAGTCCTCTGTTTAGTCACAAGTACAGCACAGACAATGGCTGTGAAAGATTCCCTGTGCAGATTTGCCCCTGTGTCTCAAACCTCATCCACAAGTGTAAACACTAAAGATGAAAAGGTTCCTCAGGTTCCATGTCAGCCCAGTCTCTGGCCTCTCAGCTAAGACCACCAGCAACCATGCCACTGGTGATTTTGCAATATGAACCTCTGCCCACTAGGAACTAGCCTGAGACCACCTACTCATTCCTCCTAAACAGCCACGACATGTCATGTCATCAACTTCCTGTCACTACTGACCTATACTAGATTGAAACTAGTGACCTAGATGCAAAAGGCTCTGTATCCCATTACCAATTCCTTGAGCCATTCAGACCCCACCTGATCTATTTTTGTCTGCCACTGGTATTGTATAAATTACAACCAAATGCCATTTTGAGTGTGTTGTAGAGATGCCACCTACTGTTGGACAACTGCCCGTTACAAAATATTTTACAGGGCCAGGCATCTGCAGCTACTTCAACTTCCATAAAGTTGGAGGATTTAAATGTTGAGAGATGTAATCAGAACAACCTTTTTTGTCATGCTGGGTCAGTGCAGCCTTTTACAAACTCCCCCCAAAAGCGGGGGGAGGGGGGGGAACTCTGTACAATACATTTATCCCAAACTACTAGCAGTATACTTCTCTGCAATGCTGACACTAGAAAGAAATGCTACACTTCTCCCACCCACATACAAATCCTCCCCCCCCTTTCTTTAATGAGCAGCAGTGGAAGCGGATGTGTGTGGCATAGTCACAAATAGCCACCGACTTCCAGCTCTGCTTCACTGATTATACCCTGATGCAGTAACCGATGTAAGCTTGCAGCAGAGGTGAGTGTGTGTGTGCGAGAGCTCATGTCCTGCAAAAGCAAAGCTCAGAATTCGGAACAGATGTTCACAAATCTGGGATGGCCCTGCTGTTTTCAAGACAGGCAGCCAGTCTCGCAGGGGAGGGAGCAATGGCTACCCGGCAAAGTGCAATGCATTTACTTACAGCAGCCCACCACCACGCATGGGGGATGCTGGTGAAGCTGGTGCTGGAGACGTCGTGCTCCACAGAGTAGACCATGGCGGAGAAGGCGAAGATGCCCATGGCAATGAAGAGCAAGAGGCAGCCCACCTGCTGGTAGCACTGGCGCAGGGTAAAGCCGAAGGCGCGCAGGCCTGTGGAGTGGCGGGCCAGCTTGAGGATGCGGAAGATCCGCATCAGGCGCATGATGCGCAGCACTTGCCCTACTTTGCTCACCCGTCCCACCTTCTCAATGTCATGCTTGTGCTGAGAGCCCCGGCCTCGGGGCTGGTCATCGTCTGCAAAGCACTCCAGCAGCAGCTGGAAGTAAAGGGGGAGGATGGCGATGAGATCCACGGCATTGAGGGGGCTGCTCGCGAAGCGGCGCAGGTCTGGGGTGGAGACCAGCCGCAGCAGATACTCCAGGGTGAAGAAGGCGATGCACAGCGTCTCGATGTGCTCCAGCATAGGGCGACTCTCTCCGCTTTTCCTGTCCACCTGCTGCATCTCCTCCACAGTGTTGAGAGCCAGTGCCACCACAGAGACGAGCACAAAAAGGCTGGAGGCCACCCCCATAGCCTTGGCGCTGACAGAGGAGAAGGGCTTCTCCATTAGGTTCCAGAGGCGCCAACGCTGGGGGCCATAGTAGCGCATGTGGCGGAAGAGCTGCTCGCTCTCCTGGGACTCCGCCTGGGCACGCAGTTCCCGCTGCACCTTCAGCTGCTCGCTCAGCTCGTCACGCCGCTCCTCGAAGCAGATGCGGCAGCAGCGCGGTGTATATTTGAGCCGCACTCCCCAGTAGCTCAGCTCCTCCAGGAAGCTGAGTGGGCACAGCTCGTCGCGCACCTGCAGCACCCCAGAGGCGTAGAAGTTGTAGACCAGCTGGAAGACAGCGGGGTCCCGATCAAAGAAGTACTCATCCCCCTGAACCGCATAGTCATCGCACAGACCCAGCTGGCAATGGCGATCGGTGGATGTGGCCAAGCGGCCCAGACGGGTCTTAGGGTAGATGGCCACTGCCTGGTAGGTGAGGAGGTAACTTTTGCCACCTACATTTATGTTCAGCATGGAAGAAGCAGACGCTGCTGTTCTGGAGGAGAAGGCAGGGGGGCTGGGAAATGGTGACGAGAACTTGCTTCTCTCCTGAGACGGATTTTGCAGCTGCCTTTCATCTTCCTCCTCTTCTTCTTCCTCCTCCTCCTCCACATAATAGTGGTAGTTCCCCTCAGTTCCCACAGGCAGCACAGACTGAGAGGCCCATGGAGTAGTAGCAGAAACCACACTCTTCGTCTGTGAGCGCATTCTTTCGTTCTCCTCTCCCGCATTGGTTTCTGGGGGAACAATATTTGTTGCAGCTCCTTCCCTTCCTTTACAGTCTGAGAATGGGAATGGTCTCCTTTGGTTAAACTTCAACATGATGCTTCTCTCTCCTCCTCCTCTCCTTCCTTTGCCTCCACCTGACTGAGGGACTAACACCAGTCCCCACTGCCACCACTGAGACAAACAGTGCTTCTTTCTTTCCCTCTGGAGCATCAAACACAGCGGCAGTTTCACATTTCTCTCCCATCCAGCCACCACCTCCAGTTGTTGTTAAAGCTCAGGCAGGGACACAGACACACGGGGACTGCTGTTGACCGCTTTAATCTTGCTGACAGGGAAGATCTGAGTGCTCAGAGAAGGGGATTTAAAGGCTATTATCCTGTTTCAGCCCCGGCTCCCTCAGTCTGTGACGTGAATGATTATGGATTCATAAATCTGTGGATAATCAGGAGAAAAAGACAGAGTTTTATTGCTAATAAAAAAGGGCATTTCCCACCCCCAGTTTGTATGTGCTCAGGATTCTCTGAACCTGAAAAAAGAGGGTGAGGGGGAAATAGGGAACAGTATCGATGCCTTTCACCAGACACAGCTGCAGATTGTTTGAATGTTCCATAATAGTCATAAAAATAATTCATCATTATTATACATTGACCTTCTTTAGTGATGGTCACCCATCGCTCTTAAAGCTCTTTGCAAAAGGTGGGTGAGTATATTTAGTCCCACTTTCCCTTGGCAAAACGAAAATGCGGTTGGAGAATCAACATACCACCTATTCAGTGAAGGGCTGAGAAAACTCACTGTGCATACAGGCCCTCTAAGGACTGCTCCAACAAAACCAGAGAAGCTCGGATTTGGCACTCCTGATATTTCTAAGATAAGCTAAAAGGCAGAAAAAAAGATTTCCCTTCTCCACCAGTTCTGCTCCTTTCTCCCAACGTTCAAGCTTTTTTATGCATCATAGAGAAGCAAAAGGGGTACAAGGCCATTTAATGTTCCCCGTACCAGTAACGTTTAAGTGTAAAATTAGGCTGGGTACCATTCAGGACGAAACTCTCCTCTTCATTATTCTGGACCCATTGAAATGGATCATAGGACAGATCCTTGGCCCTGATCTAGCAACTTCACATAGCTCCAGCCATGCTAACGAGCCTTAATGCCACATTACTTGGCCCAATGAGGACACTCCCTGCTTTGTGGAATCCTCAGGTGGTATAGAGCTGCTGTAATGCAGGGGGTTAAGGGTGTGTCCCAATACTCTGAATCCCTGGATGCCAGAATGGCCCCTTGCCGCCTGTTAACTATAAATAGTTACAAGAGAAATAAAGATAACATGCTTCCAAATATAAAACTTAACAAACTAGCCTTGGTTCAAGGTGAAGTCCCCTACCACATGTTCCCAGTAATGCTGCTGACCAAATTCTCAGGATCTGCTCCCAAAGGCTGTTTCTTTTATCTTCTTGGGTGAAGGAGGGCATGATGGATAGGGAGAGAGAACTTGTCTTGTTTTTGCCGCTTGCTTTTATAGTTCAGTCCCCCCTCAGAAATGCATTTGCTGACACCTGGCTAAAGGCGTCAGCTTGTCCTTTATCTTTGAGAAACAAGTTTATCTTTTCCCCAGACTTGTGTTGTAAACACTCTTCAGTCGAGATTTCAGCTTATGTTTATAACTTTACTTATAATGTTGCTATATACATCTCACCATGATATTACTGCCAGCAAGGAATTAGTTTTCAAATGATAACTTACCAGCCATATTTTGTATAAAGATTATTACAATGGGGTGCAGAGTGTGTGAATACAGAAGCTTTCAGTCACATCAGTGATTTCTACCAGTTCAGCGATTTCACTTTCTTTAAAATTTGGCAGCAAACATGTACTGCTTAATATTATTTTTTGTATTTAATTTAAATGACTAATATGTTAAGTTAAGGCCTAAACTCATTATACGTTGTCAATGTCAAAGTTCATTTAAAATAGTTTTTTTTAAATCGTGTATTTAATTTAAACAACAAAATCTGGGCCTTTTTAAATGAAAAAAGAATTGATTTTTATCCACGCTCCGTGGCTGGCAGGGATCTCTCTGGTAAGGCCTTGGACCTTTGGAACTCATTTCATCCCTACGTTTGTCTTCAGGGGTGTCCTTTTCTTCCTGGCTGGTGAGGAGCTGGATGTCAGGACAGGGTAGCAATGGCAGTGGACTTCGGGGATTGTGTGCAGGGTCAATTAATTACAGTTATATTAATGTTGGTGCTGTGTATTTGGTTAGTGAGGGGGACCAGACAGGTCTATTTATTTTAATGTATTTTAAAGAAATTCTCAAGGAGGACCAGAACTTCGGCTCTCTTTCTTTTCTCTTTATCCTCCTCTACCTGCAGGTGCATAGGCATCCAGCAGTTTCTGACATTTATTGTGGTCTTGTGCTGGTCTGTTCAGGCTTCCAAGTGTCATGTTGATGGATTTAGCTTCTTTCTGTATTGACCTCCGTAATGTTTCTCTTGGTCACCCTCTTTTTTGTCTTTCCAGCTGGTGTCCATGTTGTCAGTTGACATAGAAGTCACGTTGGTGATATCCTTAAAGCGTGTCCTAAATATGTCCATCGTCTTCTTCTTGCCATGTTTGATACTTTAAGGTGATGTACTCTACTTAGAATTTCTAATGTTATAATAAACTCTTTCCAATAGACTCTGAAAATCTTTCACAGGCATTTACTGTGGGATGAGTCGACCTTCTTATCAATTGCTGTTGTGGATTTCCAAGACCCTGCTCCACAGAGGACAGACTTGATGTTAGTGTTAAAAATGTGTATTTTTGTGTCAGTGCTAATCATGCTACTTTTTAAAATCTTTTCAAGAGGATGGTTCCCAAAGATATGGCAGGGATTCAGAGCTTTGGATGGGTGCTCTTTTATTACACTCCGTATAAAGCAAAATATATTAATAAATACACTTATTCTGGTTTTACAGTGCTGTAACTCCACTGGGACTTAAATGGGAGCATTCAGAGCCACTGAAAAATTAGGTTGGTTTTATGTAGGTGTCAACATAGAATACACTTACAGATTTCAGTACCTAAGTCTAGGCATGCAAATTCAGACTATGTTGGCATAATTAATTATTACTATTTGTTTAAAGTAGTGTTCAGTGTGCTAAAATAAAATACTGTGCAAAAAATTAAGTAAAGCATGATCCCTGTTCTGACAGACTCACAACCTAGAAAGACAGACTGAAAAGTAAGGGAAAGGGACTTATTAAAGTTCATTATCTTAAATTAAATCTTCTGTTGTTCAAAGTTTCTAGATATTAACTTGCATCATTAGTATCTTACAGCTCTGAGATAAAATGCTCTAGTGAACACTGGGAAAAGGCAATGGTTCCCATTGTTTCATTAGCAATAAGGGACATAAGAGGCAGGCAGAACGGTAGGAAAGAGATCTTTACTAAACATGCACATAGGCTAATGTTACCTGCTGAGCGGTAGCATGGTCAGAACTTGCGTTCCTCAGCCACAGGTAATGCACTAAATCATGTGCCTCCCGAAACCTGACCCTCTTTCTCCACTTCCACTCATCGTAGCACACCTGTGATGTTATTAAGGTTGCCCTCTGTCCAGGTGTTTCCAAGATCATCCCCTTTTGGAGGTAGCTGTCACGGGAACTCTGTACAGGTGCTCAGTACACACTGCTAGCTGTCCAGTTTAATGGGATCAGGATCATCTCAGATATCCTGTTTTTTGTACCTCATAGGTGGCACCCTAGATGTTATCCCTTGGGAGCCTTACAGCTCTGGTGTCATTCATGGATGACCTGAGACAGAAAAAGCTAGAAGGAAGAAAACCTGAGAAGTACTGGAGAAAAATTCTGTGTGACAGGCAGATTCAGAAACAGAATTCCTCTGAACCTCTGCCACTGCTGTGATGGAAGCAAAGGGAACCTACTTCTCATCTGCCACAGAGACAATAAAGTCTTGCCCCGCACAACTCTTTCTGCTGAAAGTCATTTTGGGGAAATATGGTCACTCTATGTAAACCGAGTGTGCATACAGGCCTGTTGAGTCTCCTGAAGCAGCCAATCAAGCTCAGGACAAGAAACACAATGTCCTCTTTGAAATAATTTGAAACCATTCTTACAAGAAGCAGTGATGGCAGGAGCAATGATCCTTGCTCTAGGCTTTTATAAGAGCTCCATATAAAAGTAGTATGGGCCAGATCCTCAGCTGGCATCAATGAAGCTACACCGATTTACACCAGCTGAGGATCTGGCTCTATGGGTCTAGGTGTTTGTCTAAGTATGTCTATCTACAGAAGCTGCTGATCTGTCACACAAAGGAATTCAGGTTGGTTAACTGGTATCAAGTTCCTTCTTTTGGTGCACACTGGATGTTTCATAGTCAAGGGTCATTCACTTTTATGGCATTGCAGCTCTAGAAAGTCTGCAATGAACATCAAAGATGTTATTTTGTATTGTACATTCCAGCAACAGTTTTGAACTTTCTTTAACATTCTTTGTAGATTTTGGGACTGATAAGAAAGACTATTTGAAGATAGACTGCAAACTTTCAGAATCTGTGTCCATGTATATGATCACATCCCAGAAGTTTATGCAATTCAGGGCATGCAAAAACAATGACCAGGCATTCCTTCTCTATTCCAGCATGTAGTTTTGTGTTGTTGGAGATGGTCCCCTACAGGCAAATGCTACAGGACGGGTATTTTATAATAAGACTGCTTCCAATCTGCATCATGTGCATTGCACTGAATGATTACAATTTCCTTTACATCACAATATCAGGACTGGATTGTTAGCTACTAATTTTTGGATTTGTATGAAAGCATTTTGCTGTTGGATTCTTCCTAGCTGCTAAAAGAGAGAGTAAGGCGTCTATTAACAGGGACTGTCAACACCTTCTTTGTAGAAGTAAATCCACCTACCACTTTAAAACATACAGTACTCCATCACTTGACACCAGCAACCTTGCAAATTAATGCCCAGTTTCCAGGCTTATTTTTTCTAAGACAGCTGAGAAACTAGCTAAAAATATCCTACAATGCCACCTTTCTGCTGCCAAAATCCTACAGCCTTCCTAATCAGGCTTCATGCCAGGGCACAATACAGAGACAGTACTTGTTGCCCTGATGAATGACCTCCTTTCATCCACGGAGAAAGAAAGCACATCCATACTTATCCTGCCATTCTTCTCTGTGACACTCAGTGTGTTGATCACCAAACTCCCCTGTTCCAGCTCTAACAGTCTGTAGGGGTGAATGGAAATGGCTCAGGTCTTTCCTCTCAGACTGAACCCAAAGGGTTATTATGGGCATCTGCTCCTCCATCTCCAGGACCCTTACAAATGAGCTCCTGGAAGGCTCTGTAGTGTACTCTCCATCTTCTTATTCAATATCTCTATTAATCTGTTAAGGCAGGGGTGAGACAAGACAGGCTGACAGGCAGATTCAAAGATCATGACACCAGCTCTATGCCTCCTTTACCATAATCATAAACAGCACCAACACACAGCTTTCTAATGGCCTAACTGTGATTAGGAGCCGGGCAGACAGCAGCTGGCTGAAACTGAACCCAGACTATAGTGAGGCTGATTGGGAAAGGGAGGGGAAAACACATGCTTTAAATGTTTTCATTCTCCATCACAAGACCATTCATTAAAGATATCTGCCCTCAGATTGTTAACACAATCCATGGCTTGCGGGTTCCGGAAGCCTCTTAGACTCCATACTGCAGTTGGATACCCAAATAGATATGATAGCAAAAAATGCCCATTCCAATCTGTGGTTGGCCAGAAGACTGTGTCCAATACTATCAGACACAGATCTGGCCACAGTGACAAATATTTGTAATTCCCAGTCTTGACTATTTATCTTTATATCTAGGAATTAAACCCTCTGTCCTGGAAAAGCTCCAGCTTGTACAAAACACAGCAGTCTGAAGGCTAACAGGAAATCATTATCCTAGGCTGCCACTTGGCTGTAGCTCCCCATTCAAGATCTCTGTCTTGATTTGCAAAGCTGTAAGAGGGCTCAGATCTAGCTACCTGAAAAATCTATTCACCAGGTAGCTACATTCCACTGGAACAATACATCAGTTGACTACTAGAGGGTGACTTGAGGGATACACGCTCTTTTCAGGGGCTGGACCAAGACCATGGAAATGCCTACTAGAAAGAGGAAGAATTACCACTCACCTCTCCTCTTCCAGGACTAAATGTATAACAAACCTCCTTGTCTCTGCTTTTCTCATGAGCTTTACTCTTACATACACCAGTGCACACATGTTTTTATGTACAATTGGAAGAAAATACACACCCTTAAACTTGCTTCCTGTTGACCGGAGAGATTGAGAGAGATGCTGTTGTTGTGATTCTTGCACTTGGGAGTTGCTCAGGTATTAAGGTGATGAGCACCAAGCCTCTGTAGATAAGACGGACAATGGGCTTGTTGTCTCTGAGGAAATAAACTAACACGTAAAACAAATTTTCCTTTCTTGTTAGCCACTTTAGTCAATAATTTGAGCATCTGTCCACCGTCAGCTTTTATTACAAGCCGACATTTCCTAGTGGTAAAAAGAAAGTAAAAGGAATGGGGAAAAAAGAAAAAGATAAAAGCCTGATGTTCACAAATCAGAAAATTGGCATCCTTTGGTCTGTGAGAGATGGTAGGAATTGCAGCCTATGATGTAGATGGTTTGCAATGTCTCATGTGACAGAATAGTCCAACCCGAGATTTTCATGATATTTGGCAGTTACTGAAAACGTACGTATCTTGGTTGGGAGCTGCTTGCTTCCTACGGACTCTTTTCTTGGTTTCCTATTTTTGCCAGGTGCAAGGTTCCCATTTGCCTTTCAACTTTTGGTCTAGCCCCATACACCTCATTAGGCGGACAGACCATGGCAGGTCAGTACCTAACTGTCTGGGGGCTGCCCATCTTTGTGGAAAGCTGTGGCTGACCAATGGAACGCAATGATTCCTCCCACCGTTGACCCTTTGCGCCCTCCTCTACGCCAATCAAGTGAGAGCTTATAACCTGTAACTGCCACCTTCCATGTTGTGTCCATGTTGCCAGCAAGGATGGAGTGTCCTCGCCATGTGATGTGGCTGCAATAGCCTGGGCAGTTGATAAGGAGGCACTGCTTTTCCCATGTGTCAGAATCTCCCTCTTGACT
Organism: Eretmochelys imbricata; assembly: GCF_965152235.1. Lineage (NCBI taxonomy): Eukaryota > Metazoa > Chordata > Testudines > Cheloniidae > Eretmochelys > Eretmochelys imbricata. The sequence goes on along the minus strand of NC_135576.1, from coordinate 101,541,428 downwards.
TCACTGGTTTGGACCAAAGGAAGGACGGGAGTCGATACATTTGGAACTAGCTACACTGCAGGCGTTGCCAGTGCAGAGGAGAGCTTCCATCTGTCTGCCTTTCAGGGTTCCACACCTAGATTGGTTATCAGCCACAGCTGAAGGGCCCAATCTGTCCTGTGTGGATGTCATTGGCAAAAACACTGAGTTTGCTCAACCGCTTTTTGATGGGATTTCCTCCATCAAGGTTTCCACTACCCCCCTCAGGCACTCATCAGCCCAAAGCTGTTGGCGCTTCCTGAGGTTTCTGGGTTAATTAACGGCCACCAAGCACTTGGCATTGACCAGTACAGGTTTTATTGCTTATGGTCATAGCAGTAGCAGGTTTTCAATTATGTATGGTAATTATGTGTGTGCAGATTTTTTTTTATGGGCTGGAGGAAGAAGAAAGTAGGCTTAGGTAATCAGGCAGTGGCCAGCATCCCTTGAGAAAATGTTGACTGATCAATCAGATGATACATTTATAACAGACTTCCTGAAAATAGCATTAAAATGGACAAAGGCCATGGGAAGACAAAGCTGAGCAAGCAAGCCATGAAGTGCACCTACTCCTCCTTGAAAAGTGACTGTATAAAAGTGGCATTTTCTTACTGAGCAGATCTGCTCTGTGTGTGTATCCCGAGCCAGATCTGCTTACTTGGTTGAAAGAAAGTACGATTTTACTGCTTTTTACTGCCCCTGGCCCTGCACAACCAGCACAGCTCTATGAAAGTGAATTGGAAGGAATTGTTCATAGATGTCAAGGCCAGGAAGGACTGCTAAGATAATCAAGTCTGATGTCCTACCCAACACTGACCATAGAATTACACCCTGACCCTGCAATCCCTGCATTGCAGTCAATTAATTGTGGTTCAACTAAAGTTAACTCAACTTCCATTAACATGAGCCTTTGTTCAACCCTATGGGCTTCAAATTATGTGCTCAGTTACACTTGCAGAGTGACACTGAAGGGCAGCACAGGTGTAATGGGGAGCAGCATTTGGTCTGCAGGACCTTTGTTTTCTGGTGATGCACAAACCAGAAAGAACCCAGCTTGGTTCTCAGATCCCAGGGTGACTCTGCGAGGTTGGCAGTTAGAAAAAACATTTTTACTTGTAAACTGAACAAGGCACAAAGCCGTTTTCACAAAATCACTGTTCAGCATAGAATCACACTTTTAAGACTGAATCATAGAATATCAGGGTTGGAAGGGACCTCAGGAGGTCATCTAGTCCAACCCCCTGCTCAAAGCAGGATCAATCCCCAATTTTTGCCCCAGATCCCTAAATAGCTCCCTGAAGGATTGAGCTCACAACCCTGGGTTTAGCAGGCCAATGCTCAAACCACTGAGCTATCCCTCCCCCTGAATGTGGTACGTAATTAAAAAAATTAAATCTGTCAAGGATGTAAGTTCCAAGAAAAGGGAATAATTATCAAAACAGCTAG